>NC_135502.1:123164359-123464359 GCF_052857255.1 Amblyomma americanum | reverse complement strand
TAATAATACAAACTGAGCCCATCTATTTCAACTTTCTCGACAAACTCATGACGAGAGCCACGAAAAAATACACTTCTCAGTGTACTAACAAGCTCGTACTACGCTCAAGGCTTCCAAAAAAAAGAAAAAAGACTTATTTCGCTAAAGTATAAGAACTTCCCGAGCGGTCATCACCCACGGCGTGCATGTAAGCATCTGAACGCAGCGAACATCTCACAGGACATGACGCCGCGCCGATATGGCCTTCGGGCGTCAGCTATCAATGGTTGCTAGGGCAGCAAGCTGCTTTCAAAACAAACGAATAAAACTAACTTACACTACAAAAATCTGATGCATCAAATCAACCTCTCAACCTCAATTTCGAGCGACTTTTTTTGACGTATAGGAAATAAAATTAAATGTGCGGTGTAGATTCGAAAACTGGTTGCAATGGCTTCTTTGAGGGAGTCCAGATTATCCCAGTTCTCGTAAGTAGTGCGGCAGGGAATGGCAGAAGTCATCGAGGAAGATGCACCTTAAAGCACAAACTTCAACACTGGGAGCGAACGGGGGGGGGGAGGCTTCCGTCCGCTTCCGATGGCTTCAAGAAAAGAGCTTCAGTCTGGGTAGTTGTGGCAAACTTTAGCGAGAAATATAAAAAAAAACCTCCAAGCAAGAGACAACAGCCGAAATGGGATCAGAAATACGCAAGAATGTGCTGAGCGCAGAGGGTCGTAGGTTGGGGAGAGTTCTATTAAAAAGGTGTTTTCCTTGTCAGAGTCCGTGGTTTGGCCACCAAAATGAGGCTTTCCCCCCTCGCTCCCTGCGTTGGTTAAAACCTCTTCGTGTAGCAGCGGTCATGACATTATGTAATATCAGACGTGGGATTTGACTAACTGGACTCTTAACAACCTCAGGTACATATAGCCTGTCAAAAATTCGCCCATTCTGCAGCGGACTGAGTTTCAGTATATCTTCTTCAACAAGCGAAACGTAGCGCAAATATCCAGAGTCGCGAATTCGCGACTAACCTTGAAACAGTAAATATTTTTGCAAACAAATCATTAAAAGCACCTGGTTTTGACGCACGGCATTTTCAACATCCCTGAAAAAGTTGTTATTATTGGTCATACAAGTTGACTCCAATTCTTCTGCAACGTTTCTGGAAAAAATTAAAGATGAAGAATGGCTGAATGCTGGGTGGCAATCGGAGCTTCCCTGCCATTTTTCGCTCACAAAGCTTACAGGCAGTGATGTCACGCATTTTTAAATGATTGAGCTGGTATTCGAAGCATATTGGCATCTAATCTTGTGTGTATGCTCCTCGTAGGAATTAGCGCAAGTCTTGTAATCGCTCTGTCGCGAATATACCACACCGACCACTAAAGGGTTAACGGCCAAGCAGCACAGCACCGGGAGGGAAGCTCGAATAGAGCTATCGCAGCGGAAAGTACGCTTGCTTTTGTTGAGCGCTGTATCAATTCACGTGGTAGTGCTATTATCCCCAAAGTAGTTAACGAAAAATGTCTTGCTCTGATGCCACAACATTGATGCAATTCGGCTGTTTATGAGGATGATCGACACGGTTGAATTACATCGAGAACAACATGAACTGAGTAATACAATCGCCTAGATTATCAAGCCTATGCTATTTTATTGGGAGAGCACTATTTCATGGGGTCAAGCCCAGCCAAGAATATTGAAGCGTCCCTGGTCTTTAGGGCACAGAAATGAAAGAAATATTGCAGAGACTGGGTTTCGAACCCGCGGCAGCGCGAACAGATGAGCTTCTGTGGCCACTGCGAGAGAGCGTTATGCTGTAGCCGCAGACGATCACGCCTCGTGTTAAATTGCAACACACTCTCTCGTGCTGTGCATTGCACATCGTCATCTTCATGAACTTCCATCTGCGGTGCGAATAGATCAATTCAGCTTAACCGTGATCAGAGCTTGAGCTGTGTCTAACATCGTAGCCAGAGGTTCCGGCGACCCGGCATTGCAAAACCATGAGGCAACCAGGCTAAACACATGCTTTCGCACGTGTGCTCGGTTTAACTATGTTAAAATCCTCCCACTTTTATCCTTGACTGCAACAAAGTGCTGGTGCGGTACCCTACTGAACAACTTTTGATTTTTTTTGTATTTTCGCCCGTCATCCATACTTTCTTTATCTCTGTATTGTTGCTAACATTTTCTAATGCGGAGCGAGGCTAGGAAGGGAAAATCAAGTGAAACTATAATGCTTATGTGACAGTTAGGTTATCCTTTGACAACAACGTAGCTTCCTGTAGACAAGTTTAAATCAAGCGACTTCTTTGTTCTAGCACTATAAGATTGACTACGCTCTCACAAAAAAGTTACTCTACACTCGAACTGCAGCACTTGTTCCGCTTGTTAAAGTCCATGTCAGCCACTCGTTTGCGGATTAACAGTTTACTATATGCTACCAGGCACCAAATTAGACAACGGCGAACAATGCAATTCCAGTCAACGTTTCCTGGGGAATTTTTCGACACACTCACAGCAAATATAATGTAGATTCGAGATAATCGAGATGTTCCGCTTGTTTAGTCCAAGTCAGTAGATGCCTACACAACTAGAAAACACCTGAAAATAAATTCCATATATTCACGTTATTCCTGATTGACAGTTTACAATATGCTATCAGGCACCCCATTAGACCAGGATTAACAATGCAATTGCAGTCAACGTTTTCTGGGCGAATTCGCGACACTCTTCCGCTCCTTTGTATCCACTACCGCCACCATGTTCGCTTGAAAGAAAAAAGTGTCAGAATTTTGTCTTCATTTCCACTGGGACCACGATATAGAAAAGCAAATCAATGATCATTTGCGCTTTATGAAACCTCGCACGGGATACAGAGGCCGGATAACGATCGATGCATCATCAGCCTGCAGCTGTCTATTCTTCTGCTCATGGGTTCATGTTCGTTTACGAGAAAGGGGCCATTCGGTGGCCAGCACATCGCTGCAAATCACCTCAGCGTGGGCAAAACGCTACTTTGATTGAGCGGATCGACGAATGCACCGATTACTCCCGTGTGCTTTACTATATATATATATATATATATATATATATATATATATATATATATATATATATATATATATATATATATATATATATATATATATATATATATATATATATATATATATATATATATATATATATATATATATATGACTACGTATATAATGATGAACAGAATGTACTCCTCGGCAATGGCGTTCTTTTAGAACATTTGGGCCGGAATTCACTCCTTTTTTCTTTTTTTTCCTTTTTAAGAGTGAATGTGTGTGTGCTGCACACACACACATATATATATATATATATATATATATATATATATATATATATATATATATATATATATATATATATATATATATGGTAGGTAGAAGAAAGTTAGGTTAGTCAGTTAGACATTTATTGTTGACGTTCTGAGCGGGGTCCAGCCTTTATTAACACTTAAATATATGCGGTAACTCAAATTCGTATGCAACCAGTGAAACATAAAACCAGATGAGTTTATGCACGGCTAAAAACAAACGACTTTTTTTCGCTAACCTTTACTTTGCCTAACATACTTGGAGCGAATTAAAGTCGCAAGTTTTTTTCCTCAAACCGTCTGCCCGCTATTTTCCGCACTGTACGCGGCGAGATGGCAGTTGATAATTTCATTTTTGCCTCAAGCGCCCACTTTATTTTGTTCCTCAAGTTACATTCGCCGCAGTTCAAAACGCTGATATTATGAATTCCGCGTTTGAGAGCGCTTCCGGGAGCACACAAGAGCGAGTTCATGCCAGTACCGAAAATCCTTACCTAAAGCACACACAAAAAATAACTCGTCATTTAGATGCTTTTCGAGACTATCTGGAATAAGGCTGTGAACTGTTTTCCGAAAAGGCAATATTCTCTAACTTTTATTTATTGATACTCTCAGCCTTATGTCAGCTTTACAGGAGTGGAAACAAATATGAAAAGTATAAGAGTAAATAATGCACCCGAGTGCAGGTAGTTAAAAAAATGGTAGGGTGCTAACGCAGTTAAACCGAGTAGATGTGCGAAATCATGTGTTCATTCTTCGCCTCTTCTCTCTGGCATAAGTACGTGCGCGCAACCCCGTTTCTCGCTCTTCATCTTCACACCCTCTCTCTACCGTTCCGCCGCACTTACCCGACCTCAATTCCAAAGCCTGAAGGTTGCGCTACACACTTCCAAACTAACGCGAGCTTACCCTAATTAGTCTGAGGATTCACACAAGTATCTTGATTGGGTTTTACCCCTTTAAATAGCGTTTTCGCACCAAAAACAGCACATACTGTTTTAAACGCTTCTAATGAAATATTTGTAGTCAGTGCACATTTAATCGCGAAAACATCTAACTGTCGTAGACCACTAGATACCTTATCAGCCAACTGATTAGCTTTTAAATACAGGAAAACGGTAGGTACTTTTTATGAAGCCTTCAACGGATGTAACTTGCAGAGCACCTTTGGGTATGAAATTACACTCATTAATCGCACATATAAAAATCTATACATACAACAATAAGTGTCAACAGTATGAACTGCAATAAACTTAAAAAGACGGTGCTTTTATGATGTCTCGGTCGAGAGAATTTTGCAAAAATCTCACTTGCCAAATTAATCTGTTATTTAAGGTTATGCGAATGGTAGTTTCCTGAGATCCAATCGAATACGAAGATTTTAGCTTCGCTGCAGAAAAAAAAACGCATAGTCTCGCTAGTAGTAGAATCAGTACCCGAATCGGATATACATGGAATAATGAAAGAACCGAATCAAATACAAATCGATTATATTCGCTACTTGGGTGTTATTATTCGCTACTCGCGCGAATATTCGTACAAAACGAATATTCATGCGAAGCAGCGAATAGCTGGCGGCAGCGCGTACAAATACCAGAGTTAAACCTGTAGCTGTCGAAACTCGCTACCGTCATTTAAGACTGCTACCGTCATTTCAATGTCGCATTATGATACATCGTTCTGGCGCACGAAAAACACGGACGAAGGAAGAACAGACACACAATCGCCGGACATCAACTGAAGTTTATTCACAGAAACCAGTCCTATATGTACACATGTGACCACCAGGTAACTGATATCAAAAGCACAAAATCGGGAAAACCAAAAGGCAATCAACCAGAGCCACAGTTTCATATCGCACACGTGCCTTCATGCAAATCGCCCACAATTTCTGTGCCTAGCTGACACGATCAACACCGTTAGCCTTCAGATAATCTAGTTCCTTTCTTCTAAGCACAATAGAGGGAGTACTGACGCAGTTATCTTTATCATTGGCAATACAGAGGGCTTCAAAAATTTCTCGGCTTTTCTGAGTCCTGAACTTTCTTAACACACTTGTTTCCTCCAAAAACGCCTTGCATGCTGGCTTATACGAACAACGGCGAATGTGGTCAGCTAAATGACCTCCCCCACTAATCGAAGTTACTGTCCTGCGATGCTCCAGCAAGCGTTCGTTGATACAGCGCCCGGTTTGTCCAATGTAGCGTTTGCCACAGGCGAGAGGGATGTTATACACCACGCCAACCTTGCAGTCGACGAGGGCTTTGGTGTGCCTAATTTTGCAGGCAGACCTCTTTTTGGGTTCGTTTACTAGGCGGCACAGGCGTCCCAGCTTCTCCGGAGCTGAAAACACTACACGGACGCCGCACTTGTCCCCGACCTTCTTGAGGTGGTGCGAGACCTTGTGCCAGTAAGGCACAACGACAGGTCGCTGTTGCGGGCGTGTGTTATCCACCTGCCTGTGCCGTCCACCAGATTTTACTTCGCTAATCTGGCTTTCGACCACTGAGGCCACGATTTCTCTCTGGAAACCTGCCTTCTCCAGACGCCTTAGTTGGGCATGGACACTCTCCCGGACTCGATGCTCACACGACTTGGCTAGAGCAGAGCGGATGCAGTTTTTTGCAATAGCTCTCTTCACGAGCTTAGAATGAGCCGATTTGTAGTTAATAATTTGTTTTCTCAACCGTGGCTTGTACTGCCAGCACACGCGCGTTTCCTCAAAAATAAAGCACACATCTAGATACTGGATGTGCCCTTCCTGCGGCAGTTCGTGCGTGAACTTCATGCCAAAGGCGTTGCAAACAAAAATGTCAATAATGTCGTCCACGACAATACCCCTATCCCGAGCCTCAGTCGCGTTCATTACTACAAGGTAGTCGTCTACGTATCTAAAAACTTTCAGCACGCTGGCGTTGTAAAGGGACGCCTGAATGCGCTTGTCAAGGGTGGATAAAAATATATCGCTTAAAAGCGGTGCTAGGCAAGAGCCTATGCACACTCCTTCTTTTTGGATGAGGCAACGATCATTGAAGGTGACAATGGTGGATGAAAGATAAAATCTTAAAAGCTCTAGAAAATTGTCGGTAGATAACCCTGTCATATTCTGAAAAGCCACAGGCTCGGCGTCTTCAATGAAAGTTCTGACCGCGCAAAACAGCTCGGGATGAGGTATTGAGTAGAATAAATCTTCAACATCAATTGAAAAGGCAAATCTTTTTGGGCATGAAGCTTCTACGCCAGAAAAATATGCAATGACTTGAGTGGAATTTTTTACCAGAAAAGGGTCGTCTAAAGAAATGGCACTAAGGTGCTTCTGCAGGAACCTTGACAAGGAGCCCTGCCAGGATCCCTTTTCCGTAACGATAGCGCGGAAAGGCGCAGATTCTTTGTGGGTTTTTACCGTGAAGAAAACACTAAGGGAGTTTACATCAGAAGCGGAGATACTCTTTCTTAATCTTTCCAAGTTCATTTCTTCACATAAATCGATGGCCTTTTTCTTCACCTTGGCTAAAGACACCTTCCTATCAGCAAAGTTTTTTGTCAAGGCCTCGTTTGCCTTCTGACGGTAAGTAGAATTTGGCATCACCACGAAGCCTCCCTCTTTGTCCGACACTAACAGGGCAAGATCGTTGCTCTTCAGAAAGTTGACAGTTGATCTAACTGGTATTTTGGGGGCAAAAGGTGCACCACTATACCTCAAACACTCTACACCTTCAGCAATACAGCGGTCCTGTTCATCTGAGCTTGCTGCCGCCGCCACGTTCCTGACCATGGACAGTAAATGTACAGGTTCTTCTTTTGGTTCAATACAGAACTTAGGACCACGAGATAGTGCAGCTTCAACCCTTTCGGGCAAATTACACTCACCAATACAGGTTACTTGGTTCGTTGCCAGTTGCTGGTGCACTGGCGCTTTCTTTAACGCACATAGGTTTGCAAGACACATGTTCCACAGGAACGCGGTGGTTTTTGCAGCTTCACGAGTGAACGTCCGGAAAAGGTGTTCACCACTCTGTCCAGGCACTAGAGAAGCTGAGAAGGCGTGCAGGTAGTTTTGCAGATGCCGAATCTGTCTCCACAGCTCGGAGCGCATGATCTTCATCACGCCTTCTCAGCTTCTCTAGTGCCTGGACAGAGTGGTGAACACCTTTTCCGGACGTTCACTCGTGAAGCTGCAAAAACCACCGCGTTCCTGTGGAACATGTGTCTTGCAAACCTATGTGCGTTAAAGAAAGCGCCAGTGCACCAGCAACTGGCAACGAACCAAGTAACCTGTATTGGTGAGTGTAATTTGCCCGAAAGGGTTGAAGCTGCACTATCTCGTGGTCCTAAGTTCTGTATTGAACCAAAAGAAGAACCTGTACATTTACTGTCCATGGTCAGGAACGTGGCGGCGGCAGCAAGCTCAGATGAACAGGACCGCTGTATTGCTGAAGGTGTAGAGTGTTTGAGGTATAGTGGTGCACCTTTTGCCCCCAAAATACCAGTTAGATCAACTGTCAACTTTCTGAAGAGCAACGATCTTGCCCTGTTAGTGTCGGACGAAGAGGGAGGCTTCGTGGTGATGCCAAATTCTACTTACCGTCAGAAGGCAAACGAGGCCTTGACAAAAAACTTTGCTGATAGGAAGGTGTCTTTAGCCAAGGTGAAGAAAAAGGCCATCGATTTATGTGAAGAAATGAACTTGGAAAGATTAAGAAAGAGTATCTCCGCTTCTGATGTAAACTCCCTTAGTGTTTTCTTCACGGTAAAAACCCACAAAGAATCTGCGCCTTTCCGCGCTATCATTACGGAAAAGGGATCCTGGCAGGGCTCCTTGTCAAGGTTCCTGCAGAAGCACCTTAGTGCCATTTCTTTAGACGACCCTTTTCTGGTAAAAAATTCCACTCAAGTCATTGCATATTTTTCTGGCGTAGAAGCTTCATGCCCAAAAAGATTTGCCTTTTCAATTGATGTTGAAGATTTATTCTACTCAATACCTCATCCCGAGCTGTTTTGCGCGGTCAGAACTTTCATTGAAGACGCCGGGCCTGTGGCTTTTCAGAATATGACAGGGTTATCTACCGACAATTTTCTAGAGCTTTTAAGATTTTATCTTTCATCCACCATTGTCACCTTCAATGGTCGTTGCCTCATCCAAAAAGAAGGAGTGTGCATAGGCTCTTGCCTAGCACCGCTTTTAAGCGATATATTTTTATCCACCCTTGACAAGCGCATTCAGGCGTCCCTTTACAACGCCAGCGTGCTGAAAGTTTTTAGGTACGTAGACGACTACCTTGTAGTAATGAACGTGACTGAGGCTCGGGACAGGGGTATTGTCGTGGACGACATTATTGACATTTTTGTCTGCAACGCCTTTGGCATGAAGTTCACGCACGAACTGCCGCAGGAAGGGCACATCCAGTATCTAGATGTGTGCTTTATTTTTGAGGAAACGCGCGTGTGCTGGCAGTACAAGCCACGGTCGAGAAAACAAATTATTAACTACAAATCGGCTCATTCTAAGCTCGTGAAGAGAGCTATTGCAAAAAACTGCATCCGCTCTGCTCTAGCCAAGTCGTGCGAGCATCGAGTCCGGGAGAGTGTCCATGCCCAACTAAGGCGTCTGGAGAAGGCAGGTTTCCAGAGAGAAATCGTGGCCTCAGTGGTCGAAAGCCAGATTAGCGAAGTAAAATCTGGTGGACGGCACAGGCAGGTGGATAACACACGCCCGCAACAGCGACCTGTCGTTGTGCCTTACTGGCACAAGGTCTCGCACCGCCTCAAGAAGGTCGGGGACAAGTGCGGCGTCCGTGTAGTGTTTTCAGCTCCGGAGAAGCTGGGACGCCTGTGCCGCCTAGTAAACGAACCCAAAAAGAGGTCTGCTTGCAAAATTAGGCACACCAAAGCCCTCGTCGACTGCAAGGTTGGCGTGGTGTATAACATCCCTCTCGCCTGTGGCAAACGCTACATTGGACAAACCGGGCGCTGTATCAACGAACGCTTGCTGGAGCATCGCAGGACAGTAACTTCGATTAGTGGGGGAGGTCATTTAGCTGACCACATTCGCCGTTGTTCGTATAAGCCAGCATGCAAGGCGTTTTTGGAGGAAACAAGTGTGTTAAGAAAGTTCAGGACTCAGAAAAGCCGAGAAATTTTTGAAGCCCTCTGTATTGCCAATGATAAAGATAACTGCGTCAGTACTCCCTCTATTGTGCTTAGAAGAAAGGAACTAGATTATCTGAAGGCTAACGGTGTTGATCGTGTCAGCTAGGCACAGAAATTGTGGGCGATTTGCATGAAGGCACGTGTGCGATATGAAACTGTGGCTCTGGTTGATTGCCTTTTGGTTTTCCCGATTTTGTGCTTTTGATATAAGTTACCTGGTGGTCACATGTGTACATATAGGACTGGTTTCTGTGAATAAACTTCAGTTGATGTCCGGCGATTGTGTGTCTGTTCTTCCTTCGTCCGTGTTTTTCGTGCGCCAGAACGATGTATCATAATGCGACTGTGAACCAACTAGCCCAGCTGTCTACGCTTAGCGATTTCAATGTCCTCAGAAAATTACATTTTCTACTGAAGACAACGACGAACAAGCGCCATATCCTAGTTGACAAACGGGACGAGAGTTGCAGCCATGGCGTCCAATATCAGACATGAAGGCAGGGTTTGCAAAACTTGGCTGAAACCGGCACCATTCACCTAGCCTTGAAGGCCGTATGTGTGAGTGTGATTAAGGTCGCGAAATGAAAGGACCGCGTCCCAGCGCTGTACACGCATACAAATGGTGGCAGCGTACTGTTCGACGTTGGAGCTGGCACTGTGTTTCAAGCGGCCGTCGAATAAAAGTACAGTGTCCCTGATGCAAACTTTCAGTCTTCTATCCAGAAACTATTCGAGAACTTGAGATTGCATTTGGTTCGTTTCGAATAATAAGGATATGCACTGTTTGATTCCTTCAGCGATTTGAGTACGGGAATATTTTATTCGACACCTTTTACCGACCCTAATAAATATGCGTACATGCACTTTAACCTTCCCTGTTTTGTTCGCGGCTGTAATGCCAGAAGATCAGCAAGTGAACAAATATCGAAAGCGGAGAGTCATGGTCGATAGTTACAGATAGAAACCCGGCAGCAACTCGCTGGGTTTGTTCAACTTTTTATCATTCAATTTAGTGTATGGGAGCGAGATAATTTCTGCGTGACCTGATTTTTGTTATCAATTTTTGTATACCAGACATTTTATTTCATGGGTTGCATGATATATATACGAAATCTATATCAGAAAATATATATAGCACAAAAACGTTCAAAATCGATGTTGGTGTTTTATCGAAGATGGAGGGTAAATATTAGGCCACGTAAGTGTCACAGAGTGGTAAATTGCGTGACTAAATTTGCTTTCACATATTGTACCTCGGTGTATTTTTCATTTTTAGCGAATGTTAGCTGGACCTTCTGGTATATGGGCTTGTTCAGAGAAGAGCAGCAATCGTGGTCGCAGAGCTGGATTTTTTTGGAAGACATCTTTTATACAGGGTATCTCCCTTAAGCCTTTACTGAATTTTGAAAAAAAGCCTCTGTGGGCAAGAAGAGCGCTTTTTTCGGCGAGCATTCTCGGAGGTGCAGCATGTAAGAATACAGTTACAACGTGCAAACTACTAGGCTGGTTAACCAATATTGAATTGTTAACTTTTTAGCTGTTACTGTTAGACTCCCTAATTATAGAGAGGCGTTTAGAATGCCATAAGTAATAATAATAATTGGTTTTGAGGGTAAGCAAATGGCGCAGTATCTGTCTCATATATCTTTGGACACCTGAACCGCGCCGTAAGGGAAGGGATAAAGAAGAGAGTGAAAGGCGAAAGGAAGAAAGAGCTGCTGTAGTGAAGGGCTCCGGAATAATTTCGACCACCTGGGGATCTTTAACGTGCACTGACATCGCACAGCAAACGGGCGCCTTAGCGTTTTTATGGAGGAAAAACGCTAAGGCGCCCGTGTGCTCCATATCAGCTTTTAGAATTTCGAAAACGCAGATACCCTCGGCGCTGTGACCCCAGAAATTTTGGTTATTCCGAGGAGTTACGTGCACTGGATAGATTGGTTTCCCTCCAAGCTTCTTAAAAGCGCATGTATCTTTCGCAATGCAGCTCAAATTTGTTGGCCAGAGCACCGAGGGCAACGGCGTTTTGCAAATGGATATTACTTACGGTCGGCTCCACGCCTCCCAATAATTAAGGAGCTAAAGGTAATAGTTTTAACGTTTACTATTCAATATTGCTTAAACAGCCTGCTGGTTAGCATGTCTTAACTGCAATGTATTTTTATGCCCGAAAGCGCTGACAATGTGTGCCGAAAAAAGCGCCGCTGTAACTCAAAAACCTCTTTTTAAAAATTGTCTAAAATCATAAGTTAAACCCCCTTTGCAATGGACGAATGTATTGGAGGAATTGATCATAGTTTCGAAAGAAACACTGTATTATTAGGAACAAAATACTATATCTGAAGAGGTAGAGAATATCGCTCACTCAGTTTTTGTTAATTGCGTGTTTCAATAAATACACAAGGCTGAAAATCTCTAAAACGTCCATTTTTTTTCAAAATTGCATGCAGTTTTTTATCTTGAAGTAGTGGAAAAGATAGAGCAACAAGTTGGGCTAGATAGTACTGGCGCACGACTGAATATGTACCTTTACAGCGCATAACAAAGGTCAGGACTAAACACGTAAGGAAGAGGACTGCGCTTGTCTTGTACCTTACTTGTTTAGTACTTGTCCTTGTTGTGCGCAGTAACGCTTTATTCACTCATGAGTGGAAATATACTTTTGGAGTTGAAAATCGCAAGATATGCACCACTTCAGAAAACAGATGAAAGATCAAAACCTTGACGCAAAAGGCTTTTTCCTTGTATTGCTCGATTGTTTTTACTATTCCGCTTTTCTATACGGGTAATATTATTTTCGATTGCGCCTTGAAACTATGCAAAATTCTAGAGTTGCAAAAATGAAGGCATTTATTTTGCTTTGAAAGTATGAAGATACCATTATTGGTTTTGTTTGCAATTTCTGTGAGTTATCTTAAGTAGGTAATAGTTTTTATGAAGTGCCGCCTTAGATTGTTTTAAACTATAAACAAATGCACTATACTGATCATATTTATCTGCTTTAGCATAGCTTGATCATCACACTTAAAAGTTGCAACAGTCAAGAGTTTTAGTTCGCATTGATTGCTTGTGGTTGCATTTTTATAACGCACATAAAGAGAATCTGAGAAAATACTTTGCAACAAGCAGTTTTTAGTAGTTTACTTAATAGTTTAAAAGCAAATTTGCTCTTTCACTTGCCTTTTATAAGCTTCCTAATGAGAGCCAGAATTTTGTTGCACTTGCTGGAATTTTTTAGCTGTTTTGGCTTGCGATGTGACAAAAAAAATGGGGGAATCCAACTTCCGCAGCCTTTTTAAAAAAGTATAAAAGCTGCAATGAAACTTGTATGAAAAGTGTGCAAACATACATTTGTGCTTCGATGATGTGCTACTATAGAATTGGCCGTTAAGGCTTTTTATTATTGAAAATAAGGAGATTATCTGCCGTTGTAAAACGCTACTGTCTTATGTTCTAGGGAAGGCTCAGGGGTACCAAACAGATATAAATTTCTCGAGAAAATTAATCCGGTTTTGCAGCGAAAACGAGTAGTTGCTTATAGCTTGACGGGTGACCGGATTTATTTATTTTTTGTGTTATTTTCTACTGTACAAGGTAAGGAGGAGCTGCGACAGAGCTCCTTCGAAGAGCACCTGCACGAGGCGATTGACCACTTAATGGCTGCATTTGGCGGAACAAATCAAATCATTCAACCGAGATACTTAAATAAATGGCAAAATAATGAATGGAATTGAAGTCAGAGCTCCAAAAACACACAGTGAAGGGCATCAGGCATAATACATGACATCAATACAAAGAAACACGCGGAGGAAAGAAGGGCTCACTTTGGGAAGATTGTACAAACTACACGGAATAACCTTCATAGACAGTGCGGTAGCTGAAAACAAATCTTCAGGAAGTGCGAAACAGCTATAGTATCCTTGTGGAATTCGGTATTTAGTAGTCAACCTTGTAGCAGTGGGAAAACATAAAATCAGCACAAAAGTTGTGATGAAAACATGCACAGTTTCATTGAAACAGATTTCTTTAAAGGGAACAAGTGTAAAATCTTTGCCACTATTGGATGGCTGCCGGTTTAGAACGTCGGAAGCCTGAAGAGAAGAATCTGTTTGCTGTAGTTCATACAGCAGCCAGTGACGTGCCAACGTTCAGGATTACGGGTGCTGTAAGTGCTGATGTTTTCATGAAGCACCGCTAATATTGTTATTGTGTAGACCTTTTTGATGATACCGGCTTATATAGGAGGGAGAGTTTATAATTATGCAATGATGTCAAGCTAACGATTTTCAGCTCCCTAAATAATAGACCTGTGCGCGCAAGGTCAGGACATCGCACACAAAGGACACAGAGAAGGAGGTGAGGAGGAGATTGTGAATCAGTCATTCAATAAATCTTTATTTCTACATCATGACGTTGAGCGGCACGCTCAAAAAGCCATTTCAATGCTTGTCGACGAATGTGTCCTCTGTACAATACGTCAACACATACAACGGCGGGATGCAATCAAAAAAGGTAAAAATATGTGCATTTTAAAAATTAGGACAATATAAACACAATAAAACACCATGTAGCACTTCCTTAGAGAAAATTTATAATATTACATGACAACATTATATTGGCGCTTCAATAGACAGTACAAAACAAAATTGTTATGGCAAGCGTAACCTTTCAAGTTCATCTTGTCATTTAAAGAACGAAAAGGTTGCACATATGTTAAAAATGTTAGGAATCAGAAGTGGAAGCATTTGGCGACCATTGTTAGTGCGAGAAAGAGGTCACAATAGGTATTTGACCTCTACATTAGTCACAATAGAGTTTTGAAGGGCGCCCACAAAATGTTCTCCTCAGAACTGTACAAGATATGTCCCTGCAAGATCTGAACTTGAAAGAAGAGAACGCTATCTCGCATTTTGCCTTCGCGAAGTATTTAACAATATGGCTTCCAAGAGCTACAGAAGCGCAGCATTCAAAAAGGTTGGTCATCGTTTTCGCATACCTTCACATATATAAGAGCTGTATGAGAAGCTCCGGCATTACCTGAGGTGGTATACACCAATACTGAGCAGACGCATGCGTTTTCTTGACATAGGTTTGTCGGAAATGACCCGGCATCTTTACTCTATCTCTTCAGTTTATATAATGATCGATTATGTCAATTACCTTGCTACTGATCAGTTTGAAAGCACATATTCAATGTAAGAGCCGCGCCACAAGGAAGATAAGGTGACAAAAGTGATATTTTCGGCACAGGTCTCGGCAAAAATGAGCGCGATGGCGTTGATGGGCTAGTGAATAAATGTTGGACTACTTGCTCTTGCCAGTAAGTGATCTCAGAGAAAACGGCAGTTGGCGAGAAAACCACTGCAAAAAATCTAAAAGTTGTTGCCACAATTATATACCTTATATTATACATCTTGTACTTATATGCCTTAATTATATAGCTGAACGTCTTCTTTGTCTCGAATGAGCGCAGCTGTTCGGCGATGTTCGCCGTAGTAAACAGTTGTGCTGTCCTGCTTCTTACTACGTTTGGTGTTGATATTTGGCTGAGCCGTGCTGCGTTCCATCCAATATACGCTGACCCCGAGGATATCCTTGAAGCTGCTCCCCTGCGCGCGGACGCCTGAACCGTCCCCAAAGCGAGTCCTCGTCTGCTAAGCCTGCGAGACGAGACTGAGCTACTGAGAACGCCGGCGCGGGCCGTGATGTCCACCACGGACAGCAAGACAAGTCAGTGCTCCGGCAATGGCCCGCCGTTCGTCCTTCCCGCATCTCACTCCCCGCCATCTTTCCATGGCGACTGGTTGGAGGATATAGATTGGTTGACTAGTATTGACCGTGTGTCTGCATTCAGCCAGTGGGACGACGAGCGGAAGCTGATGAACATGTATTTCACGTTCTAAGACTCTGCGAAGACGTGGTTTGAGAACCACGAGGGGTCATTTTCTAATTGGGCAGCTTCTCGCCATAATCAGCTCGAGCGAGTGAAAGAAAAACGCTGAAATTGCCCTTCGCTCCAGGTCACAATAGCCCAAAGAGAAGGTGGCGATGGTTATAGAGGACATGACACTACTCTTCAATCGGGCCGACACTGCCATGACTAAGACAACGAAGGAGTAGCTGTCTGTTGACCTCATTCGCGACCCTCGAAGAAGCATCGCTGTCTTCTCTAAGGAAGCCACGAGCATGGCACGTTTATTGCTGGAACAGAGTGCGCCATACGGCCGTCAGGGAAACGTAGCGGCCAGTCAATACTGCGCGTCCATGACAGTCCAAGGGAATGAGGCCCTGCGAGAGGTTGTGCGGAGGATTGTCCGCGAAGATTTGCTAAATTTCCGCTTGGATGCTCCGTTGGCAAGCATTGCTTCTACAGGGTACGTCGTCCATGACGAAATCCGGCGAGCGGTCCAGCCACCATCAGTGCCACTGCCGGAGCCGTACTTCATTTCTTATAACGATGCACTACGCCGACCTGCCTTCGCTCCGCAAACCTTCCGCCCCGTTGCCGTATCACCCTATCGTTACCTGCGCTCCGATGAGCAGCACCAGGACCCGAGCCCTGCTACCAGCAAACCGCACGAGTGGCGCACGCCTAACAATCGACCCCTCTGCTACCACTGCGTTGAGCCCGGCCATATTCTGCGGATTACCCGCAACGGAGAAAGTGTTCGATAGGATTCCCACCAGAGGCGCCTCGACATCGCTCTTGTGAAAGACCCCAGGACATTCAGGAGTACCTGGCCGCTCGTGCGCTGCCCCCGACCTCGCAGCAGTGCCTATCCCGATCACCATCCCCAAGGCGCTTTTCTTCGCCCAGTCGTCGCTCATCGTCTGGTCAATTCAAAGGCCCTTATTTTCACCGGGAAAGCAGACGTTGGAGTCAACCGGGGGTAGGCCCACCGCTACTGCACACAGTCAAATGTCTTCCTTCAATTATTTGACGCAACTGCCCGAGCGGTGACAGACCGAGTGGCGTAGGCCCATCCGACGACCTCATCTATGTGCTGCGGACGACTGGCTTCCGCTGAAATTTTAGTAAAAAAGAAAGGTTGGTGCTCGGGAGCACATGATATCGTTTCCCGCCCAGCGAGCCGTTAGTACCAACAGCGAGTATCGCAGAGAACTGTTGAGCGCATGTGACAACCAAGTAACGATCCCTCCGCGATTGAGCAAATTCATCACATTGTAGTGTAGTCAGAGTACCGGCACTCGTTCCATCGCTTCAGCGAACATGTCGCTGCTACTCGCTCTGCGAGTTTGTGTATCTCGACGCCTTCTAGAACTTGCCAATGGTCGCACCGACATCATGGTGACAAAGCTTACCTTTGAACCACAACATTTGCCGAAGAAAGCAGTGCTCGCCTTTTTTCAAGAACTTGGAGGCTCTACCGACCAGTGCTCTTGGTCCAACATATGGGACATCAACGGCTACAGCTATTGCGGCCGAGGTGAACCCGCACCTCTTGGCACAGTCAGAAACGGTGAGTGGGAAACCTTCCTTCCGCGACTGTGTCAGCTTCCAAGCTCTGACAGACGCCGCTCACCGAGCACCGAATTATAGTTGCCGACGACCAAAAAGCATTATGTCAGCTCCGTTATCAGTTGTCTTCAAAATAACGTGTTGCTATCCGCCGCCAATTTACAGAAGCGCTCGTGATGGCACGTGATGGCACGTGATGGCACGTGAAGGTTCTGTGCGGAATACAAGGCACCTCAACAACGTCACGTAAAATGATATGTACCCCCTGAAGCGGTGACTCCCTAGACCGACTGCACTATGACACCTACTTTTCGTCACCTGACATCCGCAGTAATATTGGCAAATAGCGGTCGACGAATGTCAGCGAGAGAAGACCGCCTTTATTATTCCTGACAGTTTGTATGATTTTACGGTTCTCCCTGATGGCCTGTGGTCGTCCCCAGCCACATTCCAACGAATGATGGACACTGTGCTGTATCTCTTGAAGTATGAGCCGTGCCTCGTATAACTTGAAGACGTCGGGACATTTTGGATGAGCGACATTTAGGATGAGCACGTCTAACGTTAGCGCTCTGTTTTCGAGGCAATCCGTTCAGCCTGCCTCTTTCTCAGGCTCGAAAAATGTAACTGCGTTTGATGAGCTGAAGTTTTTTGGTCACATTGTCAGCGCTCGAGGCGTTAGCCCAGACGCCGAAAAGACGGCCGCTGTTGCTACATTCCTCAAGACAACACATGAACGAAGCCCGCGTGGTTTTCTGGGCCTCTGCGCATACTATTGGCTGTATGTTGAATATTTCTCAAAGCTACGGCAACTCTTACTCTCTTTCTTCTTTCAATCCCACCTTTCTCTCTTCCCTTAAGTCGCGGTTCAGGTTGTCCACCAAGATTTGATTTTCTTTCCTCAAAAAGCTACTTTTATTTTCTAACTGAGCGCCTGACCCACCTGACGACAGACGCCGAACCGTTCATCTGATGTCAGGGCGCGGAAAAAGCCTTCACGCAACGAAAGTCCCGCTCCAATGTACGCCTGTACATGGCAACTTTAACGAGGAAGCCGACAAGGAGGTGCACACAGATGCCAGTAACGTTGGCCTCGGCGCTGTCAACGTTCAGTGGCAGGACGGTATAGAAAGCGTCACTGCTTACGCCAGTCGCACTTTGTCCCATTCCGAAATCAATTATACCACCGTGGAAAAGGTTTGGATCGCTGTGGTGTCGGCAGTCACGAAATTTCGTCCGTACTTATACGGCTTCTCATTTAGGTTCATGAGCGGTCATCTCTCACTGTGTTAGCAGGCAATTATCTCTCACTGTGTTGGCTGGCAAACCTTCAGTGAAAGATCCATCAGGGCAGCATGCTCGATGGAGCTTTCCGTTACAAGAATTTGTTGTTACTATCATGCACAAGTACGGCTGGAAACAGGATGTTGTCTATACCCTGTTGTTATTCTCAGCAGCACGGACGGGTCTGGCGACGATTCTGCTTTCCTTGGTGCTATCTCCACGTCCACCCTCAGCCGCAACACAGGGCCGATTTGAACTCCTGCCCCTCATCGGGTACCTGCCACGAACAGCTCCATCTCTTCAAGCGCGGACTGTCATCGTTTTTCATGCGCGACGATGTCCTCTACAAAAAGAACTACGGTCCGACGGAAACAGCATGTCTGCTTGCAGTAGCTAGAAAGCTTATGGCGAAGTTTTGCGTGCCAACCACGTCGACCTTTCTTCGGGCAATCTCGGGTTTTCCCGTATGTTGGCACGGACACGCCAAAAGTACTACTGGCTCAGGCTTGCTGCGGTTGTACAACAATACGTACCAACCTACCGTGAGTGCGAGCGCCGAAAGACGCCGCCGACTAAACCAGCCGAGCTCCTGCAACCTATAAATGCCCCGCAACTCCCATATCAACAGGTCGGGATGGACCTACGGGGCCCGTTTCCGGCTTCCTCCATAGGCAACCGGTATAATTGCAGTTGCCGCTGACTGTCTCAGCCGCTAGTGGGAAACCAGTGCCCTTCCCAGTGGTACTGGTGCCGAAGTTGCACATTTCTTCATTTCAACATTGTGCTTCGTCACGGTGCCAAACAGCAATATTAACTTATCAGGAAACTGCGTTTACGTCGACGTCGGCACTTACGAGCGAGGTACTTCGACTCAGCGGCAGAAGCCATGCAAAGACAACAGCTTATCATCTGCAAACCAACGGATTGACTGAGCGGCTTAACAAGATAATTGCCGATACGATTTCGATGTATGTCGACGATGCCCATGGGAACTGCGACCGGATACTGCCTTACACCACGTTCGCGTACAACAGTGCGCGAAACGGCGAAACGACGTGTTTCACGCCTTTTCATTTGGTGCATGGTTTGGAAGCCGTGACTATGCTCGACGCCAGGCTCCTTCCGGATTCTGCTTCTCTTCTGCCGTGCGTCCTCTTCGTGACGCAAAAGCCGCTCGCCACCCTGCCGGACAGCGAATCCGGCGCTGACAAGACCACGACGCACAGCGCGGCAAACACAGCCACATGAACGTGATTTACACGCCCGGCGGACAAGTGTAGGTGTAGAGCCCGATACTTTTGCGAGGGCGTTCTGAAAAGCTTTTTTTGCCATTACTATGGCCCATTCGGGGTGGTACGCTGCCTCAGAGAGGTGGACTACGAGGTGATCCCACAAGGAACTGTCCGCTCCTCTAGACAGCCGACGGTCGATGTAGTCCTTGTAGCGAGAATGAAGCCATATTAGACACGTCTGCCTCTTTCCAGTGTCCACCTCCGGGGCCGAACACACTCGCTCCGGCAATTTTCCGCCCTTACCCATTAGTTTCCCCCACCTGCGGCATCGAGTCGATTCCTCCTGGAAGAGAAGGGGTCAATGCCACACTACCGACATTCTGGTGGCGCCACCATGTGGCCAAACCTTATCTTAGTGCGTGGCCGAGCGTCTTCTTCGCATCGAATGAGCGCGGCTGTTTGGCGATCTTCACCCCTGTAAACGGCTGTGTTGTCCTGCTTGTTGCTACGTTTGTCGGTGACAATATCACCATCCTGGAGGTTGCGCACAGCCAGTTTCCGACGTGCAGAAAAAGATGAAAGTACACTGCAGGTCAGACAATGTAGGCAATGTCCGTCCGTATCTTGTACATATATAAAGATATAATATCAGATTTGCGCAATGATCTTGGTATCGCCTACGCTACTGTTTGAACTAGTTGAGAATTTTTGCTGAGGGTAATAGAACGGAGTGATAAATATTCAGAACACCTTTCAGCTTCAAGTATTGGCTCTGTGTTTTCTGATGAACTTCCTTAAAAGGGGCTCTTCTTGAATCTATAAGGTTTTACACGAGTGTTTGGGATTCGTTTGCCGAGAAATTTCATCTGTGACAGATATTTTTTCGCTTTCTCGCAAACAAAATTTCGTACTTGTTTGTTCAAAAACAAACTCAGGTTACTCAATATTTTTTTGTCTCGCATCCCTCATAGCATCTAATTTTGCGAAATCACAAAAGCCACGTTTCCGAAGTCTTCTGATCACAATTTTTTTCTTGTAGAAAGGTGGACCACAGCTTTCAAAGTTAGATTTAGTGCTTCGTTTCAATATTTTGCCATAGAATAAAAAATTGCATTTACAACAAGCACATTTGATAGGATCTTGATACCTGTGCTTTTCAGAACACATTGAAACGCGTCCGTACAAAATATATCAACATTTAAAATGCGGTGGAATTCTTTCAGTGGACCGGGGAATAGTTTCATCAGTGATACCTCCTGCGAAATTATTTCGAAGTCATTATGTCGCTTTCTGCTCAATTTCTAATTCTAGAATGTGCGCTAGAAGTCGCTAAATGTAACAGCGTGTAACTCATAAAGAAGGTTTGACTCACTGCATCAGTGCTGCCGACACGCTGCCAATTTGTTTTGAGCATATTCACAGAGTAATACGGCAATATGAAATAACTAACATTAATTGTCAAAAATATCATCCATCGAAAATCTTTTATGTACATTGTGATGCCACAGCTCCTCTAGGAATCTTGCAAGCGCTTTGATGATTCAAAGGCTCACCGCTTAGCGCGCAAGCTTTCGTGCTTAAAAGAAAGCCATCCGGCGGTGGAAGAGAAAGTCCGTAGCTCTCACCGACACTCACTTCAAAAATGGCACAAGTAGTAGACCTGGGCCTTCACAACCAACGAACATAGTATAAATAAGACTGCGTGAACGCTATCTCTCGCAAACATTCTTAATCACTCGAAGTGAGGAAAGTAAAATCAAGCAAGTCTAAGACAGATATTACGAAATACAGCAGAGACAACCCATATTTCTTATAAATAGGATTTCGGTGGTACCACGTGCACGCCCTGAGCGTGATGAATGCCGCTGGGCGGCATCCCCGAGTCGACAACGGCAGTAGTCCAGCAAGGCAAATAGTCACGGGTTTTGGTTCTGAAAAAAAAAGTCAAGTGTAAGATTTCATATGCCTTTAGTAGCGAAATGACACCCAGATACACACTGAATCACCAGGCCTGTGCACAGCTTCCTCTGGTTGCAGAATGTAGCCTCAGGCGTTGGTCCGATACTTCGGGTGAGCTGTCGGGCTCTGCCATGTGTTGGTACACGCGTGCGGCGGCGTAAAGGTAATTTAGGCGTTGCAGCAGAGCGCTACCACTGAGACAGTACAAGACTGTTAAAGAAACAAGAAAGCTAAGATCACAAAAACAAGTACTTGAGATTGGCGAAGTTCCGTGGCCACAGCGCCGATCATGGTTGTAGTTTCCCTGCAGCAGATGACCTTCAAAGGTGTCTTTGGCTCGCTTCCTTCCCCACGTTGACCTATGTGAAGGCACCACATTTTAGGATATCGGCTGATGCTTTCCACTTGGCATCGGCATGCATTGCAAGCACGACAGCACTTGCTTTGTTTCACGGTTCTGTGAGGCCGTTGATCAGCGCATGGTAGGCTATCGTGTTATGAAGTCTGGACCGATAGCGACAATATTGAATCCAGTGCCTGCCTAAGTTGTCTGGCGCATGCTTTCAATACCGCATGCAAAGCTGCTTAATTGTACACTCGGTTCGCCTCAGTGTCATTTGTGTGCCCAGCATAAAAGATATGAATTTACGCTAATACCATCTAAGTGGGCCCGGGAATGTGTTACATCAACATCACTGGGCTGAATAAGTGCGCTGCAGGAAAAAGCCCCGTGTTATTGACCTCCACTTAACGCGCTCTGCCAGTCACTGCCAGTCAAGCCCTCTGAGGCTTTGGCAGGCCTGTTACGTGTATTTTGTTTTTGATTGTGCAGAATAAATATTGTATATATTGTAAACAGCTGCGTTCGTCATATCCCGGGAAACTTCATGTTCTCATCTGTCGAATTTTTCCTACGCTCCCCCCTATGTGTGTCTTCCCTGGGAATCCATTTCATTGGCCATTAGAGGCCTTGCCCACGGGAATTTCCTCTTCATCTCAACGAGGATACAATCACTCATGTTTGCGCGTTAACCCTCTCCGCACTCTTCGCTTTTATGTTTTGCTACGATATGCTTAATTAAATTCCCAAGTCTTTCTTTCGTGTCAGTCTTACATCCTCACAGAGAGTATTGGAAGGAAACGACTAATACCTGCTTTCCTCTTGGGGAATAACGGCAATATGCTATGACCTAAGAAAACATGCCAATTGCACTCCACTCATTTTTTGCACGCCTCCTACTTTCGTGAGCTCTCTTGGGCTTTCCTTTTGTTTTCATCGTATTCCTATTCCCTCAATTCTGTTTTGAGAATTATGCCCACAGTCATGCTCTGCAATTCGTGGCTTGAGTTTCTTATCAAAGTGATGTCATCAGCATGTCAAAGATTACGAATATTCTCTTTTAAATTTCATTGCCACCTTTTTCAAGAAAGAGCGACCCTGTAAATACCCTTTGTAAACACGAGTTGAATAGCACTGGACGGATGGTCTTTCTTCTGACATTTCTCTAACTGGTATTTTTATGTTTACTTGCGGAAATAACAGGTGTTTTCCACAACTATTACATGTTTACCAGAGCGTACACATACTTCTCTTGCACATCCTGGTGACGGATGTCGCAACAGTCCAACTATGTTAATGAATATAATGCATTCTTGCGGTACAAGAAGTACATTTCGGACTCGTAGTGCCAATGGCACTTGTTATATTCTACGCCTTTTTATATGACTTCTATAATGGTGCGAATTCTAGAGTTTTCCTTTCCGAAAACAGCCCTTGCTTGTTTAAAGTCTAAGGTTATTAACACATTCGAAGCTTAATAACGCCCTGCTGTTACTGCGCACTCATTCATTATACGAGTGCACACGTGCTCACACCACACATCTGCTAAAAATTTCTCATCCGGTTTTTTGGTCCCTGTACAGTAATCGCGTCTCGCCTGCAGCTCCTGTTTATTACCGTGGCTGTCGCCACATGAAGATAGCGCACGTACCACGCTCGCAGCCATCTGCTCGCCGCCTTCTTTATTAACACAGGTCTATTACCTGAGTAGGTATCAACTTCCAAGCAGATAGTAAGATATTCGGTCTATCACTTTGCAAGTCTTCACAATTAGCTTTCCTATCGACTGACACAATGCTGGCATTCTTTCATGCTTACGGTATCCTTGATATCATGAGGCACTGTGTGTGCACCGTGGCTAAATTTTCCCGTGAATTATGTCCTCTGTCGCTCTTAGATTTGCGGCATATTTGATTTTTCAGGGCCGCTTCCCGTCTTTGAAAAGGTTGGTCTGCCCTGCTTATGCCTTCGTTACCCGCTGTATGTAACGTACGGCGGTCAATAGCGTCATAATTATTTCGGCCAATACACCAACCTAGATGCAAAATATCGGCTTTAATAATTAATCTTATCTTTATATCTAATAACATTGCCTACGGCTGCCATATCTTATTTTCGCATGCAGAATTTTCGCTCTGCAGACTAAAGAATTTCTCAGTTCTTTAGAGCTTGCTGGTTCCTCTCCCCATTACAGTGCCTTTGATAGCTTTCTTTGTTCATAGCGGTTAGCCTTGATAATTCTGCCAGCTATATTCTACAAGAGCAATTTGATGCTTCCATGCTTTGGCATTCCTTAACCATATCTTCTGTCCTCCCAGAGAGACTATTGGACACCTTCTTTGCGAGTTCCCGAACTACAGTGATGAGAGGAGAACGCTTGAAGCGACCGTGAGGCAATTGGACTCTCGCCCTCTCTCTGAAGAGACTTTTCTATGCGCCAGGGCGAAACGTGCTGCTTGGTGGTGTGTGACGAAGGCCGTGCTCAAGTTTCTTTGTGAAACAGGCCTGGATACCCATTTGTGACCGCCTGTGAGCTGCCTACAAGGTTTACGCGGTTTACGTTCTGGCATGCGTGAGAGTGCACATTTGTGTTTTCATGGAGCCCCTACTCCAATGTTGACACAGGTGTGTGTTCAAAACCTGAATTTCGCGTTCGCCAACCAATGTGCATGTGTGGACATCACCAAGGAAACTCATTGTAATATGCCATCATCAACCTTCATTCGCTCTTTCTCTTTCCTCCCTTTCCTCTTTCCCCAGCGTCAAGTAGCAGGCCAGGGTCTTGTTACCACCGGCCGACCTCTCCTCCTTTTCCTCTCAATAAAATTCCTTTCTCTTTCTCTCTCTCCCACAGAGCTTGCCAGCATCCTGCCTAGATAACCTCACCCTGCTGCTATTGCAGACTCCTTGATTATACAAGTGCACTTTTGAGCGCACCAAACACCTGCGAAAAATATCTTATTCGGTTTTTTGTGCCTTCACAGTACTTGAACAAACATCTCCGCTGAACTATAGCGTCGCGCCTGTAGCTTCTGTTTATTACAGTGGCTGTCGCCACACGAAGATAGCGCACGTACCACGCTCGCAGCCATCTGCTCGCCGCCTTCTTTATTAACACAGGTCTGCGACCAGGATTGTCGCTTCGTTGGGCAGGGTAATTTGTGTAAGCATTGTGTGGGACCTTGATCTTGGTTGGCTGGTTGGTTGGTTGGGCCAAAATAAAAATGGTACATACCCACTACACGACAGTGGCTGCAACACAGGCGGTGAAATGCTGGAAAAAGGAGAGTTTAGAGAGGGATAAAGAGTAGTAATCTTCACCTGCCAATATTAATCTCCTTTAGTCTCAGTGTCGATAGAAGAGCGCCATTCTTGGGTGTGGAATGAAGCTAGTTCGAAGCTCCAGTTGTCTGCCTCGCAATATTGTCACGTAGTGGTGACGGCAGTCGAAGGAGCGATGAAGGCGGAAAAAAGGGTCTTCTAAAAGAAAACTGTTTATTGGGGCTGACTTGCGCCCACAATGGACTGAATCACTGGGGCGGCGGCGAAGCAACAAGCGTGCTCGGCGGTCGTCGAACAGAATTCCCGCCGCTGTCGGCCGTGCTCAATTTAAAGCTGATAGGGAACTTTCGAGATAAAGCGTGCAAAGTTACTAGAACATTTCGGAACTACGTAGAATCAGCTCTGCCTGGCTGCGATCAATCGAGATGAATCTATCCGCGTCTTGCGTCGCAAACAAAGCGATAAATTGGTGTGGCGGCAGATTTGAAGAACGAACAAACACTGCAAATATTTGCGGCAATATTATCGTTCGTTGCTGTACGCTTAGAATACTGCCCTTTCTTAAAACGAAGCACCGGTTTTCGAGGGGCATTGTAAATCCTCCTACCTTCGCTTTCACCGCTGCCAATTCTACGTCTCCATAGAAGCTTTCCATGATATCATCATTGCTTCAGGTCGGTGTGTTGGCCTGGACGTCCTTGAATTCTGGAGGACAGTACGCTGGGTGTGCTGGTATGCATTCGTATTTGAACCGTCATACTTATATTTCCATAACTGAGAAGTCTTGTAGGCGCTGTTTTTGCAATTGTGAACTTTCAGCTTGTGCACGTTGTTAAGCTATATCAGAATAACTGCCCTCTTCTTAGTGCTAAATAACCAAGAATAGTAGTTCTTGCCTCTCCAATAAAACGTTATGACAGAATTCGTGTCCGTCCTCTAACTGCTCTATTTCATGGCTCATGCACCCTTCTCACGTAACTAAATTTTGTGATAAACCCTTTAGTCTGCGGCAGCTTCAGGAAGAGAACTCTTAGGCTAACCTAACAGTAGGGGAAACGTACAGGTAACATAATTTGCGAGAAATTGCATCAGTTCTTCTGATATGGTTTTTCTCGAATTTGTTTTAATAAATATTGTTTCAGAGGCATTTATGTTTTAAAGCTAGCTCCATTTAGCAATATAATATGTTTCCGCAGTTTCACATTTCGAAATCCTCATAATTTGAAACGAATTCCAAAATCGATGCTATTCGTCTTTGCGAAGCAGGCACTTTGTTCTCTTGCTGTGCTTTCAAAAATTTGTTTTGCTTCACTACAATTTCTATCGACTCTCTATAACGTGCAAGGGAGCGGCTTCGAGCTCAAGAAAAAAGGTTTTGACAGCTTGTCCAGCAGGGCCCATTTGTTGCGTACAGCTCGATAGTAATGAAGACCGTGGAATTTGCAGGTTCAATTTTCTGTCGTTCTTTTACTGCAGTTCTAGCTTGCTTTAATTATTGTTCTAAATTCTGAAATTCAGCGTTTTTCTTTTAATGAGTTAAGTTAAAAATGTCATTGGTGGCGGCTTTTGCATGGGAACGACTCCGAAGGCTTCGGCCATCTCACTTCTCTCACCTAGTTTCCAGTTCATTAGAACTGGGCGTGGTGACAAAACGAAACCATTTTTCGGGTGCATTTGTCCACCGTTTGTCCAAAAGTTCAGAAAATCTGGACAAAGACTACGTTCTTGCGCAGCTGTTACCCCGCGCTCATGGCGCTGAGCGTATAAAATACCACCGGAATTTTCAATGTTTCCTAAATTTATTCATCTTCTATGGTGTTCAGAACTAGCAGGTTTCAGTGCAGGAACCACTTTGAAGTGAGATTTTGCATCCCGTAGAAAGAGTATGACAGCTTTACTGATATTATGGCGCGATACCTGACAAAGCGTTTGTCGCTTTTTTTTAAAGTTGCCAGTGAAAATTTCTTTTCGGTTAAAAGTTACATGGCGTTCGCTACTTTTGGCTTTTAGAGAGCGCAAATGGCGATGTCCCGGAAAAGTGGGGTTGTTATGTCTTCGAATATTTCATTGTCAAATTCTTCTTTCCAAGCGTTTGAACAGCAGTCGTGGACTTAATTCTAATCAATAGACGATTTTGTTCACCTTTGGTGAAGTCATTACACGCACACACCCACTATTGATTCCCAGAAGTGTTATGCATCAGTTACGGACCTTAATTACGCCAGGCGACGCGTTCAAACTAAGCATTAGCCCTTCTTATTTGCTTGGACGCTACCTTATTTTCTTAAATCCAGTACCTGGATTTAATACCGAACTGCTCCTTTTTCAGCAGAGCTAAAAGTGACGGCTTGCCGCTTAACGCTACGGAACCAGGACCCTACTACGACGTGCTCCCTACCGACATCATACAAGGCACACCGAGTTTCTTCGGCGATTTTCGTTCCTTTGTACAGCTTTTGGCTTTAAATTATGTACAGTATTACGGAAACGTGTCAGGGCTTAAATGTTTTTAAACCGAGTGTACGTGCGAAAGCGGGTTTTAGCCTGGTTGGCTCATGCTTCAACTGTCCTCGATCTTCGGCACGTCTGGCGACCATATTACCCAAACTAGAGTATGCTTGCACAGTCTGGGAGCCTTATATCAAAAATAATATTGAGGCATTAGAGACGGTACAGCGAAAAGCCGTGCGATTCATCATTTATAAATACCGCACATCTGACTCTCCTTCCATTTTAATGAAAGAAAATGCCATCCCACTACTGCAAATACGTAGAAAAATCCAGAGACTCAAATTTCTATTTCTGCGTAAATGCAACAAACTCGCCATGAGTTCCGACGTTAACCTTGCACCCCTTACAACCCGTCCCACAAGACATCATTATGCACATTCTTTAACGCCGTATCAAACAAAAATTATTCTCTTTAAATATTCTTTTTATCCACGCACTATCGAGGAATGGAACAAGCTGCCTTCTGATGTCATCATGTCCATTGATTCTATTGACAAATTTTTGTCGTCTACCTCATAGTCGTGTTTCGTGTTTATGCATGTTTTATTGTATGAGTTGAACATGTCTCAGTGTATTTTACTTACTTATGTTTCGCGCGATGAATTGATATTCAAAATGCTGTATTTTTTTTCGCCCCTCCTGCTAGGGCCCGCTTAGGGCCCGCAGTATTTGTTAAATAAAATAAATAAATATTAGCCTCAGGTTAATATCTGATCGAGGTTATGGGAATGTGACCAGTTTGCGCCGCAGATGAAAGTTAATGACGACGATGTCAAATGCATAGCGCGGAAGCGTGTTGCAGTTTAACACGAGGCGTGATCAGTGACGGCGATAGCATAGTGAAGCCGATCTGTTCGCGCCGCCGCGTGTTCGAAATGTAGTCGCCGCAGCATTAATTACATTTCTGCACTCTCAAGGTCAGGGACGCCAGAAGATTATTGGTTGGGTTCGAGACCTTTAAGTATTGCTTGCGTACTAAAAAGAAACAGGGTGCGGATCTAGCCTCACAGCAACCCTCATTTTCTGCGCGTGACGCCTCTGACTATATACCGATTGCAGTGTGCCAGTAGCGCTCGAAATCTGACTCGAAATGCATCATAGAGTTTACAACTTTAGATGACTTCCCTGTCTTTTCGTCTGGGGCCGTGTGGTCACGTTTTAAAGTGTTTATTATCATTGAGTGTCCTGAAAAAATAATGGCTGTCATATCATAGCCCATATACGCTTCCGCATCCAGTGGTACAGCAAGTTGGCATGGCATGTATAGGCAGGCCGCAAAACAGCGATTGTTTCAGACGCGCAGAGGTGAACTGAAAGCATGACCGCTCAACACCTGCGCTACGCGCTGTAGAAAAAAAGAAGTGTAGCTCGCTGATTACTCGAAGCAGGCGCGTGCTTGCCAAAAATAAGACTAAAAGAAACCCGACTGCAGCGTCATTAGTGCCCACGGGCCGACCAAGGCTATATTTCAAGCATAACTGGGAAAGTGAAGCTCTTCATAGAGACATTGCGCATCACCGCACGCAAAAGCTAATTAGAGAAATACGTCTTCGATCTCCTGGCAGCATTTTTAGCTAATGGCCTATGTTTTCGATAAAGTCTTGATAAACGAAGCCTATTGTATTGGTCGAATCATGTTTGATGGTTTGTTCTTTTGTCGTCGCCTTTATATGCATGCTTCAAGTTCATCTTTATGTTTGTGGGGTCCTAATAAATGGAAAGGTAATTTATCAATTGAACAATAATCACGAATTTTTGAATGCCGCAGGTGCACCTCGGTATCTACTTCTGATTGCTTTTCTGGTGAAGAGAAAATATTTAGATCCAAACGCAGTGCGTAAATGAGTAAAAAAGCATTTTAATAAACTCATGCTGCTTAGGTGATGTTCCCCTGTGATCGTTTCTCATATTAAGCGTGTGTATGTGTTTCTATGTGCAGGGCAACCGTAGCAAAGGACTACTACAAATATTACATCAATATCATCAGCTTGGCGGAAGGGTAACTTTACCCAGAAACCATCTTGGAGCACCAGGACCTTTCATTTTTAGGAACACGATCTGACCAATGCCATTGCCCAAAGTGTACCATGTGTGATGTGTTACCCAAGAAAATTGTGTTTCTTTCAGCTGGAGCACGACCGTCACCATTCGGCTGCAAAAGAAAAAAATAACTCGGTCCATGCGATGTGAACAAAAAACGTGAATAAATGTAATCAAGCTGCTTGTGACATGTTTACATTTTTTCCTATGATATCCTACACCACTGCAAATGAATATGCAAACAGCAAGACTTGAGCGGGTGAACGAAGTAGTAGTTGAGTGTTTTATTTTTAAGGGTAGCTACCGGGTTTCACCCGTTGCGAATTTCGTTTTCTTTTTAAGTGTAATTACCGGTGATCCAGTAGGAATCCCGTGTGAATAAAAACTGGCATGCAGCGAGAGTTTTCTTTTTTTTTGTTGGCTTGGAGATCTGTTACATCAGACTGGCCGCTTTGGAGGTAGGACCGGAAATTTGCTAGCTCCCAGATGTGAGTTTTTAAACTATTTTTGCACAGAGCCAAGACAGCGATGATGCCGACACCACTCGCATCCATACTACGGGAGGCGCTGTTGGGTCGTAGTGTAGGGGTACTGACGGCGAAGTGAGAAGACGGCGCAGGGTACGCTACGTCATACTCGGCCGACCAAGTAGATAATTTGGTTATGTTCCCAAGCAGCTTCGTCGGGGGCGCTAGTCAGGGGCGCAGATAAAAACTAAAGAAGCATAGAAATGTGATAAATGTTGCCTGCATCGTTTTGTTAACTATTCTATATTTTGTTGCTGATTTAGTGCCCGTTTTCTGCAAAAGTTTAACGAGCCTGGGAAGTTTTTCTCAGATGATATTGAAGGCTTTTGACCTTGCCAGTCAGGCACTTGATGAGCAAAAAAGTGCACTTGAAGCTTAAGGAATGGTCGTACGCTTTCAGCCATTCATCCGTAAGCCATGTTATTCCGATTAAAAGGACCAACAACTGACGAAACTGTGTCAGGCACTTATAGGGGAAATAAAAAGATCCTGGCACATATTGTTAGCATTGAAAAGTGCCCTAACGAGGAAAGGAGAATTTATAATTTAATATGGCATTGGATGGATGGAAGGTAGGAGCGGCCCCTTTGAAACGGGGCGGTGTTAGTTGCCACCATGATCAGTTTTTCTTCCTTTATTTTGTTTAACTCTGCTGTAAGTTGTTAGTAAAATTCGCCATTTTCTTTGAAATACGTCTTCCTACACCTTCAAACTTATGTCACCTCTCTGCTTTTGAGCCACCAATCCTCCAATCGCTTTTTGATAATTTCCACCGACGATTTATTTACATGCTTATTGTTTTCTCTAAACACTAGGGCCTCAGGAAGAGTGACTGTGCATGCATCGACATCGGGATGGATACCATACAATTTAGTTTGAGGTGTTCTACTGTTTCTACAGATTTACCACACACAGTACTTTCTACTGTTTCTACAGATTTACCACACACAGTACTTATGTCATCTTCGTTAAATTTCCTTTTGTAGCTGCGCAATCTAAGACACCCTGACCTAGCTTCAAAGAGGAGGGAACTGCCTCTTCAGTTATTATAAAACGTTTCCTTCCTGATCTGTCTTTTCCAGTATCGATATAGTTATACACCGTGCTTCTTTTCCGTTGAATTTATCCAATTTTTGCCTTCGACGATTTTAACCTGTCGTTTAATTCTTTCTTTCTGCTTCCTCGTGTCTGACAAACTTAATGGTCAGCTTCCTAGTTCGTTTCCGCTACTGTAAATAAACGCTCTTTTTGTATAGGTATTTAAATACCTTAGCTGCCCGCCTGTTATCGTCCAATTTCCTCAGGCGTTCTTCGTACAGTATTTTACTCTGAACTTCCCGTCCTTCGAACCATGTCCAGCCCTTATCCCCCTGTATTGCCTCGTTTGCGGTTTCCCCTTGGGCACCTAGTGCTAATCTTCCAACACCTCTCTGATTTACTTATAATCGCGACTAAACTTCCATCACATACCATCACATTTTAGAATGACGTGTTCTATTGTTTCTCCGGGTTGTGACAAGGGCCCTAGAAGTCGCCGGACGCCACGGGCTCATGGCCACTTCATGGGGCTATAACCCCACATCAACTGCTACCTTGGTCGATGAAAATAAAGTTTATCCTCCTTCTAGCCCTTAAGCATGGTACCACATTCCCGAAAATAAGCCCCGGCACCATTATTTCTTTCCAAATACCTCTCAGTACTGCATACCTGTTGTACCCCCACAATGCCCTATGTTTCATTATTCCTGCATCTCTTCGCCCTTTTGCTATGAGAGAGTGCTCGTGCTTTTCCGTGTACATCTGCCTTTCGTTTACCCATACCCCAAGATATTTGTATTCGGCCACTCAGGGTCCTGCATAATTTGTGGTTTTCCCGTGGGCAGCTAGTGCTAATCTTCCAACAGCTCTCTGATTTACTTCTAATCGCGACTGAACTTCCATCACATACCATCACATTTTAGAATGACGTGTTCTATTGTTTCTCCGGGTTGTGACAAGGGCCCTAGAAGTCGCCGGACGCCACGGGCTCATGGCCACTTGATGGGGCTATAACCCCACACCAACTGCTACCTTTGTCGATGAAAATAAAGTTTATCCTCCTTCTAGCCCTTAAGCATAGAACCACATTCCCGAAAATAAGCCCCGGCACCATTATTCCTTTCCAAACACCTCTCAGTACTGCATACCTGTTGTACCCCCACAATGCCCTATGTTTCATTATTCCGGCATCTCTTCGCCCTTTTGCTATGAGAGACTGCTCGTGCTTTTCCGTGTACATATGCCCTTTGTTTACCCATACTCCGAGATATTTGTATTCGGCCACTCAGGGTATTTCATGGTCCTGTATTGTAAGCTCCTGATCAGTTGTACCGTTGAAAACCACCACACCTGACTTAGTTGGCCTAAAACTGAATCCTAGACTGTCTCTTTCGTCTTCAGAGCAATTAACCAAAGTTTGCAAATCTTCCTAGCTATCTGCTAACAGTACAATATCATCCGCATACATTAAACCCGGTAGTTGTTGCTCAACAACCTTTTCGCCTAATCTGTACGACAGATCATAACCTAGATTGCTTCTTTGTAGCCTTCTTTCCATATTTATCATATAAAGCATAAACAGCAGCGGTGATAGAGGACAACATTGCCTTAATCCTTCGTGTTCCTCGACAGTTGCCGTACTCCTAATTCCTTCCCATGTTGTTTCAACTTTATCTTCTCAATATATTTCCTGTATAAAATCAATTACTTTCTTTCTTTCTTTATTGTTTCCTTAGACACAGTCCAAGAGGGGGTCGAGGCTAAAGGCGTCCAAGCACCTGACAAAGGCCTCGGCCCCCATACACAATGTGAACTAAAAAGATAATAATGTTCGGACAGGCAGTCGATGTTGCAATTGTAAGGGACTAGTCTGCGAGAATAGCATGTCATCACAAACACTTTTGTTAGCAATACAATAATAAGTGTAAAACAATACAATAATTCAATGGTAAATAGCAACATGTCTGCAACAGGAACATAAAGCACAACAAATTGGTTTCAAACCAACAGTCACCGCACAATCACGCGCAGCCATGATATAGATTGGGCAGCCGAGACACTATGGCAGTCTTTTAGACAGTGCAGAAAATTGCGGGTAATGACAGGGACAATGCAACAGAGAATACGAGAACGCATGTACAAACTTTCGCAATAATTTACGTTAATGAAAATTTAATATCACTGTTCACAAGAAGCTTACTGCCGTATTTTTTAAAAGCCTGGAGACCTGTATCGGAGTTCAACTGTAAATCATTGCTGTTCAACGCATTAGTTATTTGAAAACCCAATGTTTGCCTTCCGTAGTTAGTTCTATCTTGCGGCATTTTCCGTTCTGGGTTACGAATGTTGTAAGAACTGGAACTATATACTGGGTAAGTATGTAGCTTGTGTCTATGAATCCATTGAAATAGTTTGAAGAGGTACACTTTGTCAGCTTTTAACATATTATATTTGATAAATAGTGGATGTCTTCTCAAAGACTGCTTATGACCTTTGTAATTTTCCACTATGCGTAACATTCGTTTTTGTAATAGGTTAAGTTTGTAGTAGTTAGTACTTGTCGTACCCCAAATTAAGACGCCATAGCTCATTTTGGAGTATAACAGGGAATAGTATAAGGTTTCTTTTAAGCGTATGTGTATCAGATGTTGTACTCTACATATACATCCAGTGGTGCGAGACAGGGTTAATTTAAGATGATTAACATGGGTATTCCATGAGAGGTCGTGGCTGAACCAGACACCCAGAAATTTTTGTTTAGTATCTTGCTCCAGCGAGCGTCCTTCAAATCTAATGCTGACTGAGTTGCAGTCTGGTTTATTTTTTGGTTTGAATATTAAAATTTAGTTTTATTTATATTTAGACTCAAGCGGTTACTTTGAAGCCATTTTGATAAGTGTTTTAAATAATCATTAGCAGAGTTCTGCAGATCCTGAGCATTCTCTTCGGTGAAAAAAACATTAGTATCGTCTGCATACATTATTATTTGTGGGGATCCAGGTATTACTGTAATATCATTTATATAAATAAGGAAAAGGAGGGGTCCCAAAATGGAGCCCTGCGGAACGCCATGTTGCACTTCAAGTTTGTTTGAGGACCAGTTATGGATGCACACATATTGATAACGTTTCTCCAGATAGCTGCGAATCAGTTCTAGCGCCACTCCTCTAATGCCATATATTTCTAGTTTTCTTAGCAGAATATTATGTTGAACAGTATCAAAGGCTTTGCTTAGATCAAGAAACAGGCCAAGAGTAAGCAATTTTGTTTCTATATTTTCAATTATCTTATCCTTGATGTCAATTAGCGCTCGCTCTGATGATTTGTTTGCTTGAAATCCGTATTGGGATTCTGTTATCACGTAATGTTTCTCGAAAAAATCGCTTAACCTGTAGTTTATGACGTTTTCAAATACCTTCAAAATAACTGTTAGAACTGAAATTGGTCTATAATTACCTAAATTGGTCTCACTACCGCCTTTATAGATAGGTGTAACTTTTGAAATCTTTAATTCATCTGGGAATTCTCCGCTAAGAAGCATCTGGTTTATTATACGCGATAATTTAGGGCTTATCACGTGCGAGACATGCTTAATAGGCAAGGCTTTTAACCCGTCATCACCGCAGGCAACATGATTTTTTAAATTTCCTATTATTTCTTCAATTTCATGAGGTGTTGCAGGGGTGAGCATAATAGAGTCTAGCAATCTGTTTTCACGTATGTGGTCGTCTGCACTGTCATACTTTCCTGAATAAATACCTGTTTTGATAAAGTGCCGGTTCATTGTGTCTGCTAGATCATTCCCACGTAGCACCACATCGTCAGCGCAGATTTCCTTGACACTGCAACCAGGTTTGTTTCTAGCTAATATTTTATTCAACATATCCAATGTCTTTCTGCTGTCACTTTGAATATCCTGGAATTTCTTTTGGAAATAATTATCCTTGGATATCTTTAGATCAGAATTTAGTTTGTTTCTTATTTGTTTAAATTCCCTCAATAAACATGGGTCTCGGTTCTTAATGAACTCTTGAAATTTCCTGTTTTTTTCTTTTATTCTGGCATAGAGCTCGCACGTAACCCATGGCTTCCGAATCCGTTTGGGTTTCTTACCACTTTCTCTGAGCGGAAAGGCCACATCATAGCAGTGCTTAAATATATTGAAAAACACCTGGTACGCCAGTGTAACACTACGTTGCTTTAACACGTCATCCCAGTTCTCTTGTTCTATAAGGTTGTGAAACCGCATCAAAGCTTCGTCAGTTATTGCTCGATACAAAATTTTCTCCGGTGGAAAAGCGCTTTTTTTGCCAAAAGGAAAACCCAAGCAAAAGACCGGTAAATGATCACTGATGTCATATGACAGAACACCGGCCTTAACATCTGTATCATACAAGCTCGTGATGCATACATCAAGACACGTGGCAGTATCTGCGGTGATCCTAGTTGGCGGAGTTATCAGGTTAGCACAGGCGTGGAAATTCAGGATGTCACGAAAGTCTCGTGCATATGCACTGTCTGATATCGTGTCGATATTTACGTCACCGAAAATTATAAATGATTTAGTAGCATTCTTCAAAGAGTACAGCGCGTTGTCAATGAATTCAATAAATTTTGCTGTTTTGCCTGCGGGCGGCCTGTAGATCGCGCCAACAGTGAGGTTCGAGAATTTCACGAACAGACTTTCAATATCTTGATCGCATCTGGTCATGTCGCTCAGCACTTCATACCGTATTTCTTCTTTCATAAAGATTGCTATGCCGCCGCCTCTTTTTATTTCCCTACTAAGGCTCACACACTTGTAACCAGGAAGGTGCGGTACCGTGTCTGCCTGTGTTAGCCAGGTTTCTGTTAACACTACTGATGAGAATTTAATGCTTAGTGACTGGAGAAGCATTTCAAGAGTGTCCACTTTGCTCTTCATGCTTCGCATGTTTATATGCATAGCCGAAAACTGTCTTTTGATCGAACTGAAGTTTTGGTTAAAAGCTTGACAGTCGTAATACTGGCAAATAATCTTTCCCGCCATATTTGCTCTGAATTGCATCCAGCAGATGCGGCACCAATCTTAGTTTATTTTTTCGAGGTCAGATTTTCTAGCAATCCTGATGACATCGGCGCCCACGTCTTTCCGTGCAAGTATTTTTCCTCCCGCGCACCCCACGAACTTCCATCCTGCAGTTTTTTTTTTGGCAATTGCAGCTCCCAGAAGCGTTTTGTTAAGAATGATCAAATGTTCGTTCACATATACCGGACAAGATTGTCCTCCATAGTCAAGGTCCTTGGTGGTGATCCTTTGTTTTTTTGCTCTTTTGTAGGACTGCATTTCGCTTGGTGCGCTGGACAAAATGCACCACAATGTTTTTCTCTTCTGAATTGTGCACAGGAACACGATAGAAGGCATCGATATCAGTGTCTGTGATTGGTTCGCCCAAGAAGGTGCCAATTTTCTTAACGACATCAGTTGCATCTCTCTCTGCTGGAAAACCCTTGATTTCCAGGTTATTAGATCTCTGTTGCTGCTCTAGCTCTTCAACTCTGTCACTCAATCTGCGGTTCTCGTCTGTAAGTTGGCCATTTCTTTTCACTAACTCTTGAAATTCTTTTCGCAGTTCTTTCAGATCTTTCTTAATATCACTGACACCATCGCATGTGTCACCGCAGAATTTCACGCTGTCCTTCAATGTCCTGAGGTCCGCTCGAAGTTCGCGCTTAAAGTCATCAAGCGCCTTATAAAATTCTTTGGCCTCCTTACTCATACTGTGACAGAAAGTGGAAATGGCGTGGGTACAAAGAAAGTTGTTCATTGTACACTGTCGTTTCCAAGCAATAAGCGCGACACGCATGGCACTCGTCGTGTTCGGCATGACCGATACCTTCACCTTCTAATGTGTTCCACAGGAGTTCTCTGTTCACGTTGTCGTATGCACCGCTTATGTCCAGGAAGGCTAAATACAGAGGACCGTTTTCCGCCTTAGATATTTCTATGCACCGGGTAAGCAGGAACAGGATATCTAAGCGCCTACCACTTGTGAACTCGATCTGAAGTTCTCCGAGTATTCTAATGCTTTCAACCCATGACTGCATTTTTACTTTCCCCGCCTGCATCGCCAGCCTGTATATAACTGATGTTATCGTAATCGGTCGGAATTATTTTATGTTCGGGTTATCGCTTTTTCCTTTATAAATCAAATTCATTTTAGTCTGTTCCAGCTGTGCGGAACTTGCTTACTTGTTATGACTGCCTGCAATGCTTTCATCAGCGTTTCCTTGCCTCTTGAGTCAATCTCATTCATTAATTGATTGGAATTTCGTCTATCTCTGCAGACGTACATCTTGGATTATTTGCTTTGCAAATCGCATAAAGTGCTATCTTGCGTGAAACCTTGCACTAAGAATGCAGTACACTACGTGGCCAGATTTCGATAAATTATCAATGATTTGTTTTAAATGAGCATGTTTTTTTTTTCAGGAGTGCTCCTCATGTTTTATTAACGTTTACAGTGTCTCCAGTGGAAAGTGCATTGAAAATCAGTGCACCCTCCTCATCGCCGAAGATCTGATTTTAGCTTTTGTCACTAGATAGGGTCACTGCCTTTTGCATTTCTTGCATGAAGCGGCAACCACGGTCCACTAACACTTTCGTCGACGAAGAGCACGTCACTGTGCGGTAGTTATCTTGCGCGTGGAAACCGACATGAATGCTACTTTATATATAAAATGTCAAATTACTGTATAGGGCATGCATCATGCATTACGTCAGGTAAGCACTTCATATACGCCACAGCCATCATTTGGCCGATGAAACTGTAAACAATGCAGCATTAAGAAAAATTAGGTCGTAAATTATTTAGCGGTTTTATTGGAATACGACTGGATGGGAGGTTCAGGTAATACTTAAACCTTATCCATTATTTCAAAGAAAATAAACGGAAGCAAAATTTTAGTCTCTGTGGTTTTAATTAGGCTTTGCTTCTGAAAAGCAAACAAAGACTAGCTTGCGAACTTTATTTAGGTTCTGTATGCACTCTGAAAAGCAGTGTTAATCACACTGTTGAACACAAGAGGCAGCTGTTCTTTACGTCTTATTTTTCTCTTTTAATAAAAAATTCGCGGAATATATCCATCTCGAACGGCTACTTTACTCTCTCAGTGTCACGGATCTGCACGGAGAACACTCGCACCGAAAGAATGGACTAGGCGACAGATGTACCCACACAGACACACATTTAATACACCCTATGTGACACACACTCTAGCACACAAAACTAACAAGACTGACTCAAAACACAGACTACAAGTACGCACGACCCGGGAAAACTGCTACCAGCGTCTACTAACAGCGTTCTACTGTCAGTGGTCGGCTTTCGTGCTCACGGTTGGTTCGGTGCGGCTGCGGCGTTGTATGGGTCCAGTCGCCGGCGTCAAGGTGGCGTTCGACGTACTTGGGCTTGCGTCGCTGGCTGCGTCGTACAAACACCCGGTCTAAGCACCCGTGGAGTTGTGGGCACCACCCGGATGGGTGAAAACAGCGCTGGAGAGAGCCCTGGCCGTAGCAGGTGGTAGCGTCCTCAGTTAACTCCCCGGTACGGGCTCAGGAACGGCAGGAAGTCCACGAAGTGAAGCCGTAGAACGCGAGCTCACCGGAGCAGTGGCCTGCGTCGCTCTTTCCTAGCCGAAGCGTCCGTGACCCGCGGGAGCCTCCGCTTCTCTGTTCTTTCTCCCGTGCCTCGCTCTACCTCGCTCTTTTATAGCCTTGGCGTTAGTCCACGTAAGCCCTGTCGTCTTCTCCTCCTTCTCTTGTCCACCAATCATCTCTCTCCACCACACCGAATGCTTCTTTTTCAGTTTCTTTAGTCTTCCGTTAATCCACGTCGTCTTCTTCACGCCTCTTTCCTTTATAATTTTATTTTAGACTCCCTATTATATGCGGCAAGGGCCCCTTTCTCAAGAATTTTTCCATGCAAAACTGCTCACGTCATCCTCATCTTCAAGCCATCCAGCCAACCGACTACCATCTGTGGCGATTCAGTACCCCGCACCCAACACACCGCAAATGTCCAGCACACACCAAAAGCATACCACTAACACAGCACACCAAACTGCATTTTCGGATCATTAACACACAACTGCTACTGTCCGTACAGAGTGCTTAATAAACATGTTGATGCCCATAACACACTCCCTTGTATAATCACATAACAGCGACACAAACAACATCATCAACAACAACAACAAGATACATCCCAGAGATACATAGAGCTGTTCAGTTGGCTCTACTCATGATGTCCGTGGCAACCTTATCTCTGCGTTTAATATATTCCACCTGAAATGAGTATTCTTGCAAGGCCAAACTGCATCTCATGACTTTACTATTGTTCATTTTGGCCTTGGTTAAGTAGTCAAGTGGCTGATGATCCGTTCGAATTCTTAAATGTCTCCCATAAAGTAAATGTGGAATTTCATTACTGCCCACACCACCGCCAAACGTTCCTTTTCAATAGTGGAGTAGTTGCGTTCACTAGCCGATAATCTCCTTCTTGTAAAAATTACCGGATGTAGCACGCGAGTCTCTTCTTGCAAGAGTACGGCTCCTAAAACTCGGTTTGATGCATCAGTGCGAAGCAGAAACTCTTTATCCTGATTCGGAGCATGCAGAAAGGGGAATTCGGCATATGCCATTTTAACATCACGAATGCATTTTCATGTTCAGCAGTCCAATTCAGCTTATTGCTTGCCCCCTTCTTAGTGATTTCGACAAGCGGATCGGCTATGTGGGCATAATCGGGAATAAAGTCCCTGCAGTATCCCGTTAAAGACAGGAGCGACTGTACCTCTTTCTTGGTCGTCGGTGTCTGGGTCTGCTGTATTTTGTCCAAGATGTCGTCTTTCGTCGCGATGCGGCCCATCGCCAGCTTGTGTCCGAGAAAAGAAAAGGCTTCAAAGCTCACCTCACATTTTGCCGGTTTTAAAGTCATCCTGGCTTGCTGAATTCTATCAAAAAGTTTTCCCAGCGTAATTACATGCTCTTCTAACGTATCTCTTGTAAAAGGATGTCATCGATACAGTGTTCTACATTTTGGAGCCCATCTAAAACCTTCCTCATCAGCTTCATGAATATTGCAGATGCAGTTTTCAAACCAAAAGGCACGAATTTAAACTGGAAAGAACCAGCCGAGCACGAAAAGGCAGTCTTCTCTATAGACGAATCTTCCTTTAGTATTTGTCTATGCCATTTAGCTAAATCAAATTTAGAGAAAAAACTTTTGTGAGCCACCTTAGCGAACACCACGTCCGCTCTTGGTGTGGGTTCTGCTTCGGGTACTATGATGTCATTTAGCCGACGAAAACATACACACAGTCGGTTAGTACCATCGGGATTTTTGACAACCACGAGAGGCACATTGTATGCTGACCACGACCTTTGAATCACACCAAGCTCCAACATATCCCGCACCTCATTTTTAATTCATTCTTGAACAGCTAAAGGTAGTGGGTATTGCTTCACGCTGATTGGTCTATCTGCAGAAAGATCTAGTTTGGAACATATGACATCCGTTTTGCCCGGCACATCCCCTTTGATTTTGGAGTAGGGGCTTTATCTGTGATCTTCGGTCTTCATTCAAATTGGGGTTTCTTAGCACCTCCAACACGATGGCAAGACGGGCGAGTTGGTTATACATACTTAAGCGAAAATAGCGCAAAAGACGAGGACGCTGGTCCTGTTGCTTTCTTTCCTTGCCCTCGTCTTTTGCGCTATTTTCGCTCAAGTATTAGCAGTTTATCCCATCCTTCAGTTTTCTTCCCCCTGCACGTGGGCACCTCGGCAACATCATCGGTCTCCTAGGCTACTACCGAGCATGCTATCTTGGGGGCGCACTCTACGGGAACGCTTTTTTCGTACTTTTTCAACATGTTTGCATGGAAAACCCTCTTGGAGTTATTTATCAATAGCTCGTAATCCATGTGAAATTTCTTCTGCGTCACAAGGTAAGGGCCCTTCCACTGCTTCAGTAACTTACTATGACCCGCGGGTAGCAGGGTAAGAACCCTGTTGCCAGGATTCAGATTTCTGTGAGCGGCTTTCTTGTCATAGTATCCCTTATAGCGTTCGCGCGCCCTTTCCTGACATTGATGTGCCAGCCTGCATGTTTTCTCCAACTTGTCCCGCAACTCAAGAACGTATGTGCGTGTAGTCTTGAGATCTGATGCAAGCTCTTTATTAGGCCACAACTCGTTGAGTATTGTAAGTGGACCTCTAACGGCTCTCCCGTACAACACCTCGAAGGGCGAGAAACCAAGACTCGTTTGCCGTACTTCGCGGTAAGCGAACAAAAGAGCTGGGCGATATCTATCCCAATCAGTAGGTCTGTCCTGGCACATTTTCTTGATCATATCTTAAAGGGTGCCGTTGAAGCGCTCTACAAGCACATTTAACATGGGATGGAAAGACGTTGTTAGTAACTGCCTTACTGACAAAAGTCGGTTAACCTCCTTCATTAGTTCTGACGTGAAGTTCGAGCCCCGGTCACTCAAAACTTCCCTCGGGAACCCATAACGCGAGCACATCTCCACAAGACCCTCCGCCACTTTGATACTGTCAATAGCCTTCAATGGAATAGCGTCAGGATAACGAGCGGCCACGTCAACCAAAGTGAGCACATATCTATTGCCTCTGGCAGAAAATGGAGAGATAGACAAAGCAAAAAGAAAAAAGAAATGAATCCTGGTACAGACTCGCCCCCTAGCTTCGACACGGATCACCCCGGAGAACACTGGGACCGAAAGAATGGACTAGGCGACAGGTGTACTCACATAGACTGACATTTAATACACCCTATGTGCACACACACTAGCCCACAATACTAACAAAACTAACACAAAACACAAAGACTATAAATACACACGACTCGGGAACACTGCTACCAGCGTCTACTACTAGCGTTCTACTGTTAGTGGTCGGCGTTCGTGCTCACGGTTGGTTCGGTGCGGCTGCGGCGTTGTATGGGTCCAGTAGCCGGCGTCGAGGTGGCGTTCGACATGCTTGGGCTGGCGTCGCTGGCGGCGTCGTTGGATGCGTCGTACAAGCTCCTGGACTAAGCGCCCGTGCAGTTGATGCCGGTGTTGTTGGCGTTTGGGGCACCACCTGGATAGGTGGCAACAGCGCTGGAGACAGCCTTGTCCGTAGCAGGTGGTAGCGTCCTCTGTTAACTCCCCGGAACGGGCTCAGGAATGGCAGGAAGTCCACGATGCGAAGCCGTAGAACGCGAGCTCACCAGAGCAGTGGCCGGCGTTGCTCTTTTCTAGCCGAAGCTTCCCTGACACGTCGGAGCCTCCGCTTCTCTGTTCTCCCCCCGTGCCTCGCTCTCCCTTCCCCTTTTATAGCCTTGGCGTTAGTCCACGTAAGCCTTGTTGTCGTCTTCTCCTTCTTCTCTTCTCCACCAATCATCCCTCTCCGCCTCACTGAATGCTTTTTCTTCATATTCTTCAGTCTTCCGTTAATCCACGTCGTCTTCTTCACACCTCTTTCCTTCATAATTTTATTTTAGACTCCCTATTACATGGGACACTCCGGACGCGGACATTCTGGAACTGTTTAGGCTGCGTGGGAATGACGCCGCGATGGCGACACGGTGAAAGCCTTGCATAATATTACAGGAGCACACACGTCACCGAATTATGTCGAAAAAGTTAGAATGATTTGTTTCTTCCAGATATTTGGTGACAAAATAATTAAAGAACCATGTGTTTACTGTCTTGCACAGCTCCTAAAGCGTCCCCAGGAGGACGAAACATGATGATGAAACCCTATGAGTTTAACTTCACATGCTTATATACAGACCATTTTTTAACCAAATGTTACTGCGAATTATCGCGTCTTCATCCCGAAACACGCCGCGAGCGCGTTCTTGACAAACTTTTTGCCCTCTATATGGCTCAAGATGGACTTGGAAGTTTATTTGGCTAATATACCTGTCTCTAGGATGCAGACAAAACCCACTGTTTCGCAGTTTCTTATGAGTGTTAAGTTCTTGGTATTTTGAAGTTCTCAATGACAGCGACGGAAGAAAACTGTTCAGCGCATGTGGAGAAGCAGCACCTTTGAGATCATGTAAATAGCTTCTTTGACAAAGCGGAGATTATAGATGCTGAAAACATCATCGAGGCTACGTTTGTAAATGCGTGCCATCGAAAGAAAATGAACGGTGCCTCTGTCTACATCTCTGGACATGTGGCAAGGAAAGCGGTTACAGAAAATTGCTGTCCTGTCTGTTCAGAGTGCATATATGTCATGTAAAATGAGGCAAGGGCAGACTGAGACTCGTGCTTTACCTTGCGTTTTCACAACGGTGAGCTTTTGCACCCAGTCCACAAACTGTACCAGAGAGCGAAAATACACTTTTGAAGCGAAAGCTTCACTACGCCAGGCAAAGCCGATTGCGCCGTGGGTTGCCGGTTGACCTTCAAGTGAGCCGAAGGTAAAGTGTGGTTATAGGCCATACCATATGTGGGTCCCCATAATGTCACACTACTTGATCTTTGACCTTTCGATTCGCCGGTAGAGGGTGGTAAACTAGGCTGCAGCGTTCATTGGGCAAGCAACCTGTCGCGATGAACAATTAATTTCACTGCCACCTGCCAGGGTGGCAGGATGGAAAAATGAAAATTGGTTTTTGAGGGAAAGAAATGGCGCAGTGACTGACTGACATATCTCGGATAGTTTCGCCGCCATCAAAACGCGGCCGCCAAGGTCGAGTTCCAACCCTCGTACTCCGGCTCAGTAGACGAGCGCCTTAACCACGGTGCCACCGCGGCGAGTACCCAATTCTGTGCTGTGAATACGGGAAGAGAAACTTGAGAGAATAATACTCTATGCCCTGCTTAGTTTGAGGAGTTTTTCAAGGCCCTTAACAAAGACTGCGTGTATACTGGCAGTTAGGAAAATTTCGTCCTGGTTCGAACCACCACGAACCAGGACGAAGTTTTGTTTAACATCATAACTTCTGAGAAAGCTGCATAGCTTTGCTTTGTAGCGGCATGGCTGAGCTTGGAATGATGCCAATTATTAATTACTCCCTTATTACTAATCTTCATCTTGGGGGATTCCCGTGAAACATTTTACCATCAATCTTCTCACTTCTAGTTACCAATCAATTCGCTCCCGTCCTACTATAAGCTTGCCGTCCCACTTAGCTTAGTTCGTAGAGCGACTGCTAAAGTGGAGCGGTGGATTCGGGTTCGAGCCCCGAGCCAGGACGAATTTTTATTTAACGGAGAAGTTTCTTAGAAAGCTACATAGCGTTCCTTTGTAGCCGCATGGGGGCGCTTGTGTGGATGCCAATGAGCAATTACTACCTTATTGCAAATCTCCACCTTGGGGGATTACCCTAAAACAATATGACCATGAATGTATGCAGTGTCACATTGCCATAAATGTATACATTTAGCACCTGTCCATTTAATTGCTTATGCAAGCATATTAATGAAACCAATGTCCTTGCTTCATAGGAATAAATAAGAATCTTGTAAAGTCAGTGAACAAAGTGACGAGATAAGGAAAGAATAACAAAAGTATTTACAGTTTTGGGTTACTAAAAATTAAAAGTCTAACTTTAGTTTGGCGGGCGGGCGTATCACCGCATCTTCACTTAACAAAGAGATAAAAACTCACAAACGATCAATGCAATTCATGTGGCAGAGTAAGCGTTGCCATTTGTGTTTCCCCTTACCGGTGGCGAGTAGCGTGACCCATCGCATCAATCACCTTGTGACAGGCCGCACCCATCTTAACTCGACCCATCCAATCCATAAATCACAATGTGCTACGACTTAACTCCTCGCCTCTATACCCCCAGATCGACACTAATTGAAGACCACGGTATCCCACTCGCCACCCGTCTCCCCCGTTCTAGCACCTTAAAGAGGAGAGGAGGATTTCTCTCTCTATACTTTGCCCTTTCTGCTCCGAAGCTTCAAACGTCAGCAGTAGGCTTTTTGCGGTAATGGACGGTGCATTGCAAAGGCATTAAAATGTCCGTACACCAAAGTGACTGCTATGAAAGTTAAATGCGAAAAGTTTTCTATGTACCCACGTCAAAAATGAAGGTAAAAATGAATCCCCGGGCGTGGTCCTCGCGAGGAAGGCGCAGCGTTTGGCCGACGCCCTGACAAACACGCACGATGGATTCGTGGATGAATGTTAAGAGCGTTCCCTTTGTAGCGGGGTGGACGCATGTGCCACCAAGTACCGAATTCCGAATTCTTATATCTATAGTTCCCTGAGAAATCTGCCAAATATAACGGTATATCTCTAAATTCATTATTTCTCTCTCTCTCTCTCTCTCTATATATATATATATATATATATATATATATATATATTAAGCACAGTGCGCGACCCTCGTCTTCATCTGTGAATATTCATCATCATCTCGCATCTTCGTCTTTTGAGGAGTGGCCGCCATATTTGCCAGCGGAAAATAAAGAGCTCGCTTGGTCCACAGTCTCACAAGTGGTGGAGGCTGCTCTAGATCCCGTGTCCTCTCCGTCGCCACACTGCAGCTCCGTTCCGGTCGTCACCTGGTCGGGCCATCTCCGAAGATGGAAACCGTCGACCAACAACGCCGTGACGCTTCCGCAGGCCTTGCCGGTGCCTCAGCAGGTGTGCTACCCCTACCTGCTGATCCCTCCGTCCGCAACCCTGACTCCAACGCCCCCGCTGCTCCTATGTCACCTGGACACCCGACATGGACTGTCACAACCCTTCAGCGCGAGCCTCCTACATTTTCGGGTCTCCGTGGTGATGACGTCGAGGACTGGCTCGACCAGTACAATCAGGTCAGTGCCTACAATCGCTGGGACTCTGCCATGAAGCTTCTCCACGTGCCATTCTATTTAACCGTCGTGGCTAAGACTTGGTTCGTCAACCATAAAGACACCATCTCGGACTGGACCCACTTTACATCGCAGCTTCGGCAAATTTTTGGCACTGTTGGTGCCAGCCCGGCCATCTACAAACAAAAGTTAGATGCGCGTGCCCAGCTGCCCGGCGAATCTTACACGTCTTACATTGAAGATGTCTTGAGCCTGTGTCGACGTGTCGGCAGTGCCATGTCCGAGTACGATCGGGTCCGTGACATTCTTAAAGGCATCGGCTCCTTTGCTTTTACCACGCTGGCTGGTAATTTTTCGCACAATCCGGGCGTACGCACAGGAGTCCACAGCAACACTTCGTCACCAGGGAAGAAACGCACTCCACGGTGTTTGAACTCATAGGTTGTTTTCCGGGAGGCTTGGCAGGCGTCAGTGTTCAGGCGGGCAATGGTGCGACAGTAGGCAAGACGGGAAGTAAATTCGTCATAGGAAAGGCCAGAAGAGGTTGTGGGGGCAGAGAAGAAAGATGCTTCGAGAGTGAAGGTAGGGGGGCGACCGAACACAAGAAAAAACGGGGAGAAACTGGTTGTTCGTTGCACGGCAGTATTGTAGGAAAAGGTTACAAAGGGGAGCATGGCGTCCCAGTTGGGGTGGGCGGGGTGAATGTACCGCCGCTGGATTCCCATCAGCACCGGCCTCCGGCCTCGCCATTGCTTGATCTAATCAAGGACAAGCTCGCTTCCGTCACTCGTCCCGCGGCGTCCGAACCATCTGTGCCTCTTTGTGCGCCCACGTATGCCCAGGTCGCTGCGTTTCCTGCTCCTCCCGTCTATGCCGCACATTCGCCGCCCGTACAGCCGACTGTCGCCTCCTTATCCCAGCGGCCCGCAATGTACCCAGCGGTTTGGCGGGTGCCTTCGCCTCGCCCTCCCTATCTGCTACTACTGCGGAATTCATGGACACGTTGCCCACGTTTGTCGTCGGCGTCAGCGCGACGAGCGTAACCAGTTTGGAAGCGTTCGCAACGACGAAACCTACTCGTCGTGTGGTTACCGCCCTACTTTTGCCTCCAATACTCCTCATCACGACGACACATACTCATCGTTTCCTTACCGGCCAACGTTTCACCCCAACGATCCTCCCCGCTTCTTCTCTCCATCGACCTCTCCCGACCGCTCGCCGATTATCCGCTCGTCGCGCCGCCGCTCCCTGTCACCGTTCCGGCGCTCTTCATCGCCTCTACGTCCAGCGTCTCAGGCACCTGGTCGCAATACGGAAAACTAAATTGTGCAGTTTCCGGAGGTAAAGCTGCACCACTCGCCCACCCTTCAATTCCTCCTACGCTGCCGTCGAACTTGTTAGCTGTTAATGTTGAAGGCAGTATTGTTGACGCATTGATTGACACCGGCGCCGCTGTTTCCGTCATCAGTTCTGCTTTGTGTTCCCATCTTCGTAAAGTGCGCACTCCTTACTGCGGTCCTTCTCTCCGTGCTGCTAATGAAGAATCCATGCACCCTTCCGGTCTGTGTACAGCACGCGTCCTTTATCAACGGCATCCTGCACCACATCGAGTTCGCTGTACTTCCATCCTGTGCTCACCCTATGATCCTCGGCTGGGATTTCCTCCACTCCGAGCAAGCTGTAATTACATGTTGCCCTCGTACTCTGGAAGTTGTTGACTCCGACCCTTCTGACGCTCCTGCAATTCCATCTCATCACTTGATCAAGTTGTCATCTCAGTTGCTTCTGCTTACGTACATGCTGGGGACGTTTTCGCCACAGCCGTACCCCGTCTTCTCTCCAGGGGCATTCTCCTCGTCGCATCCCTTCTTCGCTTCGTCAATGGGACTGCCCTTCTGACTGCGCTCAATACTACGTCCGAGCCCATTCTTCTGCGCACTGGTACTAAAGTGGCTTCTGTGTCTCCCATTCAGCCTGTCACCGTTCTTTCCTCGCCACCATCCAGCTTCGCCATTTCGTCCCATCCTTCTTCTCCGGCAGCTATTTCCGTTACTATCAGCGACGATCTCACGCTTGCTCAAAAAGCAGAATTGCTTGCCCTCTTGAACAAACATTCCGCTTCTTTCGATACCCAGTCGAAAATTTTGGGCCAAACATCGGCGGCTACGCATCGCATCGACACTTACGGTTCGCGCATCATTCGCTGCCTCCCGTATCGTGTGTCGTCTAGTGAACGAAAAATTATTCAAGATAATGTCACCGACATGCTCAAGCGCCGCATCATACGACCTTTTTCAAGTCCTTGGTCCTCACCAGTCGTGCTGGTACAAAGGAAGGATGGTTCCGTACGCTTTTGTGTCGACTATCGCGCCCTCAATAAGATCACTCGAAAGGATGTTTATCCACTTCCTCGGATTGACGACGCCCTCGACTGTCTCCAAGGTGCTAATTTTTCTCTTGTCTTGACCTCCGATCCGGCTACTGGCAAATCCCCATGCATGAAGAGGACAAAAAGAAGACAGCTTTCACCACGCCAGATGGCTTATATGAATTTAACGTTATGCCGTTCGGCTTGTGCTATGCTCCGGCCACCTTCGAACGCATGATTGACACCGCACTCCGCGGGCTGAAATGGAAAACTTGCCTCTGCTACCTGGACGATATCGTAATTTTCTCCTCGACTTTTTCTGAGCACCTCGCCCGCCTCGATGAAGTTCTAAGTGCTCTTTCCGCGGCCGGACTTCAGTTAAACACAAAGAAGTGTTGCTTTGCTTCCACTTCTATCAAAGTTCTCGGACACGTCGTTAGTCGCAGAGGCATAAAACCAGATCCTGATAAAGTTGCTGCAGTACTGCATTTTCCCCGCCCCACACGGATTAAAGACCTGCGCAGTTTTCTAGGACTCGCCTCATACTTTCGTCGTTTCATCCGAGGTTTCGCATCCATCGCCGCACCTTTGCATCAGCTTCTTGGAGTCAGCACGCCCTTCGTTCGGTCTGAGGCCTGCGACGCCGCTTTTACTTCTCTAAAGCAGGCTCTCACATCTGATCCGATACTGGCTCATTTTGATGACAGCGCTTCAACGATTTTGCACACTGACGCCAGTGGACACGGCATTGGTGCCGTTCTTCTGCAGCGGCAGCAATCTTCGACTGAGCGCGTGATTGCTTACGCAAGTCGTACCCTGACTGCAGCGGAGCAGAACTGCACGATCACTGAACAAGGGTGTCTTGCAGTTGTCTGGGCCGTTCAGAAATTTCGCCCCTATTTGTAAGGTCGCCAGTTCACCATTGTAACTGACCATCATGCGTTGTGCTGGTTGTCGTCACAGAAGAACTTGTCTCGGCGCCTCGGCCGCTGGATTCTCCGCCTTCAGGAGTATGATTTCACAGTCACCTACAAATCGGGAAAAAAATACAAAGACGCCGATGCGCTCTCTCGTTGCCCCCTCGCCTCCGCAGAACCTCTGTGCTCTCCTGCTGTTGCTTCATCACTCCCAACTACTAATTCCATCGCTACCCACGCCTCGACGGCCGCAGCCATTGATCTGGTGCCCGCTCCCGCTCTCGGCGATCTCGCTTCAGCACAGCGGGCCGACCCTTACTGCCGGACTCTCATTGAACGCCTGAGTGGTGCTATGCGGCCTCCAAATGTCCGCCTCCGACGCCAACTCAATTGTTTCAAGCTGGTTGACGGCACCCTTCTTTGGCACAATCATTGCCCCCTGGGTCACGCCTGGGTGCTTGTCATTCCCCATTTTCTTCGCCGTGAGGTTTTGCAGGCGCTTCATGAAGACCCCGTGGCCGGCCACTTAGGATTCCAATAAACATATGACCGTATAAAGCGCTGTTTCTTTTGAACTGGTCTCTCCACCTCTGTTGCCAAATATATTGCATGTTGCATCCCTTGCCAACGCCGCAAACGCTCCACGTCTCCTCCTGCTGGCCTTCTACAACCTCTTCCCTGTCCTTTCTCACCCTTCGAAGTCGTTGGTATCGACCTGTACGGTTTCTTGCCACTAACCTCATCGGGCAACCGTTGGATCGTCACAACCGTCGACCACTTAACACGGTACGCTGAAACAGCCCCCGTTCCGTCTGGCTCTGCCTACGAAATCGCCAATTTCTTCCTCAACGCCATTCTTCTGCGCCATGGAGCCCCACGTGTCCTTATCAGTGACCGCGGCAAGTCATTCCTCTTCAGCATCCTTGCCGAAGTTCTTCATGCTTCCCGGACCGCCCATAAAACAACTTCAGCCTATCACCCCCAGACCAATGGGCTCACCGAACGGTTTCACCGCACCCTGTCAGATATGCTGTCTATGTACATTCACCCTGCCCACACCAACTGGGACGCCATGGTCCCCTTTGTAATTTTTGCCTACAATACTGCCGTGCAACGAACAACCACTTTCTCCCCGTTTTTTCTTGTGTTCGGTCGCCCCCCTACCTTCACTCTCGAAGCATCTTCTCTGCCCCCACAACCTCTTCCGGTCTTTCCTATGATGAATTTACTTCCCGTCTTGCCTACTGTCGCACCATTGCCCGCATGATCACTGACGCCTGCCAAGCCTCCCGGAAAACAACCTATGACTTCAAACACCGTGGAGTGCGTTTCTTCTCTGGTGATGAAGTGTTGCTGTGGACTCCTGTGCGTACCCCCGGATTGTGCGAAAAATTTCTCAGCCGCTTTATTGGTCCGTACACTGCACTCGAACAAACGTCCCCCGTGAACTATCGCGTTGCTCCTGTCCATCCTGCCCATGACCGGCGTTGTCGCGGTGAAGAGATTGTTCATGTGTCGCGCTTAAAGCCCTTCACCCGTCACCCTACTTCCCTCTAACGTGCGCCCGGGACGGTTGCTTTCGCCCATAGGGGGAGAAAGTGTGAGCACAGTGCGTGACCCTCGTCTTCATCTGTGAATATTCATCATCATCTCGCATCTTCGTCTTTTGAGGAGTGGCCGCCATATTTGCCAGCTGGAATAAGGAGCTCGCTTGGTCCACAGTCTCACAATATATATATATATATATATATATATATATATATATATATATATATATATATATATATATATATATATATATATATATATATATAAGTTCAAGGAAATGATAAGTTCAGGAAATGAGGGGCCCGTTAGAAAAACTTATGAAGGGAGCCAACAGTCACCAAAGCTAAGATGCATAAAGGAAAGTTTTTATGTGTTGTGCTTATCAGTGGGATATTATAGTACTTAGATTAATAAATCGCTTAAAGAAAGTTACTTATAAAGCAGCAGAAAAAACAACCATGCCGCCGGTGGGATCCGAACCCACGACCTCGGAATATCGCGTCCGGTGCTCTTACCAACTGAGCTACGGCGACGGCTGTCCAATCTGCTGCTCTCGTGGGTATTTATGTTCATTGAGTGTAAGCGAACCTTGAGAGTGTTCACCAGCGCCACCCTCCACTATAGCGGCGTACGTAGCACGTCCTGTAATATCGCGAGCGTGACGTGAAACGTCATCTAACGGCGAGGGCGGAAAGTATGCGAGAGCTCTCTTAAGCTACATATGGCATCAAGACTGCCAGTACCGAGACCCTCGTTAAGCTATTACCAGATAAGTTAAAGGAAATGAGGGGCCCGTTTGACAAACTTATGAAGGTAGCCAACAGTCACCGAAACCAAGGTGCATAGGGAAATTTTTTTTATGTGTTGGGCTTATCAGTGCGTTATTATAGTATTCAGATTAATAAATCGCTTTAAAAAAAGTACTTATAAAGCAGCAGAAAAAACAACCATGCCGCCGGTGGGATCCGAACCCACGACCTCCGAATATCGCGTCCGGTGCTCTTATCAACTGAGGAGAGGAACGGAAATGGTAAGTTCAAATTTAGTTTAAATGCGACCATGTTTGTGAGCAACAGGGAGATATTCTTTTTGAGTAGGCCAAGTCACACCGCTCGAAATCGCATAGGAATGACTAGCGTAGGATCTGCATTGAAGTTCTTCCCCGATGTGATTGAGATCAGCATCATGCACTGTCATCCGCCTAGACGGAATGCTTGACATCCGTAATCACGTCAATTGTGGCTGAAAGTTTCATGTGCGGTTAGAGTAGTGAGATCTTCAACACCAGGCACTGCATGAGCGTCATGACGTCATCTTACAGTGGCTGCCCAGACACAATGGCATTGTCAGAAACGACAGCTCGATCGGCCCGTAGCAGAAAAAGCATTGTCCGGATAACGCTGTGCTTATGAACAGCGCAGTTCCCCAAACTGTCGCCGCAATCCTGGAGCTTCTGGTGAAGTGGGCGCAAATTTTGGGACAGGGTTTAATGGCCAGTCCTGGATAGTAGAGACATTCGCGCCCGTCTTTCTGCGTGTACTTGGTCAATATGGAAGCAGAATCACGTAAGCCGAAACGCTTTGCGCTGCTCTAGAAGAAAAAAAATTTGCTTATTCCAGGCATCGTCATTTCTTTTTGCATCGATCTTTGCGCGGAGCTTCCTTTATGGGATGAAATACCGCCAGGCAGTGCACCATTACTTGACGGATCTCCTGAGGGGCGCACAACATAGCGAGAAAAGGAGATTTTTTGCGCCAGGTCAGAAGACGTGCCACGATGCGCAGGAACTGAATCACATACCAACAAAACCATTGGGACATTTGGAGCACATACGGACTTTCACTGCTCCCTGCTAGAAAAGCGCGTTATTCCTGAAAACCAAGAGCGGAGTCAACATCCGCCTCCGGGCCTCGAAGACAGAAATGACATTTCGTGCAAAGGGATTCCGAAACAGTTTTATGCCGGATTCAGCCGGGCGTATATATCTAAACGCCCACTCTTCCACTGCCTGGAGCGCATGATGCAAGCTTCGGGCGAACGAGAGCGAGGATGAGGATTCGAGAAGGAAACGGGCCTGAAAAATCTGGTCCGCGTTTGTCATTGAGTTGTATGTAGTGTCGCATATACTATTGCCGCGATAAATGCCACGAGAAAAAGAGATTGCCTTTGAGAGAGTTAAACAAAAACTGACATGCCTTGCGAACTGATCTCCGACAGGACGCTAAGATCAGCTACGTAAAGTTGTTTTCTGCGTTAGATGGGGAACTTCTTCATAATAAGTTGGCATAACACAGGGCGAGGACAAGAAAGGAGTACTGAAGGGCTTCTACCCGAGTCGCCCCTGTTTGTTTTTTGATGTAATAAATTAAAACGAAGGGTAAGTCAGTGGCGTCCTTCGCGCGGTGGAACAATGAACTGAATTCACAAAATTCAACACAAATGTCTAATCACGCATCCTATTTTTGCTATCATGTTAAGTTACTTAGTTAACGCTGTGTGAGTATAGGCAACACTGCCTTATTGGTTTCTCTAACAGGATGACCTGCTATCGAGTACAACCAACAATGCTGTTTAACTGTCATATCGGTTTACGGAAGCATATTTCTTGGCAGTTATTTTTTTCGGCAACAAAATAAATGAAGTGGAAAGGCTTGCCCACTTCAAGTTGAATTGGTGCCGCTCCTCTAGCAATGTTCCTACCTGCCTCCCTCCTCTGCTCGATTATCTTGGTGTAAACACCCAGGTCGCTCACATGGCGTTAGACATCAATTGTGTGTTCTCTGGTCGCATACGGTTCCGGAATGCAACAGACAAATGTTCTCTCCAAGTAATGTTGTCGAACCATTTTTGTTGCGTCGAGGCTAATACAGTCGTTCTGTGGTTGATCCGTTTCTAATGCCAGCCCCTGTGCTGTCACACTACCAGGCGCAAGAGGATTACGGTAACATCATGACAATAGGTCGTGCCATTGGCAGGAGGGTCGTTTTTAAGGAGCATTCGCCACATTTTTTTTATTCGTATCCAGCAGCATTCGCTGGGTGCCCTTTTTCAACAAAACATGTCCAGCATTCTAGAAGAAAAATTTGAACATTGGAAAATTGTAAGGTAATGTTATGGAAATATTGAAGGAAATTGTCCATTATTTTGATATGTATAGCAAAATTTTTCTTTTAAAGTGTTTCCATCGATCGCATCAAACAGTTAAGAGTATCTTAGAAAACCAATGGGGAACGCATGTAACAACAGCAAAAACGTTAATAGTTTAGTGTACCAACTGTCACGGGTTCCACTATCGGTATGCACTGACGCTACGCTGCGCCCGAGTCAGTTGCCCCTCTCTCTTGGTCGAGCAATACCGTCAGCTCGTTCGCCCATTTACCACGCAGAACTAGCGGCAGCAAAAACTTCACTTCTGAGACCTCTACATCCTATCCTGCCGACTCCTTTGTGTGGCTCTGGGTGCCTCCCACAACTCCCGGCCTTTCGCGGAAACTGCTTGCTCGATATCACGGTCCCTGCAGGGTTTTGAAACAAACCTCTCATGTTAATTAACATCGTTAAGCCCGTTGCACTCTCTGCGGACTTGAGTCGCCAATGCCGCTAAGCCATCCTTGTCCACAGATTGAAGCCGTATTAGGACCCCTCGTTTCTTTCTTCCCCATAAGACAGCAAGCTGCTCCCTTCCCACCGGGGGAGCTGTAGTGTATCAACTGTCACGGATTCTGCTACAGGCATACGCTGACACTACGCTGCGCCTGAAGACAGCGATGTTTCCCCGCTCTCTTGGTGCTGGCTAAGCCTGAATGCGCTGGAAGATCCGTCACAGTTGCTCGGTCTCTCCGAGGGCACATATTGAACGCAGCCCTACGATAGAAAGAAAAAAAAAGCGACTGCCGTCTGATGATCTGCAGACATAAACATTGTTGTAATAAAATCTTACATTACATAAAAAGTGCAGTCATAAACGGTTTACCGCCCATAAATGATGTCGTGCAGAATTATTGGGTGCTTTAGCAAGCAGGAGAGCCTATTTTGGGCAGCAGCGACTGTTCACCGAGAAGACTCTTAGGCACATCAGTGAACAGAATTACGGAGGCCAGCAGTGCGGGCTTCGTTTTAGCGATAATCTAATCATTCGGTGGCAGGGCAGGAATGATTGGGCAATGTATAGGTAGTTTCAATCTCGTGTGCAGCGTCCGCGTGACGTCAAAGATAAAAAAACAGTGAAATTCAAGAAAAAAAATGTTGGGAAGTCGATATTTAATCCTATCCATCTTTCAGGGATATCGACTCTGGCCTGGAATTCTGATAGAAAAGGTGCAATGGTTGAATTTTGTCCTTTCCGGAATTTCAGCGTTCAAGCAACAGCACGCCAAAATTACAAATCATAAGTTGTCGGTTTTGCACGGCGACCAAAGCACTGTAGGGTAGTGCGGGGTAAAACGAGACAAAAATTTGCAAACTCATACTGTTTTTACTTTTTTATTTCAAAACACGAAAACGTTGTACAAGAGCCTTTCTTGGCATCTTAGCTAAATGGTCAGCAAAACTAAGAAAGCTTGCAACGTCACAACTATGAATATTCAACAATTATAAAAAAGTCCCATTTGTCTCGTTTTGCTCTGACACACGGTGAAAAACGAGACATAAGTTGGGGCAAAACGAGACATTTTTTCAAAACCAAACAAAACCTGTTCTTGCACTCGCACCACTTGAAGTACAATCCATGGGGCCCTGCGCACTCTTCGTGAGCCCACTCGTGACACATCGTGCATTGGATCCACACAGAACGAGGCGCTGTGTTGCTCCATAATTCTTTGCGCACGAGGCACTCCCAGTCTCATTTGTTGCTTGTTAATCGCTTTGTAGAACGTTTTGCTTTCAGTGCGATATCCTGCAACTGAACACTGCCATCAACAGCCCTTTCGTTCGATTTCCCGCTTCGTTTTCTTGAGGCCATACCTGACTCCTTGGGAGGTTTTGCTGCAACTAGTTTCGCCTTGTAAGGCGATGAGGTCAAAACGGTGCTTGTCTTCGACTTTTCTATTTTTACTTTTTCTATGAAAGGCAGAGGAGAAAGAACTTGAAAGGACGTGTCACTATGAGTGGGCTCTTCATTGTATTCGGTAAAAGAACGCGGGGAGCAGTTAGCGCGGGATTCTTGGCGTTGACCGCAAGTGATGTCCCGCTGTGCTTGCCAATGGCGCTTCATCGATAAAAGAATCATCCAGCGGCGCACGAGAAAATGGCCGAACACCGCTATTCCGCAATCAATTGGTTCCAAGGCTTTTCTTACCAGCTCACCTACATTATCCATCGTGATGCGACTCCCAATGTTTCTCAGCAGCCACTCCCGGCATGCGTTGTTGTAGGCAGCTTTGGAGGCTTTGAAAGAGCTTGCGTCATTACGTCAAACGTTTGCTGTAGCTTGTGTGTTTGATACAAGCTGCTTCTTGCAAAGCACGTATGCGCAGTCGTCCTGCTCACCGTTGAAGGGCATCCTTAGTCACAGAGAAGGCTTTCGGTGCAACGCGAATAGAACGTTTTCGATGGCGCACGCTTTCTAGAGCCTTCTTCGCATTGTCCTCGCTCCATGCAGCCCTCGTCGTGTTTCGTTTGTACGTGCCGGCAATTCTACAAAACGAGACAAACAAATCCGAGCTAAATAATGCACTTTCTGCGAGCAGAGACTGCAATTGCTCGCTCCTAGCGATGAACTGTCGCGTTTTGCCGCTTCATATGCTCCTACTCAATTAATTCTATATTTATGAAGATTACCACATAGTGAACTGTAATTGCTTCCAGAGCTAGCCAAGGAGATGCAGTAACAACACAAATACGTACCTTGTCGCAGTAGTTTACGGCTACGCTGCTGCTCAGATCCAAATAAACGGGACGACAGAATTTCGCACCATTTTGGCGGGACAGCTACTCCACGAAAGTCGCTCCAGAATTTTTTCCGGAAATGGGCAACGCAAGATTCTCGCCGTTTTTAACATACAATTAGTGGACACTAAGCAGAACCTAATGGTGGTTTAAGAAACCGACTTTATCTAGAGGATTTTAAGCTAGATGTCGCTAGACGAGACATGTCTCATTTTGCCCCATGTCATATTTTACTCCGCCCTACCCTACTTACAAAAAATGCGTATATTTGCTCTACTGTTTAAATAACGAAAACCTGCGAGCTCATTCAGTGCCTTGAGTTAAAATTTGTTGGAAAGAAGGGCAACTGAAAAAAAGATGATAAACACATGCGATAGCATGACTAAATCTCTCAATGCCTTCGCAGATTTGTCTTTCGTAAAATCAAACGCTCTGTGCCGATCACAAGTTTTGGCATTGAAGAAACTCGGAATGTGCAGATCCAAAACCAAGTGACAGCCTTTATCTAGAGGCATGCCTGTTTGCTCACTGCAATGGGTTTGCGCTCATCGTTAGCCTAAGAGGCGAAGGGCGTCGCAAGAGCAGCAAAGCATGCAACGGCGCGTGCCAGGCACCACTCTTGCTACTGACGGTGCCCCGCACGATATCCCTTTTTCCTGCACTTTGTAAAGCTCGCTAAATATTGAAAACTCTCCTAACCATGTGCTGAATGAGGGAAGCATGTGCGCTGAGTGGTTCGAAGCGAGGGGCCATCGGTTTCCGCATCACTGGCTTGAATACCGAAAGCGAACTCCACTGCCTCTCATCAGCGATAGGACCGTCACTGAAATCTGGCTAAGAAAAATCTGCTATTAAGTCACCGCGCAGAAAAAAAACTAAAGGAGGCCTATAGGCTGTGAAGTCGCGATGTTGAGTGCAGGCGCCTTATATTTTTCTGGCATGAAAATGGAAACTACCGATATGAGCGGCGACCGCTCACGTCTACAGCGTCGCCACGTTCTTTGGCTATGTTAAAACACGAGAAAACTGCCTAATATTGTTAACGTCCACTCAAAAAGTGCAGTTACTGCTGCTGAGTCTGTTGGCTTTGAACTCCTTGTGCTTTAAATGAACGTTACAAATATTTCACTATTAGGCCTTTATTTTTAATAAATTACCCACATATAAAAAGAAGTGAGACGGTAGTAATGAGACGGCAAAAGTTGCTGTCGTATTCACCATCTTTGGCACACCACATTTTGTTTTAAATCCTTCGGTCAATTTACAAGAAACATCATGTGTGAGCTATACATAGTCGTTGAAGCTATTGCCATCTTAGGATGTCAGCAGGTTTCGGCTCTCACTCCTCTCTCTCATCCACCTGAAGATGTATTCGTACTTAAAAAAGAGGCACTCAACTTTGCTTCGCAGTCTTCGTACTGAAGGCCATTGGCACTGGCTTCTGGATCGGTCCAAAGCATGTGCCGATTATCTGAGGTTATGCCTTAGCAGTTATGTTTGTAAAGGCGCTGGTGCGTCTCCATTGATGCCAAGGGCACCTTGGAGAGCTTTCGAAGCAGGCCGCAACCCTGGCCTTCCAATAAGAACCACTCGACGTGGGCTGCCCTCTCGCATGACCGTATTCGGTGCGTCAGTTCCCGTTGTATTGGATATTCGATACACAGCGGAAGCTACAGCAGGCTACCCTTGAAATGGCGATCCACCCAATCGGCGTCAGCGAGGAATGACGAAAGCACCTCCGGCTTCGGACGAGGATCGGTTTACCGTTAGCCGCCGGTTGGAATAAACACACACATCTCGTTGAGGAGGAGGCCTACACAGCGCACACCGGGGCGAACGGACACGTCGGCAACACGATATTCAATTCTGCAGCGTGAGAAACCATAGTTGTCTGTAGAATGCTCGCGGTGTGTGTTTAACTGCAGAGGCATACATGCAGGGATTTAATTGTGGGCTGGTCTGTATGGTGCTGTGGACGAGAGTGGCACTTTGTGCTCTTCGACCGGCCTTTGCGCAAAGAGAACGGATGTGCGTTCTCGGGACCTGAGGACAAGCAAGAGTAAAACACCGGATTTTATCATCTTAGATGGTACATTAAGAAATATCTGCCATATAAAGATGTAAATAAACATTCTATTTCTGTTACGAGAGCTGCTCGCCTCCGTGGTTCCTCGACTCCTCGCCGGTATTCACTATCCTTGGCTCCAGCCCTGCGTCCTCGTCTAGGCAACACATATAAGTGGCCTGCGTAGGACGCACTGGGGCTGGGTCCTGCCTTCTTGTGAGGTTCACCATTCCGCCTCAGTCTCGTCCAGCCTTGTTTAAATTTGAAGGAGGGGCAAGGTACACGCGGAAATCAGGACATGTGCACTAACTGTCTCTAAGGACGAGTGGAATGGCGTTACGTGCATTAGAAGGGAAGCTGCTGGGGTTAGCGTTCGTCGCTTGAAAGGAAGCCGAGATACCAAAATTTCCGGAAAGTTTTAGCTCTGGAATTATGCGTACGACAGTCGTATTTTCTTACGTCTTAAACATCACTCTGAGTATAAATTCCCTGCAAAAATACCCTTGAATACGTGCTTTCATCTGTGTTTTCTATTTTGAGGTTCTTTCTGGGTGGACTGCACCTGGAACAGTTTCGGCATTGTCTTGCTAAGTGCGGGTCTCCCTCGGTTGTGCAGAACGTGTTTTAGTCCCTGGTTCTAGCTGTTTGATAACCGATAAGAGGTCTGTGTGTTGAGATCCTACGTTCTCTATAGCATCTATAGCATGACAACAGAAAGCGATGAGTTTTGTGACGTGCGGGAGGGAGACCTGGTATGCGCTCATGATGTGCGTGCCCCTCCGTGTGTTGGGCAAGTAGTGGATGCTCTACCGCCCTCTTCTACCACCGCTGCGTTGGTGTAAGAGCCGCACCTTCTTAGGCCTATGTCAAGTGTAACTCGGATCATAGTGGCTAAAGAAAACAGCACTAAAAGAGGAGAACGAACACAGAAGCTAACGAGACAGGCGCCAAACTATCGGAAAATTATTGAAAGCAACGACCAGCTGTTCAAATGCCCGTCAGGACTTACGTGGCACCACAAAAGAGTAGCAGCTCACGAAACAAAAATTCTCCACATGAAAGCACCATCAATCAATGGCCTTATCAAACGTTTCGCACGAGTACATCAAGAATTCAACACGCAGCAGGCCCGGTGAGCCGAAATCGATACCAGCAGAAGACTAGAAAACAATTAAAACAGGCAAAATTAAAAGCGCGAGCCAGAGCGGTGTCAAAAGCAGCATGCAAAGTTAAAAGAAAGGTTATCAGGAGCAGAAATGTATCATAAAGTCGAAGGCAAAATATAACAGAAGCAAGAACATTTCTAACAAGGACCACAGAACAGAGCGAAAGCCGAGTCAGAACTGCGCCATCATAAAAGCAAGTACGAGGTAGTTTTAATAAAAACGAACAAAAAAACGAATAACGTTTGATTCGTATGCGTGTCTGGCTCACATTTCTTACATGTCTTACAGCGTTCATCCGCATGGCCACCCGCCTTGTTTCTTACAAGGCGACGATGTTCTAGTAACCTGTCATTTAGACACCAGCCGGTTTGGCTGACGTACACACGCACGCATTTCAGAGGAATCTCATATAACTACAGAAAGAAAACCAGCGCAAAGGACGGAGACACAGAAAAGGAACACAGGACGATGCTGTTCGATAAAGAAATTTTTGAACTGCTTGACGTAAACGCATTGCACAATGCTTGCGGTCCTGAAGGTTGTCTGTGATGATGCAATCTACCATTTTTTGTAAATCTGTCATGTGTGCACAAGCGTGGTTTGATACTAAAGGGTATAAATGTGATCGTTTCTGGAATAAAAGCACTCGATAGTCCAGCATCGCCCTGTGTTCCTGGTCTGTGTCTCCGTCCTTTGCGCTGGTTTCCTTTCTGCAATCATGTACCGACTCGCCCAGCTCTCCACTCTACTGACTGATATATAACACGTGGTATATTCCTTGAAAGGATCGATGCGTTTCTTGGCGCCCGTTTTATTCTTTCGTTTGACTAGCAAGATGGAGACCTTCACAATTTAGCAAATGACAGGAAAGAGAACATTAACTCCGTTTCGGTTCCCTACCTTGATTAAGTTGTGCGAGAGCTTAGAAAAGTACAGGACAACAGCTGACAGCTTACTCTTTATTTGGTCTTGCTTGTTGCCCTTCCTTCTTTAGCCTTCGTATTCTGAAGCAGGGTTCCCGGAACGCTACTCGCCAGACATGGAGGCATGGCATGGAGGCCAGCACTGTAGAGACGTTTGATCTGTGCTGCGATACTGCTGTTTATATTATGTGGGCAACTTTTTGTCAGTGCTGCTTGAACAGCGGGAGATACGACACCACGCTTAATAAAACTTTTAATGCGGGCTGTCAAAGGGCAGCAGTCAGTCCTTTTTTGCAACGAGGGTGGTGTGTTTCAACAGGGGTGCTCATGTTCAAAGATATTTAACAAATCTAAAAACTGGACAGAATTGCATTTTGGGGGCTCCCACGTGAATTTCAGCACCCCAGACAGCGTAGCAAAGAAGAATGCCAAGACCGCGAATTATCCTGTCTAAGGTGAAAACGATGGACATTTGCCGTCATATTTGAAGTCGTCGGCCTGTATATGACCCTAGAGAGGGTTGTTATTTTTTCGATGTTTGTGCCGTGGCCTCGTTGTGTATTATTATACGGGCATGACGCAATTTGTGTTTAGAAACCTATGCGTACCTCGCTGTTCAGTATGTTCTGCCGCTGTGTTCAGCTGCGCCTGTTCCTAGAGAGTTGGAGTTGAATGTCAGCGTTTGCAGGGCTGAAATGCTGGTTGTTGTATTTCTGTTCACACTGCCTTACATGTGATATTGTTTCAAGCGTCATCATTTCCTCATTCTGAAAGCACTCTGAGAGGCAAAAATCAAAGAAAAGAATAAAAAATAAACAGGAGAAGGAATGTCCCTCTCGTTACAGCTGTCACCGTACAAAACCAATGAAAATAAATTAATGGAGAGAAAAATAAGGAAACCAAAGAATGTAATCTTAGATCAAATGACAACTAGAAAGGGAAAGAGAGACCTCGTATGCATTGAGTGGAAAGTCCAAGCGAAGCCCGGGAGACGCACACGAGATGTTGGCTGAAGCAAAAAGATGTGTTATTTTAAGGGGTTTAACTTCCCAAACCAACTCAGGCTATGAGGGACGCCTCAGTAGAAGGCTCCAGGAATTTCGACCACGTGGGGTCCTTTAACGTGCACTCACAGCGCAGTACACGTGCCCTTAGCATTTCGCCTCCATTGTAATGCGATAGCTTAGGCCGGAATCCATCCGGCGTCTTTCATGTCAGCAGCCAATCGCTATAACCACAGAGCCACCGCGGCGGCTGATACGAAATGATGAAAGCCAGGAGGCAGGTGTCACGCCAACACTAAAAAAAAATAAAGCCGGGTTATTTAAAGCGCCATGAGCCTACAAAAAAAGGAGAAATTGTTCTCTAAAGATGCAATATCCCTTAAAACCACACGAAAAACTAAATAACAGAGATGGCAGGATGTCACAAAATTCTGCGCATTTTCGAAAAAACCGGCGCAGCGCGGAAGCAATCGCGTCCGCGTGCACTGTAGAGAAAACTGAAACAGTTGAAAACGAACCCCGGAGAGCGCGTAACCTTGTGCGCTGCTGCCCTCTCTATTTTGCTCGCCGGCGCGGTGCCAAAAGAAACATGGCCGCGCGCGCCGTCGATTTTTCCAGAATGTCCGAGTAGTTTCTGCTCACTGCCGACGGAGAGAGCGTAACCTTGACCGTGCTAAGTGCTGCCCTCTCCCCTTCGCAAGCTTGCCGGCGATGGCGCATCACCAGAGGGATCTGGAACATTTGGGAAACCGGTTTCTGCGCCCGACCAATGGGGACGCGCTCCCGGCGCGAGAAGAAGGAAATTGTACAGTTCGTATTGTGTGTATATACGCGCCTGCCTTGGCACGAAGAACGAACGGACGCGGACTGCGCGTATAAATAAGGGGCGTTGACAGCTGTCTGCCTGCCCGAGCCGCCGTTCAGGCTTCAGAGAAGCGCGCCCGCTCGTCTTCCGGGTCAAAACCACTCGGCCACCCACGGACATCGAGGCAGCGTGCTGCAACCTGCGGGACGGCTCCGTCGTGTTCCTGAGGCCGTCGGACTGTCGCAGTGCCATGGTGAACAAATTGTGCTTTTTATGTTTATCTCTCCTGTGTTTGTGCAGTCTAGGTGAAAAACATTTGTTGTATTGTAATCTCTCTCAAGTGTTACTTTCCACGAGTTGCATTCTTTTTGTAAATCACTTTGTATGTTCTCTTAAGGATTATTCTGAAATCATCTGTATGATCTCTTTGCTGTATAAATTTTGTTTTGTTTGTAAATCTTAGGCTCCTACCCATTCTCTGGCTTGCCGCTGGCGAAAGCTGGGCACCAAACGACCACCACCCCTTGTCACTTGGTAGCTGGTCTCCGGCTGAGCTTGCCACGCTGAGTCGAGGGCATCTCCTTTGTGACCGACACCGCTACCCCGACACGCTCTAAGGGTGTCTGGGAGTGCACGCATAAGTGCGCGAAATGGGTAACACAGGAGAATAAGCGCAAGGAATAAAGAAAGGACATGGGGAAAAGAGCAGGAAGAGAAGGGCCAGTGCGGCAATGTGTCACACGAAAAATGGGCGTGAAGCCGTTCCACCTGGGTCTGTGCGCCTTCCAGCATCTATATGAAGAGTAGCCATGCAGATCACATATTGGAGTAATGTCCCCTAAGTAAGCGGAAACCACACACTGCATTTCCAGTTTATCGAAACCGTCTTCTTGACTAACTGCAACTCGATTACATTTTCCGCCAAAAAACGTTACTATTTCCAAACGTCTACACTGATTACGGAAAAGTGTCGTCAACTTTTGGACAAATTTCAGTTTGGAAGGGTGACGGTATTGAACACAATGCCATTTTACTTGCAAACCTCATATTTTTACGTGATTACAAGAATAAGCTTAAGGCTTTTCTCAGGGAAAACTGACGCTTTTTCTGTTTCTTTACTATTTTAGAACCATCGTAATTATGAAGTTTTCGTTTTTCTGTGTTATCACTCCTATCTTACTTCTGGTATGTTGGAACCAATCCGCCGATTTCGCCGTTTTCTTTTCTTTATTTTGTGAGCTCTATCTAGGGTCCCTGTCTAGTCACTTGACATTGGGACACTCTCCTGTATAGTTTTCATTTTAGTTTGGGTGCTCAATCGAGAAAAGAAGCTTTAAAAGAAAAATGGCGTACTTTGGGTTGATCTTTACTAGTTCTAAGCCAAGAAATAAAGGTAGTAGTGCGGAAAAACTTAATATTGAAGGGTAAACATGCAAACGAGTTTGAAAACCGCCATTCACAAATATAGGGAGTAACCAGCCAGCGTGACTTTCTTCTCAGTCGTATAGTTGCGTACTCAACTCACCCTCCAAACTCTAATGCTCTATTAGGTGAGGAAAAAGCTTTTCCTCAACTTTAATGGCCTTCTGGTCTTTACGTGCGCCCTAAGGGCTTCACTATACCTTTGAGAAACAAAGCATACTGCCTGGTACCAAAAAACAAGAAAACAGAAAATACATATATACCTACAACAGATTTGGGCCAGCATGAACTTTGGGACACAAACGAAGAGAGACACATGGAACACGGAACACACTGCTGTTCCATGTGTCTCTCTTCGTTTGTGTCCCAAAGTTCATGCTGGCCCAAATCATGGATTCATACCAACTGGCCCAGAAAAATGCCATCCTACAACAGAGACGCATGAAACACAAAGAAATATCGAAAAGGTTAAAAAATAAAGGAAATTTTACAGTGGTAGAGCTGCATATATGTGTGTAAACTTTAGAAGAAAAGATATTCGTTTCACCCGGTGTTATTCTCTGTGCTGTTGGGTTCTGTCTGTAAAATGTAGAATTTGTGGCAGCGCTACACAGTTGACGCTGACAGTGTTCTAAATGTTCTAAATGTGGTGACACTTATGTGGTAAATCTCGCTGTGCTGTGCAAGAGCCACAGAAACTTTCCCACTCCCCCTTAGCCTTACTTGGCGGGAACAGGCTTCCGTGCTCCGGATTCGGGAAACGGTGGTTCTGACCTCATCTGTCGGTCATCAGCGGCTTGACAAGCAGCCATTTATTTGTGATGTGTACAGTAACAGCCGCAGGTCTTTTAGAGTGGTGCACATAGAAGAGTGAAAGGCAAGCGAACAATGAAAGAATAAAAAAGAGTAACAAACAAGTAATCGCAATGGTAAAGACAATAACGCTAACAACAAATGAGATACAGATAACAGTCAAATGCACGGGAGAAAGTTTCGGCTGAAAGATTTCACATCCTGATGAAATATTGTCACGGGTCGTTAATACGGCGCGCGTCGAAGGAGCGCTGGAGGACCAGGACCACAGCAGCAGGCGCCAGAGACAGGGCAAGCGGTCACGGCCGTGCTGACGAGCGATTTCCTCCGGGCCTCTTCCTTTTTTAAGTCGATCGGCACCCGCTGGTTGAGAATGACATTGAGTAAGGGAAAAGCACACAATACACTGCTCCTCTCCCGAAAGGCGCATCGTTCCAATGCTCAGCGGGGCAAAATTAAGGCTGACAAACATGTGTAGAGCTTGAAGAGTTAGGCCACGTGCTCCGAGCGGTCATAGGTTGCTTTGAGGCGTGCTAAGTGAACAACTTCGGAGGCAGGCGGGCTGCGGGACGCCCGCGTTACGATAGGCAGCACTTCGTAATTTAACTCGCCTATACGGCGGATCACTTCGTACAGACCAAAGTATCGTTTCAGCAGCTTCTCGCAAGACCACGGCGTCGAATCTGTAGTCCCCACCCACACTCGGTCACCAGGATTGAACTGAACATCACGGTGGCCTTGATCGTATCGGTGAGCATCGACTTTCTTTCGAGCTTGGATGCGATGGTGTGTTAACTGCCGGGCTTCTTCCGCGAGTTTGGCGACGAGTTGAGCATCGGCGTGGGTGTAGACGTCTGGCTGGTGAAGCAGCATAGCGTCGAGCATAGTAACGACTTCCCGGCCCTGTACCAGACGAAATGGTGAAACTCCGGTAGTTTCTTGAACCGTGGTGTTGTAGGCAAAAGTTATTTACGGTAACACTTCGGTCCCAGGTTCAGTGCTCGATACGGACATACACTGAGAGCATTTCAGCCAAGGTCTTGTAAAGGCGCTCGGTGAGCCCGTTTGTTTGCGCGTGGTATGCCGTAGTTTTGCGGTGGGTGATGTGGCTTAAGCTCAGTATCTGTTACAGAAGTTGGAACATAAATGCGACACCACGATCAGTGATAAGGACCTCTGGGGCACCGTGTCGAAGAACGACTGACTCGACGAAAAACTTTGCCACATCCCAAGCCGTTGATGATGGCAGAGCGCTTGATTCGGCATACGGCATGAGGTAGTACGTCGCAACAACGATCCATCCGTCTCCCGATTGCGATTTAGAAAAAGGTCCGAGTAGACCCATACCTATCTGCTGGAACGGACTGCGCGGTGGCATGATGGGGTGAAGGAGTCCCGCAGGCTTCACGGGTGGAGACTTGCGCCATTGAGACTCGCGGCAGGTCCTCGTGTAATGGCGAACGGTCTTGTCTAGTTGTGGCACATAGTACTTAGAGCGTATTCTCACGAGCGTTCGACTGAACCCCAAATGTCCCGAGGAGGGCTCATCATGAGACGCTTCTATAATTTCGTCGCGTAGATGAGTGGGCACAACTAAAAGCCATGGCCTCTCGAAGGCCTACATTAGGTCCTACGCGTACAAAAAGACGTGGAAATACGCCTCCTTGACACCCCAAATTTGAGATCACGTCGCAAAGTTCGGGTTCGAGTCGCTGCAACACCGCAATATCTACGGTACTTAGAGCTCCTAGGTAGATGTCATAGTCGCCGCCCGTATCAGTAGGCACGGATACAACGGGAGCGCGGGAGAGGCAGTCAGAATCAGTGTGTCCGCGACCAGACTTATAAGTGATCGGGGCGTCGAATTCTTGCAGCCGAATGCACCAACGCGCAAGTCGGCCTGCAGGGTCCCTTAGTCAGCCAAAACAGAGTGGTGATCTGTGACCACCTGGAATGGGCGTCCATACAGATAGGGTCTGGACTACGTGATCGCCCAAATTACTGCGAGGCATTCTTTTTCGGTGGTCGAGTAATTGGATTCCGCCTTCGACAAAACATGACTGGCGTATGCGATGACACGTTCGGCACCGTTCTGGTGCTGGATCAGGACGGCCCCGAGACCCGTGTTACTAGCGTCAATCTGTACCTCAGTCGCAGCGTCCTGATCAACATGGCCTAGTACAGGGGAAGCCTGCAGGCGGCGTTTTAGATGGTCAAACGCAAGCTGCTCTTCATCGAACCACTGCAATGAGACGGACTCCTTCGTGAGGCGACTACGCGGCGCGGCGATATGCTAAATGTTGAGAACAAAGCGTCTGCAGTAAACAAAGAGGCCCAGGAACCTCCGCACGGCGTTCTTGTCCGACGGGGTCGAGAAGGAAGCGACGGCGACTGTTTTATTGAGATCAGGACGGACGCCCTCGTGACTGACGACGTGACCCAGAAATTTCAGTTTGCCGTACTGACCTAGTGGCGCTTCGTAGGCTTGAGGGTGGGGCCGGCGTTTCTGATAGCCTGTAGGACCGCTTTTAGACGAACAAGATGTTCATGAAACGTGCTTGAAAATAAGGACATCATCAAGGTAGACAAGGCATGTTTGCCATTTGAGGCCAGTGAGCACGGTGTCCATAACGCGCTGGAAGGTCGCTGGCAGTACAGACCCCGAAGGGCATCACCTTGAGCTTATACAGTCCATCCGGGGTGATGAAAGCCGTCTTCGCTCTGTCGCGCTCATCGAATTCTATCTGTCAATACCCACTTTTAAGGCCGATGGATGAAAAGTAACGGGCATGCCGTGGACGATCAAGAGCATCATCGATGGGCACAAGTGGATATACGTCCTTCTTCGTGACTGTTGAGGCGCTGGTAGTCAACACAAAAGCGAAGGGTGTCGTCTTTTTTATCACCAGCACCACCGGAGCAGCCCTAGGGCTGTAGATGGTTGGATAATGTCATCGGCAAACATTCCACGCACTTGATGCTCTATGGTTTCACGTTTCTTTTAACGAAACTCGATAAGGTGACTGACGAACAGGATGTACAGCGTCGTCGGCAATTATTCTGTGCTTCGCTATAGGCGCCTGGCGAACCCCTGCTGACGCAGAAAAGTATCGTGGAACTCACCAAAGAGAGCGATGAGCTCGTCTCTCTCCTGAGCAGACGTTTGCGGTGCAATGCTGACACCTAAAGGAGGCACCGACTTCTGGGTAGGGGGCGGACAGGAAGGAGCCGCGGACAGGGTCTCAGCATCGAGAGGGACGCTGAGGCGCTCGATGAGGCCCATTACTGTGCCCTTGGTGAAGTGCTGCGGCGCACTGCAAAAATTGGTGACGAGGACTTGGGCGCAGCCAGAGTGAAGCTGCGTGACACTTCTAGCAACACCAACACCCCTGTCAAGAAGCAGCCGCACAATACCTTCAAGGAGAACTTCACCAGAGGCGACGGGTCCGGACTCGACCAGCAGAAACACGCTCGAGTCAGGCAGCAAAGTCACGTGGTCCGCTACGATGCGCGCCTCGGAAAACGTCGGCTCGGAGATCTGCGGGTCAAGGCAAGGCCGACGAAGGGTGAGGCGGCAGTCGGCGAGGTCGATAACAGTGCCGAACTCGCTCAGGAAATCTATACCGAAATAATATATCTCCACCTGCGCTGCAAGACAACGAAGATAACTGGGCACGTCAGACCGTTAATCTCACCAAGAGAAGTGCAGCGGCCGACTGGGGTGACGAGGTGGCCTCCGGAGGTTCGGATATGTCGGCCATCCCACTGCGTGAGTACCTCGCAAAGGCGGCGGGAAAGCTCCCCAGTCACAACGGAGTAGTCGGCGCCAGTGTCGACGAGGGCCATCGTGGCGTGGCCGTTGATAAGTACGTGAAGATTATTGTACATCGGGCGAGCAGAGGCGGCTACAGCATCGGCAGATAGGTCGTCAGTTGAGGGGGAGCGGGACGTTGTACGTGGAGGTTCTTTTACAGATTAGTGGTCGGCAACGCCACCTCCAGGTGTCGCCGGGCTTAGTTTTCCCGTCGAGGAGAAAGGCTTCTGCGGCGGACGCAAAGAGGGAATCAAGCTGGCGCGGCGGGGGCGAGCGGAACGCACGACGAGAAGGCCGCTCAGGTGGTGGGGAATGACGCAAAAATGCCTCGATTTCACGTTCACGAGGCTGCTCGCCGTACATGGGGCGGGGCGCATTTCGTCAGAATCCGCGAAGACGGAGCTCCCGATAAGGGCAGCGGCGATAGATGTGACCGGCCTCCCCGCAGTAGAAACATAGCAGACGGTCACTGGCGGTCGTCCACACGTCGGCCTTGCTTAGTCCACGCTGTTGGAAAATAAGGGTGTCGGCAGACGCAGGAGGCGGTAGTGGCTATAGAGGGGGAACGGGTGGTGGACCGTTGGCGGCGACGAGCGACGGACGACGGAGGCATACGTCACGGCGGGATGTGCAGGAGGAGGGGTGACGGGGCAGAGAGGATAAAGTGCACGTTGCACGGCTTCTCGGACGACCTCTGTGATGAGGTACGAAGATTTGCAATCAGTGTGGTGGCAGACACTTCCAAAGTTCCTCTTTAACAACTACGCGGATGACCTCGCCTAGGTGCATGGCATCGACGTGGTAAGCCACCGGGTAGTCAGCGAAAAGACTGGAAGTATTAGAAACTCTAGCAAACCGACGATAATGATGTGTTCTGGCTGCCAGGGCGCGCTCAATGTTAGTGGCCTCGGATATAAATCCGGCCACGGTTGTGGGAGGATCCCAAATGAGACCACCGAAAATCTCGGACTTTACTCCTCGCAAAAGAATGCGCACCTTCTTTTACTCGGTAGCCTGGGGGTCAGCTCGGGCACAAGGCCACAACACATCTTCGACAAAACTAGTGATGGTTTCATCGGGGCCTTGAAACCTGATATGCAGAGATCCTCTGAGCGTTGGTGGCGATGCTGGTTAGCGAAAGTGCTTCACACCTGTGTCTTGCAGGTATCCCACGATGTAAGGGTGGGCTCTTAGTTCTCGAACCAGTGACGGGCAGTGCCCCAAAAAGAGAAATACAAGTTCTGCAGGAGATGATTCGCAGTCCAGCCGTTGTGGCGGGCTACGCGTGCATAGCGTTGAAGCCAATTGTCGATGTCTTCGGAGGCTTCACCACGGAACGGGACAGCTGAATGAGGTAGGACGTGGAGATAAACCACGGCACGCACGGGCGAAGAATCTGTCTGCTAGCCTTGGCTCACGGTAGGTAGAGCCAAGTGCAGTGCCGGCACGGACTTTGCTATAAGTTGTGGGAAGAGGCCAAATTCGGGGCCGAGTCCTTGAATTCGCCGGCTGGCACGTATCTCGGCCTCCTCAGCAGAGGGGCGGCGGCCCGGGCTCGGAATGGGACTCTGCGAAGCGGGAGGAAGGGCATGACGGTGCATAAAATGACACCTCCACCAGAATGTCACGGGTCGTTCAGACGACGCGGATCGAAGGGACACTGGAGGACCAGGACCACAGGAGCAGGCACCAGAGACAGTGCAAGGGGTCGCGGCCGGGCCCACGAGCGATCTCCTCTGAGCCTCTTCCTCTTTTGCGTCAATGGGCACCCCACTGGTTGATGATGACGTTCAAGAAGTGGATAACACACATGACAATACATCAAGACCACATGGTGCCATTGCGTTACATATAGACATCGCTCGAACTAGGGGGCTTATTTTGAGCTGTGACACGCCAAACACACAGCTTTGTAGCAGGGACCGACACGGCACGGCACCTGAAGCTTGATCAAAGATGCCAGGTGCCTGCAGTCAATGTGTCCACTTGAAGAGGAAGAGAAGCTCCCGAGACTGTCGTTTTGCCTGCAAGCAGATCAGTCGCGGAGCACGCAGGGCAGCTTTCTAATCGTCTCAGGAAGCAGTTAAGCACACGTACCGCACGACCCATGACTTTTCTCACAAATCCTTTCTGAACATTTGGAAGTTTCTGAGAATAGGTGGGGCAGATCGAATTCCATGTAACGGAAGCATACTCAAACCTCGGCAGGACAGGGCTTCGGTACAAAGCAACATGGCATGCTGTACAACGTAGGACCCTGCATACACAGGTCACCACGCCAAGCACGCGCAAACTTCTGCTTTTGACCCCCAGAAAGTGAGGCTAAACACGTAATTTAGCACCGAAGTGAACACCTAAGTCAGGAACAACAGACACCGTCATGATGGCCTGATTGCTGAGTGAGTAAAAAAACTCAGCAGGGTAGGTCCTGTGCCTAAACTATATCATGAGTGCTTTGCGTTAAACGTGCTTTAGAAACACAAACTCTGCACCTCACATCCTCTTGGATTAAGCTGCAGTCACAAGGGTAGTGGATTATGTGGAAGTTATGTTTAAGTAATCAGCATATAGGGGACATCTCAGTGTGAGCAACAACTTCATAAGGGTCATTGATTAAATACTGAATAGCAGAGACCCCAGTTCGGATTCCTGGCGAACCCCACATGTCACATTGTGAGGTGTACATACAAATCGTCGGGATATTTTTTGAGCGTGGCGCGTCGACAGCGGAGCGCTGCACATGCCAGCCCAGCTTTGCGCGTGTGCACGTGCGAATGGGGATTGCGAGGCGACGAAGACGAATAGCTTGGCGAGCGCAAGAAGCGGAGAGCTGACGTGTGAGGAAACCGAGGTGTGAATTGAGACAGCGCAGCGGAGGTCGTGTGATTCAAGCTTGGAGGTGGCAGCCGTCGGACGTTGGGTCCGTGCTGCCGGGCAAACAGGGCGACATGCCTCTTTCCGTCTTCATCGTCTTTCCGGGAGCTAGCAAATCAACTGCAATGGGACTTATAAAGGCAGTAGTGCGACTGTTTTTCAAGAAGACTGCTTGCAGTGAGCTACTGCATCAAAGGCTTTGCTGCAATCAAAATAACCAGCGTCAACCCGCTCTCATAACAAGACTGCAGGAGAAACACCACAAAAAAAAGCTGATAAGCTTACTTCTAACGGAACGAGCTGTTCGAAGGCTATGCTGACAGTGTTGTACATGACTTTGGAAAACAATTGACAATTGTCAGTGAATGACTATCTCGACACAAAGACAGAAGCGAGATAGACAAGTTGCCGGGAGCAGGACGCGCTCCGGCCTGAAAAACTGGTACCCCGACAGCTTCTTTCAAACCGGCGGGAAAGGTCGACGTGCCAAGACACGATAAGATAAGAGCAGTTGTTGCTGTGCAGGAAGCCCTGCCGTAAACATACCTACCATAGGATGGCATGAATATATAGCTTCACAACGAGCTTGTGGAGCAGCGACGGCCATATTTCACTCCAAATTAGACTTTAGTTCACAAAACCACACCCGAAATAGCTGGACGATCCTCAGCTATGCTGGTTTGAGCACACAAGAAACTGCGGTAAAGCGAAGAAACACTTAGGGATTTTTGGATAGCAAGTTACGTGTCCTATTTTCTTTGTTCCACAATGGTTCGTCGTTTGTTAGTCTACATTTCAATGTTTCATTTTTTTTTCACTGCTGGTTCTACAAGTGGACAGAGCCATAATTTTGATGGCGCCACAAGATACCGCAAATGCTTGCTACTCCGAGCACCGTTGCCTGTAGTGAAGCGAGCCGCATATGTTGCGGCAGCCAGAGCTTTGTCTCAGTATTGCCAATGATATTTGTTCACCCTTGTGACGAAAAAAATGTTATTGCTTTACCATGTGCGTAGCAATTTATTCTTCAGTTACTTATACAGGTCATTGATGCGTCGATTTCTCCGGGAAAAGTACGACCGAGTTATGTCCGATCACTTCAAAACTAGAAAAAAATTGTTATTTTCTACTGTGCTGTGAGCGTAATATCTAAAACAGCGCTTTCCTGCGTTCGGCCGATTATGCTTGATTGATGTCTCGGCTTCCCGCATTCGGAATGCCGGCTTCTTCCAACGATATACTCGTACCAGTGTGATCACAAAGCATACAGCGCTAGCTGCAGCGTTTTCCATTGGTAGTTGTGGCTCATTCAATGTGGCCAAGCTAACGCATTCTTCTTGCAGCATGATGGCGGCGCCACCATCGTTGACACAGTGCCTCTGCAATGAATTCAACGAGCACCGGTGCGGCCATTAAAAATTAGCACGATACACAGTTTTCCATATTTGCAAACGCTGGCTCCTGCGGCAGGATTATTGTGCCCGTATGTTCTCGTTTTAATGTTTTTCTCTTTAAAAATAACGCACCCGCTGTACCAGTTTCAACACAGACAATATTGGTTTCTCTCCGTATGTTTATAAATTATCTATGACGCATCCAACGCGAATACATCGCATGGCACACGAACACAAATAGCCATTATTATAGGCACATATATATAATTACTTCAAGCAGAAATGGTCGACCTCGAGCTGTTGGATTTTACGACAGTGAAGTTCAAATTGTGTCGCGTTACCAAAACACTTTTGCTAATACACTAGAGTAAACTTCAAACCTCTTTAAAAGAGGCACCAAACTGTAAAGCAGAATACACATTGAAGCTGTCAGTGCTCAAAAAACGTGTCTTCCTTTACAGAAAAATATCCAGCATTAAATGGGGACCTACACAAAAGTACTGCTCAGCATTTTTCAATGCTATTAAAAGACATAACCCCTCTCAGCTCTTTAAAGTATGCCCGAATTTTATGATGACAGTCAAGTTGTTCCGGAATATATATTAATAGAGAAATTATCAGCTTATAAATCTTTTGGCTCTTTCAAAACCAAGGTAATAAAGTAACCATACAGCATTTTATTCTCGAGGCGACAGCTTCTTACTCTCCAAAAGTGCAGCGAATTTCTTTTTTTCTCTATTGAAAAGATGTACGCCTTAGCATAAGCGCGTCTGGAACAAAATTCTTGAAAAAAATACTTTATTTAATATTAATCTGCAATCACACACACACAAAAAAACAAGTATAGCCGTGAACAAAACACGATCAAAGCGTCCGAGTCAAGGCGTCTGCTGTGTAATCTTGCTTTCTGGAAACCGATTTTCTTGTGTTCTTTTTTTCTCGATACAATGTCCAATTGTTCTCAGACCACTATCGCCTGCCTCGTGAAGAAATTAGTGTGCTTTTCTGCGCGATTATACAAAAACTTAGCCATCCAACCCGTATAATATTCATCATCAAAGATGTCGTTCCTTTATGACTAGTAGAACGCTAGTTTGGGCGAGTTGGTTTATGATACAAAAGAAAGCAGCGAGGAATACGGGGACAAAAGAGATTTGTATGTTTCTCTTTTGTACACGTATTTCTTGCCGCGTTCTTTGTGAATCATCGCTCGTAGTTCTGATCCTGCACATTTTATAAGCAGAGGAGGCCATAAACTTTTATTGTGTTTTAACACGTATTAGCGAAGAGCGCTGAGAAGGCAGAGTTCACTTTCTAGGCATTTTTCTCGGTTTTCTAAAATACGTCCCGGCAAGGTTAAGAACCGCGGTATAAGAGCCGCGTAAGGAAGAACTTAGCATGTCACGTTGGAACATGGCTTATAGGCCTATACATTTCTGGTAGGAAACAAATCGAAACACCAAAGAATCATTCCTCGTTTATCCTTTCCAGATTTCCAGACTTCGGCCGAAGGTAAGGACAGGTTTTTTAAGCTTATTATCTGAGATGACACTTCACTTCGCTGACTACACGTGGACCAAAATGACCGGTCATAGAGGACAGGCTTCGAGAAAATAAGATTAGTTTGTGTCGTTTGTTACCTACTTACAGCTTAGTGCACTAGCGAAGAGCCTAATAGTCTGTACTGGTTCATTACTCGAGAAGATGATGATCACCGAGCGTTAACATATTTGATTCTGGGCAAGTTTAAAAATCTTGATCTCCAGAACGTAATGCGTTAGGCTGCGTCTCGGGCTGTATACTCGCATAATAAGCGCATTACGGGGGCTGGAAGATGCTTGAAGGAGAGTGTTTTAATTAGGCTCGACTGTCTTAATTATGGAGCACGGCGTGTGGTAGTCGCTGCTAACATTGTTTGACTCCCCTTTTTTATCACGTGACAGCTTGAGATAAATTCTTACCTGAGGTTGTTTCCACATACTTCGTAACCATTTCTCGTAGTTACATACTGCGAAGATTAGGAAGCGAGCTTCCCCTTTTCACGTACAGACACTCAAGCTGTTTACCCTTTCTTGCGAAAGCAGACACTGTCTGAGTGCAAGCAAAGAAGCAAATTCTGATCGGACTCTTGTTAAAGATGTCGAAGTCGCTGTTTTCACTTTGAGCACGTCGAGCAAGGAAGACGCTAAAAAATTGCCGTCTCTTATAGAACCTCAGGGTCAATCTAATGAAAACAAAGATATGAAGAAAAAATCTTGAAATGACTAATGCACATGCTTGATATCTACTGCATCAACGTCTATGAGATGTCTGGATATAACGCAATGTCCTTGTTACGCGACCGATACTCTTGCGCGACCGATCCCTCTTACAGTGACGGACGGTAATGAGCGCGATAGAAACCGCATCGTCTCGTTACTGCCAAAAGTTTCCTTTGTTTTTATCGAATGTCCCCCCCCTCCTCGTTTAAGGCGATGTTGCTGTGTTTTTTCAGGGTCAGGAAGTGTTCGTAGCACTCTCGACAGTGACACTGAAAGAAATCTGTACTGTCCATCTGGTGCTGCTATAATTGCGACCTTTCTAAAGAAGCTACTCATCAGAGGACGTATTTTTGCTTGTGAACTGCTGCAGCACTATTAACTGATTAGAAGATACGGTATCTCTGCATTGTAAGCATGCGCCTCACCACTGTTTCATTGTTTAGCAGTCTATATTAGAAGCACTAGAAGAAGTTATTTACTATTTTTATGATTTACTTTCATGAAATAAGATCTTACCCTCAAGAAAGCATGGTTCTCAGAAGACGACTTTCCTGTGACACAATACTAGTTTACTTTATTCACGATATACTGTATGAACGAATATAGGAGCCATCAATTAATAACGTTGAACAGAAGGCGTTTGCTTCAGTAGCACATAATTGGTTCTTGGTAAAATTGTCGGACTCAAATTTCCTGCTGCTATATTGCGCTGTATTGGTGTCTGTTTCGCTGGGCGACAACCTTATTGCGCTCAAAGAAACGAGCTCATCGCCTATATCAATTTTATCAGGTGTTCCCAAGGATCCACCCTGAGGCCTCTTTTTTTTTGAATTTCATAATGATATATGGGAATAGGTTAACGTGACGTCAAATTGTGTGCCCATCTTTGTTGTCTTTACAGTGACACTGTTTGCCTAGATGATGGGATTCAGTAACAAAGCGACCTTGACTATATTACTGAGGTGGAAACCCTAGAGTATGACATTCATTTTCTCCAAACGTAAATTTCCACAGTTCACAAACAAACAGAACATCCTAGATACTTTACATTCTCTTCAAAGATGTATGAGGGCGATTTATTGAAAGTAACCGGGGTGATGGAAAGAGAGGAGAAAAGAGTCCAAGGTCGTTAAGGTCAACCACAGGCACCCGCGGCAAGAGCAATGCCGCTGAAGCGCATGTTCAGCTTTGTCTTTAAAGCAATGCCGCTGAAGCGAATGTTTACCTTCGTCTTCACATGGTGAAAGTCTGTCGGAAGTACCAATTTATAATTACTTAGGTGTTCTGTATAAAAATGATAAGTTCTGCAATGACCATATTTCCTATATAGCTGCTAACGATGACCATGTCCTGAACTTCCTAAAACAGAAGTTCAAGCAAGCTTCTGATCAATTCAAAGAAACACTTGACATTCTAAATGTATGCATGATCATAGAATATTAATGTTCCGCATTGGACAGTGAAAAAAATGTTTTACCGCACTGCAGCAGAATCAAAAGCATGCACCGCGATTTGCCTCATCGAACTATAACTCAGCACACAGTATCTTTGACATAAGAATAAACCTGGTTTGGCCCCTTCTGCATGAAGGATGAAGATACACGCGCGAAACAGCATTCCACCATAATTACATAGGAGCAATTTAGGACAAGACACACGTATACATACATGATCCTATCTATAGGCCCGTCGTGTTGATCACCGAATAAAGGTCCGGAAAAAAAGAAGTGCGGAATCAATACATTTAAGCATTCTTTTTTTGCCACTGACAATACATGATTGGAACGATTTACGGGAAGAGGCTTTGTTTACCCTGCCATAATTTATCAACAATGATCAAGCAAAGATTTTGTATGATTCAGCGTCATGTATCTGTTTTCTGTGTGCTTTGTGACTGTTTTACTATTTTTAATGATAGCGTTGCGTTTTCATGCTGCAGTGTGTTGGACGTATTATTATTCTTTTTTCTATGTTTTCCCCCTAGAGCAGAAAGCCGAATTTCGGGGCACCGCAGGTGCCATGAAAAATAAATAAACAAGCGTCGTCTTCTTCGTTGTGTATTGCCGTCCGAAAACTCTCTCCAGGCCGGAGGCATCGGTTCCACCAAGGTTTCTAACCAAGGTTTCACCAACTGAAACTAAACTAAACTAACGATTTGGATGCTTGGCGTTGTGTAGGCACTCGTTTAGCCAACTAAGAGCCTCATAATGCGTTCATTTCTGACCACGCTGACGAGGCAATTAAATATGACAGGCATCAAAGCAAAGCCATACAAGAAAAAATGAAGCCTAAGGAGGTTAATGTCGAATTAAGCCAGTTTATGAAGTACTGAATGAAGGAATATAATCTTCACATCATGCTCCCCGTGCACGCACAGCCCAATTTTACCAGCGCCACTAAAATTTGAGAAAACAATATGTTGCATTTCAGAACAATGGCCACGTGGTTCATTTTTGCAAGTAATGTAACTTTTTGGAATGACCAAATTTTAGGCATCAACGAACCCTAAACCTCAGGGGCAGCAGGTATCTTTTTAAAGCAATTTGTTCCCTTTTGCCGGAAAATTTTCTATAAAACGAGGCATGATGTGTTTTTGAACGCTGGATGGAAGCTGCTGCACTCTCTCTTTTCACGAACTGTAGAAGGACGGCAGATTGGGCGAGTTGGAAATGCTCCATAATATTCAAACAGCGCTAAGTAACAATTATCATGAACGAAGGAAACACCCACAACGTCACTGAATTCATTGCCGTTGTGCGTGTGTTCTCTTCATTCGCTCCCTAATATTGAAACAGCGCTAAGCAACAAGGACCAAGAACAAAGATAACACACACAACGGCAATAAATTCATTGCCGTTGTGTGTGTGTTCCCTTCATTCGCTCCATAATATCAAAACAGCGCTAAGCAACAAGCACCAAGACCGAAGGGAACACACACAACAGCGCTTAATTCAGCGCCATTGTGGGTCGCCAGAAAATATTTTTTAGGGGCACGACACTTGGAACACATAATGTCAAACTTTGCTTGCATCTTCCATGCTGTAATAAGTAGACGGCATCCAAATGGCATGTTGAAAATTCGCTGCACTCGGCATTGAGGAGTTACACTGCTCCACTTATAAAAAAAATCTCCGTTTCCGCCGTTCGGGCCCCCCTCTTCAACCAGCCAAGAAGTGTCACTCTACCGTCTGAGTTTTACGCAACGCAAACACATGTCTAACATGGCACCTGCTTCGGTGCCATGATAGTAAGTGTTGTTTATCAGACTTCGGCATGGGGAACAATTTAAGCAAGAAAAATATTAAAGCTTCGTATGCCTAATGCACATTGTGAGAATAGCCTGGTCAATTGGAAATTTCGTTCCGTACAGAGCATTGCAAGGAAGTACAATGCGGTGGCGCACGATTCTTTCGTTTTGTAATATCTTGATCTTCGCTAGGACGTGACCACCAAAGGAAGCTCCTCAGAGAACGTTTGTTCTCAAGCACCCTGAATGCGCTGAAGACCCTCCACCGTCACACTATTTGTTCTAAACGAAAACACCTTTGAACATCTCCAAAATGAAAATACGCAGCAGTTGTAACCTGCAAGTAGCCAATGAGGCAATAACGCAGGTTTACGTGAAGTAATCATTTCTCTCCTCCCGCGCAAAAAAAAAATCAATAAGTAGAATTGCTCCTTCATTGACAACTGGACGATCAGACGTTTGAATAAGCAGGGATTGTGTGAAACTTGCGCGCTGGAAAAGAAATTGCAGCGACTGTTTAAGATCTCTGGCGATCCGTGTTTTCATAGAATAGTGAAGATTTCATTTATTTCATGAGTGGCTGCGGATACGACAAAACAGTTTCCTGCGGTAATCCCCAAGGTCTGTTTTCTGCATTTTTGATGGTGGTAATGAATTTTTACGGCGCTATGGGCATCCGTGGTCAAAGAGTGCCTTGGAACGAAGTGTTTTTGTCTGCTCACGGTGTTGTCAAAGAGTCATTTTCCGAGCATTTTTACTGTAAAGAAGCCCATCACCAGGCTAGCAAAAAGTATTTTCCCATTGTATCACCGGTGGGTACCCGGCGGCACTGTGGATCGAACTCCGCATTTCCCGCAAGCGAGGCGCATGTTTAAAACTATAAGATACCACTGCGTTGTTTTTGTGCACTCTTGGTGCAAACAAAAAACAAGTGTACCGCGCTTTACATTAGGGGGTGGCTGAAAGTTAGGTGGGTGGTTGAGATTAAGAAGTTTGCAAGGATAGATAGCGTGAGTGCAGCTGGCACAGGGGAGCGTTAGTTGGAGAGACGTGGGAGAGGCCTTTTCCCTGGAGTGGGCTTAATCAGGCTGATGATGATCTACAACCGTGTGAATTCTCAAACACGTTACTAGTCGGTGTAACATTGCGGAAGGATTTATTAGAAAAAGAAGTACGCGTACTGTATAATAATTACCGCTGATGTTTACAGGCTTCACCGATAGTCCACATTTCCACCTTGTTGGTGTTCTCTTCTGCGTATCTAAGTTTTCCCTGGATTTGTGTTTTTTGCGCAACCTGCATGGGGACGAATCTCTGTGCATTTTTTTATTACTTTTCCGTTTCATTTTGCGCATTTGATAGTAAATGAGCCCTGTGTCAATGTTTGTTTATTCTTGTTTTCACCAGCCGTACTCCGTGGACTGTCTTATCAAAACAGGCGCAAAAAAAATTCTAAATTTACTAACGGGCTCTTACGAAACGCTGGAAATCAGTTAGAATAAAGCAAGTGATCAATATAGCAAGCCCAATGAAGCGTACTCCGTGATGTACATAAGTCGAGATGCTCTGAGAGCAACACACAATACTCCGTAGCAAATAACCTAGAGGGCTAAAAAGAGGCTGACGTCAAGAAAATATGGAGCGCTCGTCCGAAAGCCTCCCACCAGGGAAGCAATCCAATTTGGTTGAAGCAGTCCTGCTGAATAGCCTTCACTCACAGATGGTCAAGTACGCGGATGGGCAGAATGAAAGCAGAAGCAGAGAAAATGAAAACGCTAAAACCCTTTCGCGACGTTTCATGAATGGAAGGCTTCGGGCTGGAATACGTCGCTCAGGACGAATAGAAAGGAAGCCAAGTATAGAAAAGGCTCCGGTGCACACTGGTATTACCCCTTTTGTTGTACTACTAGATGAGACACGCTTAGGTCGCAGTTGTAAGAGAAGGGAGAAAGGAATTTGAATGAGAGGAAAAGAAAAGAGGTCGGCGCAGTTATAAGCGTTCCTGCCATGAACAGTGACTTATGAGTGGATGGCGGGCAGAAAAAAAATGTGGCAAGCAGCGCTGTCATGCACCTGAATTTTTTCACCTGCAGTGAAGTACAACGTGAATGAACATCACTTGAACAACCTTTTCCGTAAAAGGAACTTTTGAGACACCCCCCCCCCCCGAAATTGAGGAATGTGCGTCTACGTTGAATGAATTTCAGCGCACCTTAAATTTTAGTGTTAGAAATAATGAACATGCTAATTACGTCATTTAGGAAGACGTGCATCATATGTTATGCTGCATAACTTCAGCCGCTGTTTTTGAGCTGGAGAGCTTGTGTACCTCTCAACGTTATTCATAGCTTAAAAAACTTTATGTTCAAGAGGGGAGTCAGCCGGGCCAGTTGGTTCATGACAGAAAGAATTCAAAGCACTACAGACGGGATAAGGTGAAAAAGGAGACACAACACACCAGCGCTACTAACAACTTTATGTTGTGTCTGCTCAAATTTAGTAAGGATATGTAAATGGCTTGAGCCTTGGGCACTGCGTGAACGCGCTGGCCAATATATATTTCTTGACGTTTAATATTTTTAATGCTGACAAACCCATCAGAATGGCTGTTGCAGGGCAGAAAAGTATATCAACTTAGTGAACATGAAAAAAAAGAAATACAAAACTGCGATTGTTTAGTCTGTGATGAAGGAGGACTTCATAGTGAGAAATATACAAATTTTACGAGGCAAAGAATGTGAAAGTTTTATTATGAACGTACGCAAAATAGACACGCCTGATTCGCACCGCTCAGTCGAAAGTTGAGGATTCGATTTCCAGCCTTTCTTCCCGAGTTGATGCCCTAGAAAAAGTCGCCGAAACAAATCAGTTAGGCGGCTCAGGCTCTGTAGCCGATTCAGATGTGGCTAAACTTTCCTCAGATAATAACCTACTTTCGGACAGATGTGACGACGCCGAGAATCGTCTCCACCGGTCAAATTTGCTGTTCTTCGGAATAGAAGATGAACAAGAGGAAACGTGGTCGCAATCTGAATCGCGCATCATTTCATTCTGCTCCCAGAAACTTGATATCGCAATTGATAGGCAAGATATTGAGCGCGCTCACAGACTTGGTCATTTCCAGTCGGGAAAGAACCGCCCTATCATAGTCAATTTCACGAGGTTTAAAGACAAAGCGCGAATCCTTTCCACCAGCTCGGTGCTTAAAGACACGTCATTCAGAGTCCGAGAAGACTACCCTGCACGTGTACGCTTGGCAAGGAAAAAACTTGTTTCATATGGTCTGCAGAGTTCTAACTCATTCAAAATCCGCTTTGATAAGCTATACTCCGTTTCATACTTAGCTGTCTACGCAGCCAAGGCTACGGTGCCTGTTTGCGATCCTCGTCCGCATCATAATATAGTGCGTCAAAAATAAAAATAGAAATGAATTGACAAGCAAAGTGAACAGTAGTTGATATTATAGTAGACCGATGGAAGTGTTTTATGTTGCAAATAGATTGATTTTTCTTTTATGTTTTCCAGAACCGAGTGACGCAGATTTTTCGTTTTCTCAGGCGCCGGCTGTATCAGGTTTTCGCAGCTGAGCCGGCAGGTCTGTTTGTGAAAATGGCGTCGCTGTCACCTGCTCGCTTGTTTTCTTCCCCCGCTTCGACTTCGAAAACATCTCCTGTTCGCCTCTTTTCCAAGGTGAAGTCTCCAAAGTTTTCTAAAGACTGCAAGGCGGTGATAGTTAATGTCTACGCAAGCATAAGGAAGCTCCACCCCGAGAAGACTGTGCGTGACGTTCTCGCAATTGTGGGCGAGATGACCGGAGTGAGCACTCGGACAGTTGTGAGGTTTAAGAAAGAAGGTCTTTCTGGCGGAGTAAAATCACCGCAAAAAAGACCGAAAAGGATGGCAATATCAAGCTCCCGCAGTGTGAAGTACGACAGCTTTACGGTCAACGCCATCCGGCTGTCACGAGTGAGTGCGAGACGCCGCGGCAAGAAGTCAAACCGCCAAAGAAACTATGGCACGCAGCGGACGAAACCGACATAGACACTGGGAGGGAACGGAGCAGACGGTGCAAAGTGCGCGCGTCTGCGCGGAACCAATAATCGTTTACGTGGACACGGAGGAAAAGCAGACGGCGTTGGCGCACAGCTCCGGAGACCGCAAGTGCGTGTGAATCCACGGCCGCGAAGATACCTGGGCGCAACGCACCCGCGGGGAGAGGAGAACGGTATGCAACGGCATCCCCTCCGTGCGGCCGCCCCGTGTTGAGACAAAGGGACTCGAGCTTTGACGCCGGTGTAGGAAACACGCACCGAGGCTGCCCTCCTGGGCCGACGCAACCCCGGCAACGATCCGGACCGTCGAGACGCTCCTTCGGCTACGCTCCGGAGGCCCCGGCGAGGTCTCCTCTGGCGACATTCCTCACCACCAACCACTTTGAGTACCGATTAGACTATTTTCATTATTCTACATTGACTCAAAAGACTCTAATTAGAACTATTTGCCGTTATTCTTACCACCACCTGCGCGTGGAAACTCTGACTGATTTGTGCATGCTTATCGATGTGATGTAAACCACCTTTTTATTATTCAGTTTTGCAGTTGATGTGCATTGTTTGATTAAATCTTGTTTTTGGAGACGTACACCTCTCTGGTTCTGACTCACGTTCTCGACAGATAGTGACACCGGCCCAAGTTGCATCGTATGTATGCCGAAAGACAAATACCGACTTTGGACAGTATCCTGCATGAAGTAAACGGAGATGACGATTTGCCGGATATGAGCAAAGCCACCTTGTGGAGGTTGCTGAAAGAGATGGGCTTCAAGTTCGAAAAAAGGAAACGAACTCTCGCACTAATCGAGCGATCCGACATAGTAGCCTGGCGGCGCCGGTATCTCAGAGCTATCAAAGCATTCCGGAGCCAAGGGAGGTAAGCGCTTCGTTTTTAATGATCGTTCAGAGAGCGACTTTTACATTATTTGCATACCTTCATCGCACCTAGCTGTGTACGTCATGCACTCATTTTGTGAGATCATTAATACTGTTTTTAAAATAAAATAAAAGACGAATCAAATAGCGATGACACTGAATCGCGGATGTTGCAAAGAAGAATTAGTTTCTCGCTCTTTGTTCTATTCTCCGGGTCCGTGCACCTTGGTGCCGATTATTCGAAAGCATTACATATATAATTTGTGTTTTCAATAGGCACTATTCAGTTCGAATGACGAATTGAAGAATATTCTAATAGCCATTCAAAAGTTTGTAATAATTGCATACGCGATATTTTATATTTCTATGATGAATACATTGATAACAACAAAAACTCGAGCGATATTTGTTCTGCCCTCCCCCCCCCCCCCCCCGCCCCGTGCAGGTGCATCATAAAAACTCAATCGGTATTTTTATCTGCCTCCCCGTGCAGGTGCATCGTATACCTCGATGAGACTTGGGTCAATGCTGGCCACACCAGGCAACATGTGTGGAAGGACAGCACTGTCAAGTCATCGCAAGATGCTGTTACGTTTCGGCTACGAGGCGCGGTATAGCCGGCGCGGATGCAACGGACGCCGGGGCTTCGTTCAAGGCGGCGGTCATTTGGACCCGTTCAGTGCTGCCGTAACGCCTCCCGCCAAGCGCTTCCAGGCAGGTTTCAATGCCACGTGTCGTCGTGTGTGTGTGTGTGCATGTTGGTGCCCACGCTTGTCAAAGCGCGGCAACCGGAGAGAGGAGCTCCTCAACTGGGAGGCGAGGAGGTCTGACCGGCGCCGGCCCGGCGGACGCGCCCGTCACGTCTGCACATGTCCGTGCGTCGCCGTCTTGTGCGACTCATCCCCAGGCCGTTCCTTCTTGCCCTCGACTCCGAGTGTATAAAAGGGCAGCTGCGCCGGACGCCAGAGAGACTTCATTTCTTCCTTCGAGTAACGTGGTCGCCCTGACCGGCTGCTCTGTTGCGATGCCAGAATAAACAAGTTGTTCTGTTGCCAGTCGACTCATCCTTTGCCGGGACCTTCGGATGTTTCCAGCTTTGCCCCAGGCCGCCAGGCCAACGCTACCCTTGGGGCTTGCAACCCATTTGCAACAACTGGTTGCCAGCGGTGAGATCGCCACAACGGAGGCCAGCAGCGAAGATATGTGGTCAACTGTATGCTGAGCAGCTCAACGACTATCCGGGAGCAGTGCAACGAGCCCTGTGTGATGACTGGTTGCCTGCAGCGGAACGACTGCGCTGAATTCTTGGCTGCGAGGTTTGGTGAGTGCGGGACTTTCTTCTTCTGAGTTTTGCCAGGCTTTTGTTAGTGTCAGAAACAGAGCTGGTAATTGTGTTGTCGTTGCTGCCGGGTTAGTTTGCGGCAAGACAATAGTAGGCAGTAGAGAAAGCAGCATTCGGAGCAGCCATGGATTTGAAGTCGTTGCGCAAACCGAAATTGCTGGAGCTTGCAAGAGAGTTGGGTCTGGATGTCTCAGACAAACTCAGAAAACCAGAACTGCTAAGGGCTATTCTTGAGTTGGAGGCTGAGGATGACGAGCTGTCGGAATGCCTTGAGACCATTGAGGAGAGGGAGCAAAAAGAGAAAGACGAGCGCGAACGTAAAGAGCAAAAAGAGAAAGACGAGCGCGAACGTAAAGAGCAAAAAGAGAAAGACGAGCGCGAACGTAAAGAGCAAAAAGAGAAAGACGAGCGCGAACGTAAAGAACAAAAAGATAAAGAGAAAGAAGAGCGCGACCGTCAACACGCTTTGGAAATGAAGCGTCTCGAGGTAGAGATGGAACGCGCTCGTAATGGAAGTCAGGCACACGGTGCAGGAGAACGGGTATCGTTCAAAATGACTGACCTGATGCGGCCGTTTAAGCTTGGAGAGGACATTGGTTTGTTCCTGGTTAACTTTGAGCGAACGTGCGAGAAGCAGGGGTTCTCTCGGGAAACGTGGCCACAGCGCTTGCTCACTTTGTTACCCGGCGAGGCGGCCGACGTAGTCGCTCGCTTAGAGAGAGAGGAGGCAGAGGATTTCGATCAAGTGAAATCGAGTCTGCTAAAAAAGTACAGGCTGTCAGCGGAGGCGTTCCGTCGGAAGTTTCGGGAAAATGAAAAAGGCAGAAGTGAGTCATATACAGAGTTTGCCTACAGGCTTATGTCAAACATGCAGGAGTGGCTCAAAGAAGAGAAAGCGTTTGGTGACCACGAGAAAATTCTGCAGTGTTTCGGGCTGGAACAGTTTTACAGTCGGTTACCTGAGAACGTGCGGTACTGGGTCTTGGATAGGCCAGACGTTATTACAGTGGCTAAAGCCGCCGAGCTAGCCGAGGAGTTTGTGACGCGTCGGGCTCGCGGAGCTAAGGACGGTCAAAAGGGTGAATTTGGCTCCAAGTCTGAGAGGCCGAAGTTCACACCCATGAGAGCAAGGGGGGACACACGTAGTGCGGATGCGAGTGAAAGCAGTCCGACCGAACGTAAGGAGACGGCGGCAGCCGAAGCCGAACGCAGAAAGCGGTTCGAGACGAGGCAAGCGCGCGTGTGTTATACGTGCCAGAAGCCGGGTCACTTTTCGGCGCAGTGTCCAGAAACAAAAATAAAAGTCGTGTGTTTGTCATTATGTAGCACTGACGAGAACATGAAGCTTCTCGAGCCTTACATGCGAGACTTCCTCGTGAACGGGAAAGAGTGCCGAGTGCTTCGTGATTCTGCAGCTACAATAGATGTAGTTCACCCCTCTTACGTAGAACCCGATATGTTCACGGGCGAGTGCGCATGGATCAAGCAAGCCGTGGAAGCTCATAGCGTGTGTCTGCCCGTAGCAAAAGTGCTTATTGAAGGACCTTTCGGAGCACTTGAGACGGAGGCCGTAGTGTCATCTATGCTGCCCCCCCCCCCAGTACCCGTACCTATTTTCGAACAGGTCCGATCACCTCCTGCGCGAGAAGGGGCTTTTGTTTGGTGAGGCTAGCGTTCAGGCCTTAACCAGATCGAGAGTACTGGAGCTCGCTGCAAAGGCGGTAGTTACGGGGCCGACGTTGTCGAACAATGAGAAAGGGTCGGAGGCGCAGCAAGCTGATATTCCGAGCACGTCAGAACTGGATAAAATTGAGCCTGTAGCGTTGAAGGCACCAGGTACTGGAGAGGAAATGCACGACACGGGAAAGTTTGAAGAGCTTCCGGTCGAGCTTCCGGGGCTAGGCTCAGTAACGAACAGGGAAGACACTGATTAGGTCATTAGTGACTTAATCATTAAAGCACCGCTGTCGGCTGAGCAGAAAACCGAACTACACCAACTTTTACAAGAGTTTCAAGGTCAGTTTTCTGAGAGGCCTGGTAGGACTTCTGTCCTTACTCATGATATAGAACTTACCTCCCCAGAGCCAGTACGATCCAAGGCGTACCAGGTGTCACCCCGCCAGCGCGATATTATGGAGGCTGAGGTAAAGAAAATGCTACAGCTCGGTGTTATTGAGGCGGGTGAGAGTGATTATACCTCCCCTTTGATTTTAGTTGAGGTACCGGGCAAGGAACCTCGTCCTTGCGTCGATTACCGCAGGCTTAATTCCATCACTAAGGATCAAATTTATCCGATCCCTAACATCGAGGAGCGCCTTGAGAAAGTTAGTAGCGCTCAGTTTATTTCCACCCTAGATCTTGTCAGGGGTTATTGGCAGGTTCCACTTACAGAAGAGGCTAGTAGGTATGCGGCGTTCATTTCACCAATGGGAACATTCCGTTTTAAAGTATTGAGTTTTGGTTTGAAGAACGCGCCATACTGCTTTTCAAGCCTTATGGACAAAGTGTTGCGGGGACAGGAAGAATTCGCTTTACCGTATTTAGACGACGTAGCGATATTCTCCGCATCCTGGTCTGAGCATATAGCACACTTGCGGGCAGTGCTAACCCGCCTGCGCGAAGCGGGCTTGACAGTCAAGGCTCCCAAGTGCCAATTAGCACAGGCCGAGGTTGTCTACCTCGGTCACGTGACTGGACAGGGTCGTCGCCGCCCCTCTGAAATAAAAGTGGCCGCTGTGCGAGACTTCCCGCAACCGCGCACGAAGACCGATATTCGGTCGTTCTTAGGTGTCGCCGGCTACTATCAGAGGTACATCCCCAGGTACTCCGATATCGCGGCTCCCCTGACGGATGCTCTAAGAAAAACAGAGCCCCAAACAGTCGTCTGGGGCGAGACAAAGGAAAGAGCTTTTAGCGCCCTAAAGAGCGCCCTAACAGGCCAGCCTGTGCTACGATCGCCAGACTACACAAAAGGGTTCGTTCTTCAGTGCGATGCTAGTGAGCGAGGCATGGGCGTTGTACTGTGCCAAAGGGACAATGGAGAAGTGGAACACCCCGTCCTGTATGCTAGTCGTAAGCTGACCTGTCGTGAGCAGGCGTACAGCGCCACCGAGAAAGAGTGTGCGTGTCTCGTGTGGGCCGTTCAGAAATTGTCATGTTACCTAGCCGGCTCGAGGTTTATCATTGAGACGGATCACTGCCCTCTCCAATGGCTGCAGACCATCTCTCCCAAAAATGGCCGCCTCCTGCGCTGGAGCCTCGCTTTGCAACAATATTCCTTTGAGGTGCGTTACAAAAAGGGGAGTCTCAACGGTAACGCCGACGGCTTAAGTCGAAGCCCCTAACGTGGGAATCCGCCTCAAAGTTGTTTGTTACTGATGTTTTCTTCCTGAGGCAGGATTTTTAACATATTGCTTTTGTTTAGTGTTTCAAAGTGATTATGTGGTTTCTAGTGCAATTTTCCAATTTGTGGACGCGTTCTGAGTGCTGCTTGACTACTGTAAGGAACTAGGCAGTAGTATAAAAGGGGAAAGAGCCTGGCAGAGCTTCGTGAGGGTTGTCTCGTGCTTGCTGACTGAGCGGTTGCGTTTCGGCGTAGTTCTAACGCTTGCTGGGAACGAGCACAAAAATGGCAACTCTCCCGAAGTCACTTTGCAGTGTCCTGTGTGATCCTGAACATGAGAACGAGGCCTTCTCTGTGCGCTGCGCTCAAGCAACGTCGAGGGACGACCGTTTTCGATTACGAGCATCATCGAGCGACATCCCTCCGGACAGCGGATGCAGTCCCCTGACCATCGGGATCTCCTTCTCCCGGCGGGGCGGTCTGTTACGTTTCGGCTACGAGGCGCGGTATAGCCGGCGCGGATGCAACGGACGCCGGGGCTTCGTTCAAGGCGGCGGTCATTTGGACCCGTTCAGTGCTGCCGTAACGCCTCCCGCCAAGCGCTTCCAGGCAGGTTTCAATGCCACGTGTCGTCGTGTGTGTGTGTGTGCATGTTGGTGCCCACGCTTGTCAAAGCGCGGCAGCCGGGGAGAGGAGCTCCCCAACTGGGAGGCGAGGAGGTCTGACCGGCGCCGGCCCGGCGGACGCGCCCGTCACGTCTGCACATGTCCGTGCGTCGCCGTCTTGTGCGACTCATCCCCAGGCCGTTCCTTCTTGCCCTCGACTCCGAGGGTATAAAAGGGCAGCTGCGCCGGACGCCAGAGAGACTTCATTTCTTCCTTCGAGTAACGTGGTCGCCCTGACCGGCTGCTCTTTTGCGATGCCAGAATAAACAAGTTGTTCTGTTGCCAGTCGACTCATCCTTTGCCGGGACCTTCGGATGTTTCCAGCTTTGCCCCAGGCCGCCAGGCCAACGCTACCCTTGGGGCTTGCAACCCATTTGCAACAATGCCTTTCTTAGGGGCCTGACTACAGGTCTGCCAGCGCCATCGGGGAAAGGAGGCCGCCTGATCCTCGTTCATGCAGGCAGTAGCCTCACAGGCTTTGTGAGCGGTGCTGCCGACTTCTTCAGAGCCAAGAAGGGCGCTTCAGCTGATTACCACTCCGAGATGGACGGCAAGTACTTCGAGGAGTGGTTTTCAAGCAAACTGCTGCCAAACATTCCTAACAGCAGCATTATTGTTATGGATAATGCCCCTTACCATAGTGTTGCGCTCGAAAAGCCACCAACGACATCAACTCGGAAGATTGAAATCCAGGCATGGCTCACAAGGAAGGGTATATCCTGGTCAACAGACATGGTAAGAGCTGAGTTGCTCGATTTGTGCAGAAGAACGACGAGCGGACACACTGTGTATGCGATCGACACACTTGCCGCAAAACATGGCCACGAAGTGTTGCGTCTGCCTCCGTACCATTGCGAGTTTAATCCGATTGAGCAGGTGTGGAGCACGGTGAAAGGATTCGTAGCAAAAAGAAACAAAGCTTTCACATTGGCTGAAGTTGAGGAGCTTCTGCCTCAGGCTTTGGCACATGTGTCAAAGGAAGACTGGCAAAAATTTTGTGCACATGCTGAGGGCATTGAGGATGAAGCCTGGGAAAGGGATATAATTTTCGATGATGAAGTTGACCCAGTAGTTTTCGCCATTGGCTGTTCAAGCAGCTCGTCTGAAGAGTCCAGCTCTGAATTGAGTGGCATTGAGGAGCTGGAATAATACTGTTTTCTTTGCAGAGTTTTTGCATTTAATGTTTGTTGGTTGGTTTATGGGGTTTAACGTCCCAAAGCGACTCAGGCTATGAGAAACGGCGTAGTGGAGGCCTCCGGAAATTTCGACCACCTGGGGTTCTTTAACGTGCACTGACATCGCACAGCACACGGGCGCCTTGCTTTTCGCCTCGATCGAAATGCGGCCGCTGCGGCCGGGATACGATCTCGCATCCTTGGGTACAGCAGTCGAGCGCCATAACCAGTGCGCTACTGCAGCGCGTTTTCCATTTAATGTGAACAACATTACTTGCCTCCTTTGAGGATTTCTCTATCCGGGTGTTGCTACGGCATCTAGATAACGCTTGGATGCTGGTCACACTATCATCGAAAGTCATTGTGAAATAGTTTCTGCCCGAATTTTCAGGTGTCAGCTGAAACACGAAGACAGGTTTCCTTGTCGAAACGTTGGCTCGGCTTGCGAACTGAGGCTGCCGCTCAACCTTTGTTCAGTGCTCTCTCATACTGTGCAGCCATCTTCTTCCTATCTTTCTACCATGCATGTGTTCAATGTCACTGCTTTGCATTAAGCAAAAGTGCCCGTGTCAATGAACTACGGAAATATTTAACGTCCAGATGACTGTTTTTCCTTTCTTCCTCTCTACTTTATGAGGTTCTCACTGTGCAACATTGCTTTGTTGGTCATTTTTTATATAATATTACTCATGTCTGGTGTGTTTTATGCCGTGTTATGCGTTGTTTTCATTTGGGTGTCTCCTCTACTGTGTGAATACCGGGACTAGGTTTTACTGCAATAGCACGGCTCCAGACGTATGAAACGTGAGCAAGAAAATTGCGTGCCAGTTATCATCGTGTTTGAAATTTTTCTTACTTGTTACTCACTTGTTCCTGCTTTATTGTGCTGCAGTTGCTTTTTATTTTATTTGTGACATTGTGATAGTTTGATCGTATTATTGAGCTCGAATGTCATAAAGCAACAGAGACTATGGAGACACTAGCACCGTTGCCGCTGAGCCACTTGTGATAGTAAGATGCCATATATGTTGTATGTAGCATCAGCAACTGCCATCGTTCCTAGTCATGTGTTCAAAGTCTTCATAATTATGATCATTTTCTGCCTTGTGCATATCGTGCTTTGTGCGTTGTTTCATTGCTGTCTCAACTCGCATTCTGATTTTTTTATTATGTATAAATATTCCGAGGTTTTTAAGTGCCTTGTGGCCTCCTCTCTCTAAGACCACATGACCCATATGACTTCATTCTCTGGAACTGGCGTCACAGAAAATTCTTCACAAAAGATTTATTTAGTGCTGCCTGTATGATTAGCCTTATCATATTGTGTAGCTCACTATAATTTGTGCTCCTATATATGCTGTTTGTCCCAAGTTGTTGGCGACATTGCTCTGCTGGTCTTCGACTGTGTATGCCAAAGTTTGGCAGTTTTCATGCTTGTTCCCTGCTGAAGTTATGTAGTATTTATCCCATGCTCCAGCTCTGAAATTTTGGCCTACTACAAAACTGCGAGAGCAAATGGCACACAAGATACTGAGAGGGTGCCGTTTAATAAAAAAATGAACAATTGGTATTTGTGGACTTGTGGCATTTGGGGACATACGCTTCAATGGTTCACCTGACATCTAGCCTTTTTTTTTTGGGGGGGGGGGTTTAAAAATTGATTTCCTCAAGCATGTAAATGATCAAAAAAGTCTTGGACAAGAGAATTTTGGCGCACTGTTCTCTTTACAATACAGGCCGTACAAACATGGTCGGCCATTCACACGGCATGCACAGCAAATATCGACATATAACATTCTATAATCTGCAACACCAGTTTTCAAACCCTGGTATGTTTGGGCAGCAGTCAAAAAACTACAGTAACTCACGATCGAGCACCAACGGTTATCTGCAGTAACAAACATGATTTCTATCATTGCGGATATGTACAAATATTAAAAACATGCGAGGTGATGTTAATTATACCAGCCACCACGTTCATTCACTCTGTACTTACACATCCTTTGTGTAGAAACCCGAATTTTCGCCGTTGATATTGTTACCGCGAGAAGGCGGCGAGCTACCGTGGTTTGTGAGGAGGACGAACAGCGAGCTTTGGGACGTTGGACCCCATGAATTATAAATCCAAAACAACATCGCCAATCTATACCGCGTAGCCTCCAGACGACGCTGCCTCGAATAATTGAAGCCACACTGAATTCTATCACCCCACAATTAATGATTCATTGTGTGCAGCATGCGAAAAAATCCGTGAACACCGAAAAACAGCGCCTCTCAGCACGTCCGTTGCCAACTCTCACTTCACTTTCGTTTCCCTGCGGAAAAAGTTAACAGCACGCTTCTTATTAAAGAAGTCATTTCATTTTGATAACAAAAAAGGCCACTTATATATGGCTCGCATTTAGACTTTCTATCTCGAGATTCGCCGAAAAAAGATAAAAAAAAAGAACAAACCTACGCTGAGGATCGAACCTGGGCCCCCTCACAAAATGAACAAACATGCCCGCGCTTCGTACCACTCAGCCACGACGCGAGGCGGAGTGACACATTTTGTTAGTTTTTTTTTGACGGACTACTTCCGTACCTTTGGCTGTGTAGACAGCTATGTATGAAACGGAGTATAGTTATGAACAAAAAAGTTTGTGTGTGATGCTGGAACCGACTCCGTAACCGAACAAACTTCATAGCACTCACTGCCGTCGCAGAAGCTGTTGATTCGCCAACCTTTGCAAACTTCTGAGCGCGCCACCCCTGCCCCAGGAGACAAATCAGTATCAGTTTTACTCACCAATATCCGAAGCTACTTCTCAAAGAAAGACGCCGTTGAAACTATTTTGGATGACAACAGCTCCGATATCGCGATCTTTACCGAAGCATGGCTCGCCCCTGATATACAGAATGAAGAGCTAATGCAAGATAAGCAATCTTTGGATTTTTTCCGGCGTGATAGACCTGGGCGCAGGGGAGACGGCGTGATGGTCCTCGTTAAGCGTACCTTGGTTTCTTCTGCTAATGAAATCACTAGCAATAGCGAAATCCTTTGTGTGAACGTTTCCCTTGGTCATCGCACTAATATTATCATTGCCTGTTACCGAGCTCCTGATTCTGATCACTCCTTCATTGAAGACTTAGGTACCATTCTTTTTCACATGAAAAACCAGTTTGCGGTGATTTTAACTTTCCAGACATCCATTGGGAGAACCTAAGTGCAGACTCACGCCATTCGTTTAACCTCTCTAAAACAGTCAGTTTTCCAACTCGTGGTAGTAACACCCTAGATCTTGCTCTTGTCTCAAATCCAGACTTAATCCAGTCATTGTCACCCTGCGATTGTCTTAGCGATCATAACATAGTGCTGTTCAACCTATCGATTTCAATCCCTCCCCGACAACGTTCAGTAAAATACATTCGTGATTACAGCAAAGCCGATTTTTCCAAAATCAATGATGAACTGGCTGAATTTCTTCCCCACTTTGCAGAGTCCGCTCCTAATAGGTCTGTTGATGATAACTGGGGTTCGTATAAAGAAACAATTATCTCTCTAATTGACTCATATGTACCCCTTGTCTGCATTCGTGGTGATGCCGGCAAACCATGGTTTACAAATTCCTTAAGAAAATTATGTAACAAGAAAAAACGGTTATTCAGGGCAGCTAAGAGCTCGAACTCAGCTCTTAAATGGGAAAAGTACTTAAGCTGTCTGCATAATTATACCAGGTTGCTCAGGAGCACCAAACATAAATTTTACGACAAGGACCTACTTGACATCCTCCGAAATAACCCAAAATAGTTCTGGTCTTTGTTAACTCCCAACCATAGCGGTTCACATAATATCACTTTATTAGATCCCGACGGCTCTCACGTTCTAAAGGAGCTCCGTTCAGACGTAATGAACGAGTACTTCTCGTCTGTTTTCACACAGGAACCGGTTACAAATATTCCTTTAGCGCCCAGCTTAAATTTTCCACAAATGGCGCCAATTGATATCTCTGTTGATGGAATAAGTAAATTAATAGATAACTTAAAGGTATCAAGTGCCCCTGAGCCCGACAACATATCTGCCAAAATTCTTAAAGGTACCAAACTAATATCCAGCCGTATCCTACCAATAAATTTCACGCAGTCTATTTCCAGTGGCCAAATCCCGTCCGAGTGGAAGTTAAGCAGAGTTGTACCCACCTTTAAGGCAGGAAACCGCTCCGATCCGTCCAATTATCGGCCTATCTTGCTAACGTGCATTGCATGCAAGCTCATCGAACATATAATTTACTCTCACATTGAAACGCAACTAGATAATAATTCATTTTTCTTCTCTAAACAACACGGATTTCGTTCTGGTTATTCATGTGAAACTCAGATTTTCGAATTCACGACAGACCTCCACTCAAACCTAGACTCATCCCTTCAAAGACTCATCCTTTTCTAAGGCTTTTGACCGCGTTCCTCACCAGCGCCTCATGACTAAACTTTCCTGCCTGTCTCTGGACCCACTATTATTATCATGAATTCACTGCTTTTCACTAATCGTTCGCAATACACCGTCATTGATAGTCATCCTTCCGCCGCTACAAATGTTACCTCTGGAGTCCCTCAGGGATCAGTTCTTAGCCCGCTTCTGTTTTTAATCTTTATTAATGACCTTCCCGCTCGAATTTTGTCATCCATTCGTCTGTTCGCAGATGATTGTGTCCTCTACCGTCGTATTTGTTTTAATAGTGATGAGTCTCTGCTGCAGGATGACTTCAACTTAATCCAAAACTGGTGCTCTACCTGGCTCATGAAGTTGAATGAATATGGCTAAATGTAAGTTTATGCACGTGTCCCGGAAACGATCTAACTTGCTCTGCTCATAATCGCTAAAATCGACCGTGCTATCGCAAGTTGAATCTTACAGGTATCTTGGCATCGAAATAACAAGTAATCTGAACTGGTCAAAGCACATCAAGTCACTTGCTGCACGCGTTTCCAAATCACTAAGCTTCATTAGACGATCTCTCACATTTTCTCCGCCCACGGTTAGACTAATCGCATATGAAACATTTATCCGTACCAAACTTGAATATGCATCGACTATTTGGAACCCCCATCAAGAATACCTAATCCAGGCGTTAGAAGCAGTCCAAAACCGAGCTGCCCGTTTCATAACATCTGAATATGATTCTCGGCTGAGCGTTACTAATATCAAATCTTTCATTGGTCTAACACCCCTGTCATCACGACGTAAGATAGCAAGACTTTGCCTTTTTCACAAACTTTATTATAATTTCCCGCAATTACGTGAGAGCCTTATTCTGCCCCCTTGAGATCCTCCCGACGTTTGTTTAATTGCAACAGTGTTCAGCGTATTCATGGTACCACTAAAGCTTTCAATAATTCATTTTTGCCAACTGTTATATTCGAGTGGAATGTACTCCGTGACGATATAGTCAATGAAACCAACTCAGTAAAATTTAAACACTTATTGCCTGCTTATTTCTCTCCTCAATTCCTGTAGAATGCCTTTTATTTACCTATTTATTGTCTTAGTAATTTCAATGTGTTTACTGTGTTTATTTGTGCTTGCCATTTTTATTTGTGTTCTATCTTTGTGACCCGTTATTGCCATTTGTTCCCCCCTCTTTATGTAATGCCCCATTGGGGCCTTTAAGGGAAAATAAATGATGATGATGAGAGGTCGCGCGTACTGACCTGTTATAATGCGATGCTTCGCAATCGGCGTTTGTCGAACTTCCGGTGATGACAAGCACTCGCTGTAACTTCGAAGCAGATTGCGGATCTCGCCTTGTCTCTTGCGGGGCAGAGCTCTGTTTATAACGAAAACCTGCTTGCGATCCTAATGGCCGACAATAAGCTATGAGGTCAATTAATTTCCCCCAGCAATAGAATACCGTAGAATTAAGGTTCGCAGTTGACAGTTTATCTGCAAAATCACTTTGCGGTCGCGTCAGTTTTTATGCAATTATTCGTTCAACCAGAATATTCGGATTGCTAGCTTTAACACCAGAAGCCTCCAGTTGCTCGTCACGTAGAGTATAATGGTACCTAGGTTACCATCTAGAAACCAGGTTGCTCACAACCCGGTAGGCAGGCTTTTGTGACGTCACAAGGTCACGTGACCTCCCGAATGATCATTATTTCGTTGCTGCCTGCCACGGTGGTCGAGCCGCTGGCTGGCAATCCGTTGGTCTGGTTGCCACTTGCCCTGGGAGGAAGGTTTAGATGACGTTACAAGGTCACATGCGCTCTCTCAACCAATCAGCGAATTTCACGATATAAGATGGCGAATTTCGCTCCTCAGGTGAACTGCAATGCTACCGCGTTAAAAATAAAGAATCAAAGAATGGAACAACTGTGTGGCACTTCACAAATCACATAGGAATGTGCGGAACGTATCTGCAGTGAAGCATTCTACGATGCCAGCAAGCACCTTGTTCTAGTCGCTGATTGTCCATGGAAAGGAGTTCTTGGATACCTCCGCCGAACATTTAATTTTATGAATATCCATCTTAAGAAAAAGTTATCTGGATAAAATTAGTTTGGGGTTAATACCGGTATTTTCAAATGTTGAACGGTTTTAACGTGAAGAAATATATCATTTCCATTACTGTAGTGAAAATAATTCCAAATGTCATTAATTAGCACCCTTTCCATTTTATGCACGTTTGTGCCTGCGAATGAGCCCCACATGGCGTTACCGCAATACAAGGTGAGCCAAAAAAAAAATTCAAGCGCTAAAACTGTCGTGACGTTTGAAAAAATCTGAAGTATCCGCCCCAGGTGGCGCAAGTTTGCCATAGCTTTGTAGGAAATAATGGAAACCTGATGGTTCCAAAACGTTTTCACACTTATGCTTCACTGAAAAAAAAAATAAACCTTTAAAGGAGTTTTCGGGTGTCTATAACTCGCACCCTTCCATCCGGCCCTGAAGGGAGTCTTGGTGTTTTCATACATTCTGCACGCGGAGTGTTCCGCGAAACAACCAGCCCGAAAATGAAAAACACGTGACCTAAAGGTGTTGGGGTGACTTCATGTTATTTTCGCCGTGCTATTCGCGTTTTAGCGCTTCTTACACTCCTACACTCTTAAGGAAAAGTGCATGAAATGGGTTCATATTTGGTACCTACCTTTATTGCTTTTCTTAAGAGTTCTTTAAAGTTATCATTATAATGCTTACATAACGCAATATGCGTTTATTACTGGAGCTACTCATAACAGTAGACAGACTGTGCGCCAAAAAAAAATTATTGACTCGCAAAACACAATACTGTAGAAATGCGAACATTTTTTTATTGTCAGAACAAAGACAATTCAATTGCATTTACATCTACCTCCTAATTTTTCCAGAGGAAACAATCAGAAATTCATGCCTGTGCATCCTTATAAACCAGCTTGAGGAAGGCTTCGACTGTGACACAAGCTCCCAGGAATAGCTTGTACACAAACATAAGGTAGCTGATGCTGAACATCCATAATCTTGACAGTATGACAGTTGTAGAGTGAACCGCTGTGGTGAGCCTCCTGAGTAGTCATCCTCCCTCGACGAACAGGTTCTCAGCCACCTGAGGATTTCCTTCGCAGAACGGCATGCATGGTGCGAGTCTGCATTTCACACAAAAACAGTACATTTCATATCAGTTTATATTGCTGAATGATCCTTATAAAATGCCAACATGCTTCTCATTAATAATGTGTGATATTATGCATACTAACGCTAACATAGAGTAAAATCTGAGCATATGGCGAGCAAGCGCCAGCTGTTACTCCCTAAGCCATTCCAGTGAGGTCATTGTTTTTTCAGAGAAAATAGCCCTAAACGGCATTAAATAAACAAAGTTTGAGCTAGAAAGCTACCTGTTAGGAAATGGAGTGAAAGTGGTCAGGCAATGCTATTTATTTCGCATGAATTGCTACAAGCCAGTGCAAACCACTAGCCATGCTTGAGAGTGGACTGACTATAAAATGCCCAAAACACCACAACAGGCGACAATATAGCGCACTTCATAATGCTTTAAAATCACACCAACGACAAGTCATGTGCACCATTCATTGTGACAGAAGAAAACATAGTATCTTTGTCAAAGTCAGCGATGCAGCCCCTTCCATGACAGTGGTCCGCTTCAGCGCTACACAAAGCATGCATTCATTATTATACCAAGTATGTGACATCTTGAAAGGCAGGCAACAGTGCCAAGTTAACACATCTTCCGGGTCTGCAGGAAGTAAACTTAAGAGCCATTAAAAAAAATTACACGACGTCACTAAACTACTTCACAAAAAGCCGCCGGGCCAGTTGGTGCATGATTCTTGGAAAAACTGCGCAAGGTAACAGGACACCGATAAGGTGAAACAGATACAGCGCTGACTAACAACTGTGAAATTTATTGCTTTGCTCGCAATAAATACACGAAGCATCATCCAAAATACTGAGAACGAAGGTCATGGAATCATAATTTTGTGACAACTCTCGTGATTATTTACCCAGATATAATCACGGATAATATCCGTGATTGGCTTATATATCCAGCCAATTTCGTTTTTCATTAACATTAGGGATGATGTGCTTACGCAGGTTGAGGAATTCCTATATATAATGTACACCTCATATATCTATCGCATGACCTATCGATTACATTTCCTCAAAATTTTGCAACACCGAAAGCGCGGAATACATTCACTGTACAACACGTGTTTTGCTTGCTTGCTGCCATATCCTGTGTGTGTTGAAGAAATGCCGCATTAGACGAATGTTGACACGCCGGCCTTTTTTCTCAACATATGATGCTCTGCATGACAAAAGGATTTTGTAAACCAAGTCACTGTCGCATGCTGTGAGTTTGTCTCTTTGCTTCGTCTTACACCGGGCGGCTTTTGAAGCACCTTTGCTGGGTGCGTTGCATGCTAAGTTCACGGCAGCCCGCCCGACCACTTTTTTTAGCGCGTGGCTGATAACGTGCACATATGGCGTCACAACTAACTTCCGTCTTCTTTCTGAAGCCTCGTTGGGGTAGATCGGCAAATTGTTTTCATTACCTTGAAGCCAAGGCTGCAAATGAGGTCATCTGGGACACTAGCTTCACATAACCGTCTCAGTTGGGCCTCGACACTTTCCTGCTGACGGTCAATACACATTCTCTTTAGGGCATTTTTCAGTGAGACTGTAGCCACAGGATTTTTTTCGACTGCGGAAGATAACACAAGCAGATATGGGCCTCTCTGATGTACAGTCATAGATCGAGAAGCTGAAACTATACCTCCACTAGCATTTCTTTGGTCGCCTCAAAGTTGGCAAGAACTTCGGAGTTCTTGAAGATGTCAACGATGTCCTTGTGTTGCCCTTGGTTAGCTTGAGGATTACTAGGAAGTTGTACACAAATCGGAAGGTCGTCATCATATTCGTGCCCCGAAAATGTTCTATTATTTGACGATCTTGACAGGCAGGTTAGAAGATCACTGAGAATTCGTGCAACACGGAAACCGGTGCATACTCCTTGCCATTGAATGTACAGATCATCCTTAAACTTTCCATAGGTACAACACAAATAGATGGTTAACAACTCCAGGAATCCATCCGCATTGGTACTGGAATCGTATTGGACACATGGAATAAATGCCTTCTCTTACCATCTCAAACAGGGCGGTATGGGGCAGCGTGTAATGTACCTAAGTCCTTGATTACAATGGAGTAGACACTTCTTCTGGACAGCTGTTCGAGAGGAATGCAGATATTTCTGGCTTCTTTGCCAAAAAAAAGGTCTTCCACGGTGAGCAGGGAGAGCAATTCTTGCAGATACCACCCTTAGGGTTGCTGCCACGATCCTTGTTCAGAGACAATTACACCAAGAGGCCTGTTATCCTTCTGTGTTTCTGCCGTAAAGAAGGCATAGGCCCTCACCCTTCTTCAGAGCAGGCCCTAGTTTGGCGAAGTTGTTGCCTTAAAACAAATTTTTCGGCTTCGTTCTTCAAGGTTTGGCACTTAATCTTCTTTTGCAGCTTGTAGAAGTGCTTTGCAATGGATTCATTTGTTTTCACAGAAACTAGCTGTAATTAGTATGCAACACTCCCAACAAAGTTAATTCAAAGACAGCCCCGTGTAAGACGAAGCACAGAGACCAATTAACAGTATGCGACAGTGGCTTAGTGTACTAGATCCCTCGGTCATGAGGAGCGTCATATGTTGGGAAATAAGGTCGGTGTGTCAACGTACATCTAATGGAACATGTCGGTAACACAGACAGGACATGGCAGCATGGTAGCAAGACACTTGTCGGACTGTGGATGCATTCCACAATTTCGAGAATGTAAAATTCTGAAAAATATATTCGATAGCTCTTTCACAAGATATACCAGGCGTACATCCTACATAAGAATTCTTCAACCTGCGTAAGCCCAGCGTCAGTAATATTAACGAAAATGAAATTGACTATCCCGTTAAATATACACAACAGATGTGACAAAATGACGATTCCGTGACTTTCCTTCTCTGCATTGAGGTTGATGCTTCCAGTATTTAGTTTAAACAAAGCAATAAATTCCTCAGTTGTTATTCAGCGTTGTGTCTGTGTCTTGCCTGTGTCCTGTTACCCAGTCTGCTGATTTTTCAAGGCTAAAATACTGTCGCACATTCCTAAGAGATGAAGTCTAGATCTGGAAAACCACCACAAGGGGTTCAGAGAAGATGTTTGCTTCCTGCATCCACTCTTGGAGAAATACATACACATAAACGTGTGCATTTGGAGATCACACAATGCTAACTGTGGCATCACAATGTTCACAGCAAACAAGTAAAGCAAATTTTTTACTCCTCGAGTTCTGGTTCCCTTTCTTTAAGGCAAACATGCACCATGTAGTAAACGAAAGTACAAACTAGATAGATAGAAGAAAACATTTTACAAACATCGCTGCTGTAAATTGGTGTTAACAAATGGCTATATTCGTCCTACGGACAGACCAGCATTTATCATGAAAGATGAAAATACCTAGCAGCCAGATGAATGAATAAAATTTTCTCGAAACTTTAGCAAAAGTACATACAGTCATAACACTCCACTAGTCCAGTTGAGTATACTGCTTAGGATCAGCAGTATCCATATGGGGCGAGTGCCTGCACCAAAATTTATTTACTATGGAATACAAATTTGCACACCAGAGGCGAAGTAAATGGCATGATATGAAACCATTACAGTTATGCAAGCAGAAAAAATTGCAGTCTACCTACACTCGAATATTTATCGATCTACAAAAATATCATAAATGCTCCTGCAACCAGCACACAGTTGGCATTTAAATGTCATTGGGTCATTCTACGCCAAGTGATCCAGACGTAGTACTCAAGCATCATCGATATACTTACAAAAATAAAGCCTTATTGCATTACTATCACAAACATTTGCCCAACTTCTTTTTGGCAGAATAAATATTTGTGTTGTGGCCGCCATGTCAGGTTTCGAAGTGGTAGCCCAACCTAGCCCTGTAAAAACTTTCTAAAAAAACATTCATACGCATGACTATGAAACTTCTTTTATATAAATAAAAAGTATTGCACTTCCATATGCCGTCAAAATGAAGTTATTCTGTTTTAAACAAAACATGGAAGAAGGTACAAAATATGAAAATTTTAAATCGTATGTCACATTTTATGTTTTTACAGAAGTTATTTCAACTATTTTTCTAAGCTGTCAAGAAGCAAAAAAGGCGATGAAAATGTTTCAGAGAGCGAAAAGCATAACGCATATCAGCAAAAAAATTCGAAAGTTGAGAAAATTTGCTTTTTGAGACATTCAGCAGTCTATTACATAATGAGGCGATCTTAATTAAATTATGAAAGATGGGAAGTTGCACAATGCCATTTAATGGCGTTTATTTCTAGAAGTTTAATCAGAGCATTTTTGTTCTAAGTGAGAAAACAATTTTGCAAATTCAGTCCATGCGGCCAACGTCTGATATTTCTCCGCGCCTTCTCTTCACTGCAACACATTTTGCCGCCGGCTGCTAATATACACAAAACCAGGACTCCACTGCTCGAATACAATGGTGTGCTGGGCTTCAATGCCGCCAGGTTCAGGAATACAGAAAACTGCTGAAGGGTACATTTACAAAAAGTAAATATGAAGTGGCCGGATGGCAGAACTGCTATGGTTCCTCAACACAAACAGTACTGAGCCGGGAAGCACATATTGCGGTCAGAACAATCCGTTAAAAACCTCTACTGACAGGAAATGATTTCAATTTTTCAGTGGAATGGACTTTTTCACCACGTCACATGCGATGAGTGCTTGTGACTGCACTGGAGAAACTGTGAGGCCCTTGGCAGCAACAGAAAGTATTCACAGGCCATACAGAGATCAAATACTGACCCCTTATGAGCTGTTTACACGGGTGAACAAAACTATCAAGTATTTTGTAGCCCTCTGGGTGCTCCAACAAATAATTGAAGAAAACGAAGGTGAGCTCACTAGGCGGTTTACAAGAATACTAACATTAGGATGAATATCTACTGTCAGTATATTCTACTGTCGGGATATTCAGGATGATAAATCTCAGGCATCTGTAGACAAGCTGAAAGAAACTAGTGTCCTCGGTAGCATGGCGGTCCGCTCCTACGTTGCTCACGGGAAACGGACTACCACAGGAGTTATCAGTCATTTTGACCCGGAGATAGATGACAAGGACCTCCGGACGCTGATTAAATCTACGGCCCGGATAGTTGACATTCATCGTTTCGGCCGCTCCAAGTGTTTAAAGTTAGTTTTTGAAACTGACGCACTCCCATCACACGTCAAGGTGTGCTATGTGAGGCATCCTGTCCGCTTGTATAATCCAAGGCCTGTTCCGTGCCACAAGTGCAAAAAGACAGGTCATGTAAATGCTGTTTACAAAAATGAGGTATCCTGCCGTCGGTGCGGCGGGATGCACCAGAATGACACCGGCACGACGGAGACTATAAAGTGCGCCAATTGCTCGGGTGCCCATGAAGTCACAGCTAAGTACTGTCCTAAGATGAAAAACGAAAAGACAGATACTGCGCCATTTCCTTTCCCCAAGAACCACTTATTATTATTATCCCGAAAAAGATGGCGAAGGACAATTAGATCCACCAAGAAGCGGCTGTACGTATTCGTCGCCGGAAGCATCGTTCCCGGCGGCGTCGTCCGGATGCACACAATACTAGTCCAGCTGCACCAAAGCCGCAGGAAGTATCATGTTAGCCGGCACAGCAGCTTGAGCCTAAAAACGATAACAAGACGCCTGCGGCAGTGTGCCAAGTTACGGCAGTAGCTCAGTCCGATGCGTTTGTGTTAACTTCCTCTGATGCTGAATGGCCTGCTCTGCCATCCAAGGACATCGGCACCGCACTGGTTTCCACTCCAGCTGATACTGCTGGCAAGCCTAAGGGTCAGGGTGTGAGCATTATGTTAAAAAGGCTTGTGTGTTCAATGCGCGTGCTGCTTTCAGGCATTAACACGCCAACAGCAAAGATAGTTGTGCTCTTTTTGGATGCAGTTGAGCCGCTCTTGGCGGCATTGCAGTAATTCGCTATGGCACAACCAAAACCCACTCCCTCTCTGATATTACATGTGCGCCGCAGTGTAGTGGTGCAATGGAATGCCCGAGGCCTACGCGGTCGTCTGAGTGACTTCCGGAAACGTGTTCAGAAGTACCGCTTGCCTGTGCTTGTTATATATGAGCCCAACATGCCGTCTCCTTTCCGCCATTCTGGGTACGTGCTGCCGTGCTCTCGCAAACAAGACGAAACAAGCAAAGTGTTTGCATACGCCAAGACATTGCGCACGTCCGCCAAGTCCTACAGCCACACAACACAAACCATTACATCTGTTTGACAGTCACGCTAAAAGGACGGATCTTTTCGATAATCGGGGCCTACATTCCACCTAGAGATGTGTTTGATACTTCGTATATTCAGCTATCCAGACTTCCGCAGCTCCTCATAGGATAGTGAGAGATTTTAATGCTCATCACCCTTAGCGGGGCGGTGCTGTTAGGAATAACCGAGACAGGAACCTTTTTCTTGATGCACTCCCAGAATTTCGTCAGTATCAACGATGGTTCACCTAGGTTTCTGCGTGGCACGTCGTGCAGCAGCTGCTTGGATCTGGCGTTTGTTTCAGCAAGTCTCCAGTCGTACGTCAGCTGGTGCAGTGACGTGGAAACACATGGAAGTGACCACGTTCCAACGTATGTATGCGCCAAGTGGTACGCACCTACTACTTCGCCTCGCGTGCGATATACAGACTGGCCTGCTTTTAGAACATCCGTGGAGACTTCCTGTGCGGACCTCACAACACTGCCCAAAATAGAAGGCTTGATTACGTCCTCTCTCGGTGAGACCACGCGGTATATATGTGCGCCTACGCCAGGATATAATACTTACGTGGAATTCGAAAGACTACGCGCAGTCCGTCGGCGCGCCGAAAGGAAATACAGAAGAACTAAATCCATGTATGATCTCGCCCTTTGTCGCCGAGCTCAGCGACAAATAAAGCGTCACCTTGCGAGATTAGGAAGACAGGAGGAGGAGGATAAACTTTATTTTTGTCGACCAAGGTAGCAGTCGGTGTAGGTTTATAGCCCCACCAAGTGGCCATGAGCTTTTGGCGTTCGGCGACTTTCATGGCTCTTGTCACAACCCGGATCTGTGTGTCCGAGTCAGAACTCAGCAATGCGGCCTCCCACTGGTCTAGATTCAAGAGCTGCAAACCTCGCGGAGGGGAGTCCTAAGGGCAAGCCCAGAGTATGTGGGATAGAGTGGCATGTTGGCCACCTAGTTGACAGGAGGGAGAGTAGAACCCACGGTATATGCGGGCATATATCGCGGGGTTGGGGAAGGTGGTCGTTTGGAGTTGCCTCCACGCAACCTCTTGGGGTTTGGTGAGAGAAATATGTGCGGGGGGATATAGAAGTCTACATAAATGGTAGTGCATGGTTATGTCATGAAATGTAACCATACGATCTCTCGCCATCCGCAGGACGGGCGACAACATATCCCGGTTGACGAATCCTCGGGCATGATTGTGCGCCGCCTCGTTCCCCGGATGGGATGAGTGTGCAGGGACCCAGATCAATTTGATCGGGAGGATGTGGTTCTTGGTGGTGCGGAGGATAGATAAGGTGACGGGGGAGACCCGGCCTTTGGCGTTACGAATCGCAGGTTTAGAGTCGCTGAAGATGGTTTCTACAGAGGTGGAGACCATCGCCAAGGCTATGGCCGCCTCCTCGGCCTCTTCAGACGATCTGACGGGAATGGAGCACGCAACCAACGGCCGTCCACAGTAGTTTACAACAGCGAGCGGAAAAGCATCGCGATCATAGTATTCGGCGGCGTCGACGTAGACCGCTGTCTGATCTGTTAAATACTTTTTATGCAGAGACAGCCCTGTCCTTGCGGCGAGCGACATGATACTCTGGGTGCATGTTTTTCTGGAGAGGGGTAACGATAAGGTTGCTGTGGATATGAGACGGAAGCTGGGCCTTGTCGGCGACGGTCGTTTCGAAGCTTATTCCTAGCTTGTCGTGTATGTGACGTCCCGTGGAAGTGTGGGTGATACGCTCATACTGAGCGGTGAGATGAGCTTCCGAGAGCTCCGTCACAGTGTTGTAGACCCCTAATGCCTGTAGTTTATACGTGGGGGTCCGGTGGGGGAGATAAGGAGCAGCCGTTTATGCCTGTCTAAAAAGGCAGTCAACGCGGTCCCGTTCCTGGCAGCTAAAGCAGAAGTAATGGAGGGCACATGTGAGGCGACTGATAACAAACGCCTGAACAAGACGTCGGAGGTCAGCCTCTCGCATGCCTTCATGTTTATTAGTAATGCGACGAATTAGACGAATGGTCTGCGAGACAGAGACTGAGAGTTTAGCCTGAGTGTCGTTGTTTCTCCGATTGCTCTGGACGAGCAGCCCCAATACCCTAATGGTGGATACTTCACGTATGGGTTGGCCGCTAGCAGTAATGCAGATGGGAGGATGGCCGTGGACGCGGGTTGGCTCGAATGTGCAGCAGCTCGGACTTCTGAGGTGAGCACGAGAGGTCGGCTCCGGCTATGTGACGCTCAATGACATCCACCGCTGGTTGAAGTGCGAATTCAGCCTCAGCATCGCTGCCTGTTGAAACCCAGAGGGTTATGTGTGCACATAAGGTATGGAATAGCCGGGGGATGGCGTCTAATTCTGAAGGTAGCGTGAGCAAGGCGACATTGAAAGACAACGTTGGAGGCAGTTCTGTTCATTGCTGGACCCTCGCAAACCGCTGTCGCGTATTTGGCATGTAGCCAGGAGTTTGCGTTCACCCCCACAAGAACGGTATCCTCTCCCTGCCATGTCAATTTACCAACGCCGTAATAAACGTAGAGGTAGCTGTAGAATTCTGCAAAATGGTTGTGGGCACAACTCTGGTAGCATCAAAAAGTTTGGAGGCTTTTGTGCCACCTTCACCAGACGACCACTACGACATGGTATTCACAATGCCTGAACTAGAAGCTGATCTTTCCTCGTGTAGGCGTACATCTACACATGGTCCTGACGGGATTTCGTACGCGTCTCTCTCTCACCTTGGCATGGAAGGCCAAACTGCGCTGCTCAAATACTACAATGATACATGGGCTTCCAGAATCGTTTCAGAACATTGGAAGATCAGCCGCCTAGTTGCTCTTTTGGAGCCTGGAAAGCCTCGTTATGAGCTTACCTCATACCGGCCAGTTGCACTAGCAAGCTGCGTCGGTAAAGTTATGGAGCGAAGGTTGCTGGTGCGGCTCGAATAGTTTTTAGGGCAGAATGCTCTCCATCCGGACATGATGACCGGGTTCCGGCGGAGACGTTCTTCGATCGACAGCGTAATCGACCTCATATTGACAGGGGAACATGAAAAACGTAGTCGCCGACTCGTCGCTGCTGTCTTCTTGGACATCAAAGGGGCCTACGATAATGTACTTCATGACGCCATTCTTGATGCCCTTGACGACATAGCGGTTGGCGGCCGGATGTACTCGTGGATTGTGAGCTACCTCAACGGCCGGTCCGTTTACATGTCTACGCCTGATGGAGAGACTACCAGTCGTCAGGTTTGCCGTGGAGTTCCTCAGGGAGGAGTTCTCAGCCCAGCCTTATTTAACGTGGCATTGATTGTACTGGTAAGTGAACTTCCCACTCACATTCGAATCAGTGCCTATGCTGATGATATCTGCATCAGGGCTTCGGGTTCGACATCTCCGCAAATGCGCGCGAGATTACAACGTGCCGTGTCATCTACTTCAAGGTACCTATGACGCCAGGGTTTGCACTTAGCAGCTGAAAAACGTGCTGTGGGCGTATTCAAGCGCACGTCTGTCTGCCGCTACCCGGTAACACTTCAAGGGGTTCCATCTGTCTCCCACCACAGATTTTTGGGCATTATTATTGACCGCGATCTGTCATGGTCGAGGTATATAAATATGCTAAACAAAAGACTCACTCTTTCTTGCCATGTCCTTCACTTCGTAGCAGGCATTAAATGGGGCCCAACGGAGCGCTCCTTGCTAAGACTTTACGATACTCTATATATAGGCTACATTCGTTACAGCCTTCCTGTACTCTCTACCACGAGCATTTCCTGCTTGCGGACATTAGAGAGTGTCCAAGCACTGGCGCTCAAGATATGCCACGGATTACCACGTTGTGCCCCGAACAAAGGCACGATTGAAGAATTTCGTTAACGATTGAAGAATTTCGTCACATGAACCACTTCGTGTATATTTGCACGCGCTTACATGGCACCGCTGTCACCCGCTGACGGAGATTTTTGATGAGCGACCGGACAGCAGTTTTGCATGTGCAATGCGCTTCCATCGATACGAATCGCCATCAGACTATGTCCTGTCGCATCATCTCTTGCAGCCACCATGGGTGATGGCCCAGCCTGCAGTATGCCTGCATGTCCCTGGCATAAATCAGAAATCTGTGATGCCGATTAGCGGACTGAAGCAACTTGCTCTTGCCTACATCTGGTCAGAATACCAAAACTGTGTGCACGTATACACAGATGAATCTGCGTCACCAAAGGCATCAACAGCAGTTTTCGCAATCCCCGCTCAGCAGACGACCCGCAGATTCATTTCAAGACCCAAATCTACTTCAACCGCTGCAGAGATTGCGGGCCTTAGGGAAGCGATCCGCCACATCTGCGGAGAACCGCCTCAGGAGTGGTGCATTTTCACTGACTGTAAACAAGCGCTACAAATTTTGGGGTGCTTCCTACGCCACACCGCCTACCAAGCTTTGGCTCTTGATATCATTAGTCTCCTGTCATTTGCTCAAGAAAAAGGCCACCGCGTAGTGTTTCAGAGGATCCCTGGAAACTGCGGACTCGATGGAAATGAGACCGCTGACGCTGAAGCAAGGAGCGCCTAGAGCAGTGGCCTGCGTACACCTGTGCCGTTCTCTAGACCGGACAACACTTGCCTCCTTTCGGAATCAATGAGGAGTGCGACGGCAAAGTGCTGGGCCCAACCAGACACTCGACACATACGCCTTAAACGGCTAGATCCGGCGATGAGCTTTTCTGTTCCTCGCGGAATACCACGCCCTATTGCATGCGTAATCCATAGATTACGTTTAAACGTCGCCTCTACGCGCAAATACTTGCACTTAATAGAACAAGCGGACTCCCCGGACTGTACCACATGTGACGAGCAAGAGACTATAGAACATGTTTTAGAGGTGTGTCCAGCATATACACGTGAAAGACTTATGCTTGCATCTGTTTTGAGGTCTATGGACACAACGGCCTTCTCGGAGGATTTGATCCTCGGCGCTTGGCCAGATAGTTTGAAAACTGTACAGGCAACGCGAGCACTCTCACGCTTTTTAAGCGACACGGACATTTCCTCGCGTTTGTGATGTTAGAAAGTGTGCATTTTTTATGTATTTTTTCATCTGCCTCCTGCCATCACCATCACCCCCCATCGTGACCCTCTTTTTTCTCCTCTTTCCGTTCCCCAGTGCAGAGTAGCAGGCCAGATATCTTTCAGGCCAACCTATCTGCATTACAAGTCAATAAACCCTCTCTTTTAAGAGGAATACGCAAGTTTCAGCATATCGAGCCTTGATCTCTTAATGGTGCATGCTGGACTTACATCATGCTCGAGTTGAAAGTGAAAAACTGTGAATGAACGTGCCTTTCAAAACCCCATATGAGGAGCATCTACCTGGCGTACTGTGCAGCGAGCAATGCTGGGATTGAACGCAGGGACAAAAATTGCAAATTTATTTCTCGCTTAAAACAAAAATTGTTCCAATTAAACTGTTAGAAATAAATCTTGCTGCCATTAGAAAACAAGTGAGGGCTATGCCACCTTGCAACAGATGGCTGAATATGCCTCAAAAATAGAATTTTTTTGCTGACATGCCTTACATTTTTTTCATCTCAGAATATTTTATCAACTTGTTTGCCTTTTGCTGTTTTGGGTTTTAAGGAGCATATGCCACTGAGGCCATCATGCGCCAAGCACCAGGTATTGAAAAAGATTTTTGTTGAATATTATAGAAATGTAAATAAATCATCCACATATTTGGCACTTATTCGTTTAATGCAGGGTTTCAGAAAAATGCGTTCAACATTACACAAATTGGTTTACAATAATTCCGTGCTGACTACGAACTAGCAAGGATGTACAAATAAATGAGGGCACGGTTAGGCTATGTACCCTGTTTCATGAAGCCACTTGATGAAGAAAAGAAGAGAAAGTGGCCCAAAAGAGAACCTAACGTACAACATAAAAAAGCTTGCTGAAAAACTTAAATGCACCTTTACTTTCATACTGGTCATGAATATTTCCCAGTGGCAAAAAGGTGAAAGCTGTGGGCTCCGATGTGAATGTTTACCCTGCACACATCCATTTAATACCATCAAGATTACAGACCGCCAAAATTTATTAATTAGGTCACTCTGGCCAAACAATTAAGCTTTTAAAAACTTGAAGAAACAAGCTAAATATACCTAGCTTCAACAGCACAACGGTCTTTAATCTGGGTGCCGTTCTAAAAACAACTAAAAACCGAAATAGATGGCAGCGTAACCAATTTGCAAAGCGGACTGATGCACAAAACTACCGGTAGTCAGCTCATGTGCAGCAAATAAAATTAAATGTTTATCTCAGACGTCACGCTTGCGCAATGCATTTTACGCAGAGATACGGTACAGTCCCTACACACACCTGCAAAAATTACCACGCATGAATAAACCGTAGGGAAAGAAATTTGACGAAATAGCGTTAAACGGCTTCACATTTGACGCAATTAACATACATAGTACAGCTCTTAAGCAGCATGCGGCAGTACTCTGCAACATTCGTCTCGTAAAAACAAAAGCAGCTGTGTGCAGAATGATTCTCGGCGAACTCTGTTCAGCGCCGCTTCTCTTCCTAGGATACCAAGAAAAGCGACCTATTGCACTGAAGATCTGGGCACTTAGGTACTTAGAATCGGCAAGCTCGTAGACCACTCTTACACAAAGTATCCTTTGTAAAATGGGCACCAGCATGCATGAAGAAATTGGATTGCTTACCATTCGAGGCAGGTTCGTGGTAGTGCTGAGCTGGTCTACGTCTCCACATCACGCAACGCTCGTCTTTTTCTCTAACACCGACTTCGGGACAACGATTGCTACATTGCAAATACATTCTGGTGCATGAACGCGCGCACAAGTTAACTTCGCCCGTGCTTTCTGACTTCAAATATTTACAATGTGAGAGAGCGCTGCCCTTTCTGTCAATCTAGAATAAAGAAACGCATTCGGCAGAGCGGCTGCTTCTGTCCTGACACTTCATATACGGTACTTGGACAGCAATGAACGAACCTACGCACTTTTGCAGTTCTATATCCACACTAAAAGAAACTTCAGTTCACTACGGTACCTCGAAAAACGCGCCCGAGAACGCGTTTTCTTGAGCCGCTGAAGCACACACCACTACGATGACGAGCAGGCTGGAAAAAAAAAAGTCAACAAATGCCCGAAGGTATTGGTGGCCACCTAGCGGCAGAAATTCAGTTTCGCTTTCACTTTTCACTTACAATGTATACGGGAGCTGGAATGCATTTGCAGCATCGGAGCAGAATACATAGCGATTGCTAGCAGTCGCCAGTTATGGAAAATAAGAAGTGAATAAATATGCTTTATATCTTCGGATAGAAAAGTTACCAGGAATTGGCCCCCTTCCCGATTTTTTTTTTCTTTCACTCCAGCCGCTGCATTTCGGTGGTCGCAACATATAAAAACAAATTGTAGCCTATGTCGTCGTCGAAAGTGGAGGGGAGCATGAAATGTATGACAGGCAAAGCTTAGCATAATATAGGACGGCTCCCTCCCGGAGAGATATCCCAAAATACTCCCGAAGAAGTTGGGACGTTGCCCTTGGGAGAGGTTCCTTCAATAGTTCGGCGGCAGTGTTGTTGACACGGGACAGGTGTAGTGCGGTCGTACGGCAGCGTTCGTGCGAATACGTGTAACATGAATCTGCGGCATGGACTCAGTGGCGGTGTTAGGTACTCTTTCGTGGATTCGTCATGTTAGTTTGCTATTTACCGCAAGCCGGGGCGCACGCGCCTTCTCAGCCTCCCGTCTGCACGCGCGTCGTCCTGGCGCCGCCGTTTTCGAGCGAAGAGACCGCTCGGCTTACGCGGTACGCTTTTAACCCGAGCAATCTTCGAAGGTCCACGCAGGGACGGTTTCCGGGCATTCGTGGTGAGGTGGTTCAGAGAGGCGGGAGAGGGGCTGGAGGGTGCCGTGTTAGATGCTGGATAGGCATAAAGCTCCTAGGTCTGCAGCATACCTCTTAATATAGTTAAATAAATCGACAAAACGCAGCAGTGATTGAGAGCAACACATACCGAAGATAATGCGGCACTGCAGGGTCGGATCGAAACCATCGAAACGCTCGAGAGATGTTTCTGCGGTCCAGTAGACCTTCGGCTCCCCTTGGCGCCCTCATGGCCCGCACAGCATGCTTCCACTCGCAGCGCGCCGGTTCCGAATTCAGTGTGCGGACGGAAAGGTTCGCTTCAGGTTCTAGCAGTTTTATCTCATGTTCTCTGCCCGGTGCGCTGCGGTGCATAGACGATGTTCGCGAGTTTGCCCAGAGTGGGAGCTGAAAGCACTAAATGCATAAAACGCCCGCGTGTGGTGCAATGCAAGTGCACGTTAAAGGACCTCGGATTGCCGAAAACAGTATTGAGCTTTCCACTACAGCGTCTCCGATAGCCCAGGTTTAGATTTTGGACATTAAACGCCGCATACAAGAGCATTTATTTATTGGGTTATTGGTTGCAAAGGCACCTCCTGCCACTCGTTTAGTCTTGGGGAGCTGCGTACATCGAGACAGAATAAAATTTTGTTTTTCCCACTTTGCACTTAGAGTTTCTCAAGCTATTCTGGGCACCTAATAAACTTCAGGTCTTCACAGTTACCTTTCTTTCAGTTGACACAGTGATTCCCTGAAGAAATAATACATAAATTTGCTATTGTTTCTGGTGCGTGATTTAGTGTGTAAAGCAGAATGATTTCGCGCAGACAGCACTCCGATTGAAACATATTGACGGAAGACGTCAATGTAATGATTTGTCTATTCACTACGATGCAGTCGTAACTGCTTTGCCTTAATAGGGATTCAGCACAAGAGCACGTTATCATCAAAACAAGCAATGAGGCCCAACATTCGCGGCATAGGTAATATTTCAACAATTTTATTGGCATTTGTAATAAAATCAATAGCTCACATTTTTTTAGGCCGCAAGTGAACCAGATTTTTCTTTCCGCTGCATGTATGTTCTCGGATGCGAGAGATTTAAACCAGGCCTCAAAGTGAAATCCTAACGAGCGCATACTATTGGCATCATCAGCGCGTTTGTACTGCTTCCATAATTACTAAATTTTTATCGTCATGTGGAATGTTGCAGTCGCGTCTATGCATTAGTTAAACGTGGATAAAATGCCGAACATGTATGTTACTGCTTCACATGCGCATGTGATGATGTCACAGGAACTACACTAGCATATTTTGTTCTGTAAAGCATATAAACTATGGTCTTATTTTTTGTTTTTTTTTTCATTTTTTCTTCCTCATTTTGCCGGAGATGCAGCACTGAGGTGAAGCCAGCTTTACATTTTTTTAAAGGAACACCCTTGCACCTCGACGGCATTACGAGGAGTATTAGGGCCACATGCACCCGTTCAAGCAAACTTCAAAAATTGATGGGCGCAGGATGGGAGCACGTGTAATAGAAATTCCTAATTTGTCAGGTGTAAGGTTGTGCATGGAATTATGCACCCTTTAAAGGTGTGAAATTTTTTACAGTGAAGTGTAATTGTACGTCAGTGTCAATATATTCCGTTTGTAGTATACTACAAAAAATTAGGCTTTTTTGTAAGCCACAGATATTGCAGCCCTTTTACGGCAGTTAGTTCATCTGGCATGTGCTCCACCATTTCCTATGCCAACATAATTCGACATTTTCGACGAGGGCGAACTTCAGATGCGATTTCGGTTTGGCCGCGCTGGCATCGCGTACCTCGCCGAGCTGCTGCGCGACGACATCGGGCATCGAACCCGCCGAAGCTATGCTTTGAGTGTTGAGCAGCAACGCTTGGTCGCCCTGAAGTTCTTCGCCACCGGAGGATTTGCGATCACGGCTGGAGATGCGCTCAACGTGCACGAATCGACTGCCAGCCGCACCATTCGGCGAGTTGCACTTGCCGTCGTCCGCCACAGTGCTGCTTGGATACGGTAAGCCTCGCTTCAACCCTTCGCTATTTTTTATAGCTTTATAGCGCGCGTTGAGGCCCCCCTCCTCCCCTGCTTCTACGACACTGTGTGCAGCGGCTGCCTCTGCTTCCCAGCCAGGCAGGCGCCTCTATGCTGGCGCTTTAGCAAGGAAGTTGTGGCACAGAAAAGTACAGAAGAAACGCTGGATAGCGGTTTTCGCTCTTGGTTGCAAGAAAACAAGTAACGCACAGTGTGAGGAAATGATGTAACATGAGCACTTGCACAAAACATTATTACGCGCTGCATAAAATTTTTAACGTTGCGGTCGCAGAACACAGGTGCGAAAATCGGGTTTGGGGAGCAACTGCGCATTTTGTCATGTTTTCAGTGAAGGTTACTTTTCGCCGGCGGTGCTGTCGGGTTTGTACGCTAGAGCTGTAAGTTTACGTGGTGTAGGAAGACTCGGGAGTGTCCTCAAGTGCGACAGTGTAGTCCCGCATGACATCGATATGGAACAAAAGTTATTTGTGTTCCGTATTTTCCAGGTGGCCCTCTACGAACGAACTTGCTGAGCAGCAGGCCAGCTTCTACGCCCTGGGCGGCTTCCCCTGCGTGGTGGGCGCGATCGACGGCACGCACGTGAGGATCCAGCCACCCGGGCTGAACGAGGATGCGTACGTCAGCAGGTATTTTTACCACTCCATCAACGTTCAGCTCGTGGCCGACGCTAACTGCCGGACCCTCGACGTCGTCGCCAATTGGGCAGGTTTCCAGGAACGCACGACGCGCGGGTGCTTGCCAACATCACCCTTGACGAACGCTTTGACAGGGTATTGTACACCGACCTGCAGTTGGGAGACAGCGGATCTCGTGCAGGCCATGGCTTATGGCCCCATTCTGGACGCCAAACTCTCCCGGGAAGAGGCACTACAATGGAGCACAGGGCACCACGAGGGGAGTGGTTAGTCAACGCGCAGTCAGGATACGAGAAAGTCTCGCCTGTAAAGTATGCCTCTCCCAGTGCACAGTGCGCAAAATGAAATGAGAAACACGCGCCGAGACGTTCCTAAGCATTCAATGACTTTATCACCATGTTAAAATCATGCAATGGTATGAGTGCTTTGGAAGATTCACCAGAAAAAATGCCAGAAAATGTAATAATTTGTAGATTTTATATGCCCACAGGCTTCAGTAACCTCTCAAGTTATTTTGCCGCTGTTTATTTACAGTGGTTGACGTTCATCATTTTGTCACAGTTGAAGTAGTCACTTTCGAACTGATATGTCACTGTACTTCCCGGCTACTTTTTCATGCTGGCACCCTCCTCCGTCGCTCGCATCTATACGGATACTTGTTGAGAGTTGGCTACTGGTTAGATTCTTTCAGACGTCACGCAGACGTCAGGCTCACCAACTTCCGCGCGTGATTATGGGTTCTCTGATGCGTGTAGAAGTGTACTGCTTTGTTCAGGTTTCCATGACAACAGTGTAGTGATTGAGCGAGTTCAGGTGCTCTTCTTGGAATCTGTTTGAGAGCCTCTTTAAGTCGTTTCATCAGTTTTCTGGTTCCGCCAACTTTAAGAATATTATACAGCAAAGCCATAATTATATCCCAAAAAAGCCTGTTTTTGAAAATTTTAGGAATGTCTTCCTTGAAACACCTGGTATAATTGAAATTCGCAGCTCCTCTCTGAATAGCTTGAAAGCGGAAAGTGTGGAGGTCACTTGTTTTCTGATATGTGGCGATTTTTACCGGTCCTGGCACTACAAAATTTTGCAGCAATGCAAAACCTATGCCGGTGTCAATGTTCTCGTAAAGATTCTGTTGAAGTCCTTTGGCGTCTGGGACATGCGGAGCCTTACATTTTTTTGGAAATTTGGCTTTTCTTGTCGCTGCCAGGAACTCTTTACTACACGCCTCACAATTCATATCGAATTCCTAATGCTCAAAAATGCCAACGCTAATTATCATATTACAAAAATGAATCGTGAAGAGCACGATGTTATAATCGAAAAGGTTCGTAAAGGCAAACTTGCTGGGTATTTGTCACTATGACTAACCATCTTAAAGTGCGGTGTACAGGTATGTGTACGTTGTTGTACGCAAGCGTCCTTACTTAACGGCAAAAAACAGAGCGAACACTGTTGTGCTAGTGAGATTCATTAGAGGCGCGAAGTGAAGCCAGAGTAAAATTATTGCGAAAGGAGAAACTAATACATCGAGAAGAGGCGCTCCATGCGATTCCATACGAAATTTATTGGACTTATACACACAGGAGTACAACAATAAACCTTACACAATCTCTCTCAATTTTTCTTAAAAGCCATACAAAGGGAAACGCAGTCAGTGGCAGATGCAGGCAAAGGTCGTAAGTAAAACAGGTACGAACTCCTCAAAGTCGCATACATAATTACGAGAACCTATTGAATTCCTTGCACAACGGCGTCGAAAACAGAGGCTAGGAGGTAGCACGCACCGAAGTCTCTGCGCACGAGCCTTACCCCCGAATGCAGAAATGTAACTTGGCTCGAACTTAACTTCCATCGGTCTCAAGTGAGCTCCATCGTGTTTCATAAACCACACTCGGCTTGAAGTGTGACTTGCAACCGGCTTGGCTCGATCCTAGTTCGGTCCAACTTCAAGTCGGCTGAGGAGCTTGCTTGAAGCTCACTTCGTTATATTTTCCAACATGGCCGCCTACCGATCGGACGCCGCGCGGAGGGTAGCTGCGTTCGGGTTCGCTTGCCACGCCATGGACGTAGTATTTTCTGAGGCCCATTCGTTGCAGAAGATTCCACGGCCAGCGTTACGACATCGGGGGAACCACATGGCGCTCTACGACGACGAGCAGTTCCTCGCCCGCTATCGGTTCTCCAAGAACGCCGTGCGGCAGCTGCTCACCATGTTGCCTCTGCATGAAAGTCCCGACAACAGGGGTGTTCCTCCGATGCTGCAGCTACTCCTGGCTTTGAGGTTTTATGGGGCCGGCACTTTCCAAACCGTCAGCGGGGATCTGGTGCGGATTTTGCAGCCCACGGTGTGCCGCGCAGTTGGCAAGGTCACCTTGCTGATTGCCAAGCACCTGCGCCCGATGCTGGTGCAGTTTCCAGCCGTCTCGCAGTTTGGAAAGCTGATGCGGGACTTTTATGAGATCGGTGGATTCCCTGCTGTGACCGGCTGCATAGATTGCACGCATGTCCGCATCAACAGCCCGAGTGGCGCAGATGGGGAAGTCTACCGAAACCGCAAAGGCTATTTCTCCATCAATGTGCAGGTGAGCAATGAAAATTGAAATTCTCTGAACAGTTACGACTGTTCAGCTCATTCGTATTCGTTCGCGTCGTGTACGTGCTGTCATTTTATTTATTTCCTCGCGGTGCTACGAACGTACAGTCACAAGATTACTTCCCCGAATGACGCGGCTTCGATCCCGGCCGCGGTGTTCACATTTCGATGGAGGCGAAATGCTGGAGGCCTGTGTACTGTGCGATGTCGGTGCATGCTGAAGAACCCCAGGTGGTAGAAACTTCCGGAGCCTTTCACTACGGCGTCCCACACAGCGAAATGTGTCTCTTCGGAATATGCGATCGAGGCCCAGCATTTTCTTTTAGTACTGCTTTATAATGTAGCTTCGTACTCTATGAAGAGTGTAGCTTCGTTCTCCATGCTCCATGAAGAGTAGCACTACATTCTAGGCGCTATATTACCACGCGATCACTGTGCAAATTAACCGCAAGGAACGTTAGTTAATATATTTCCAATGACAGTGCATGACAAAGTTGGCAAAGCTTGACCACACTTTCGGGCGGTGGCCTTAAATCAACGCAAAATTCCTTTATACGTACAGGTACCAAAAAGCCCACATAAAGACACGGAATGTGGTCGAAAGGACATTCGGTGTCTGGAAGCGCCGCTTCCCTTGTCTGGATATGGAGCTCCAGCACACGCCGAAACAATCTGCAGTGATCATCACAGCGTGTGCAGCCCTGCAGAACTTTGCATGATTGATGAAGGAGCCACAGCCTCCTATTGAAAGCGCTCGCATCAAGGACGCTCCACCGGCTCGCACCAGCACGACAGCAGCGAGGCGGCCAGAGCACCTGCCACCTGTTGATGCTGTCAGCGACAGCTTGTCGGGAATGCAGGCACGACGGGTGCTCATCCAGAAGAGCTTCACATAGGTAAGAAATGCACAGTCATCAACACTGTCCAACGAATATAGAATAAAGCATGTTTATAATGCGCACTTGCTCATGCTACCCGTATCCCAACTTTTGTGCAGGAACTAAAGAAATGTTAGAACAATGGGAACGACCAGCAGCAGTTCAAGCGGCGGGACGAAGATGTCGACGAAGTGCAGCTGGGGATCCTGAGTGACTCCTGAGAGTGTGCTCATCATGATGCTCTCTGATCTACGACCGCAGACCTTCACTGCGAATACACCCCTTTACAGTAGAATTTTTTCTCAGCTTCGGAAGCTTTTAAGTTGCGAGCTTGTTGCACTAACAAGCTGCTACTGTTCCACTTCTAGGTTCTGCATTTCTTGCTATAGTGTTCTATTTCAAATGCTATTTTTCAAGAACGCTGTATTGATGTTGCAGGAGGCGAATACCAGAAAAGCTCTTGTTTACCCTGCTGCTGAGGGTCTTAATGGCGCTCAGTTCATTTGTTTGAGAGCTGCTGCCTTGGCGGCTTTGCTTACACGCATGTGAAAAATTACCCGATTTGGTAAAGTACAAAACTTAGGCCTTAGGTGGAGCCGTCGCAGGGCTTGTGCACCTTTCCACAGAGCAAACATTTGTGTGGCTGCTTTGGTAGCGGCATGGAATTCAGGTTCCTCACAGCAAGTAGTTCTGCTTGTTCGTCTTTTCTACTTTCACCCGGCTTGCACTTCGAGCTTGGGCTTTTGCATGTTTTCCATGTGTTGAGTATAAATTTGTTTTTATGTCACAATTGTAATGACAAAGAAGTGCCCATGTGGCAGCGGGACGGCTCTCGGCGAGCGAGTGCTTCGGGTTGGTGCTGCTGGAACCGTTGACTGTCGGTGAACGCTGTTCTGCACTTTGTACTTTCTGCCCGGAAAACCCATTGCACAATCATTAATTTCAAATATCCGTTTTACATCAAAACGAGACGTTCCCGATTGCCTACAATGATGCATTTCCAGATCACTGCGAAGTCTCTTTTCTTGCTTGCCAACAGAGGTGTGTTATGAATCCGTTATTAAATTTCTCACTTTTTGGCTGTATTGAGGTAAAAAAAAACATGAGTGTATTCTTTTCATTTGGTTTGCTTTCAAGATGGTGTAGAACGGTCGAACCTTCAGCTGTCACACTGGAGCCTTCTTTTCAAGGAACGAGGCTCGAGTGGTTTTTTGTGCATTGTCGCTCTCTCTCGTCTCTGTCCAAAGTGGGAGTTGGTTGTTGTCATAGTATGGTGCAAAAGGTCGATTATTTAGGTCTGAAATTGGCTTCCTGACATGATCTACATGCCTCGTCTAGCTCAATCTCTACAACAAAGTTGCATAACGGGCAGTAACTGGTACTGAGAAAGAAGCGAAGTTCACTGCAGCATATGTGCAGAGAGGATTCCAGGCATTGTTGTGTCATGGTGAAACATACCAACATACAGTGTGTGAACTGTGAGCATTTTTAATTTCCAAGTGTAAAGGTCATGGTCGTACATAGAACTCCTGTAACTGTTGCTAATGCTACACAATCTGTCTGCGAGCAGTTGCACTCAATATTCATTGTTCTCGAGCCAAATGCACCTGGTGTTTGTTAGGTGCCTTGCTTTGCATGGCTGAATACAAACCCTAGATCATAAAGTGAGTCGTCATGAGCCAACACCAACAGTTAGTCGAGATCATTGTGTGCGGGCACTACTGATGTTTGGGAACGCCTTGCTGCCGCAGTCATGGTTGACCACTGAAAGATAATTTATGACCCAGTAGTGTTTGCAACATTTTGTTTTGTGGTTCAATGAATGGTTTGTGATATGACTAGGTAGCTACTTCTAGCTCGCAAGTGTTGTAGTGAAATCTTTTACATGCAAACACTTGAGCGGGTCTTTTGATTTGTACCTGCAGTTACTGGTTGGCTGTCACAGCTTAAATCTGGCTTGGCATTTGAGGCAGCCTTCTTGGAACTGTTCGGATTCCACTCATCGTGAACTGGCATGCTTTGGTATTGTTACATGGTTTGGCGGGGTTCGAAATAGCAGAACGTAGTGCCATCAGCAAGTGTTTACTTGATGCATGCTTCTTTATAGGCTTTTTTTGTCATGCGTAGTGCGGGTTGTCACAGGAATGTGGTGGCCATATTTTTGAAGCAATAGATTACTTCAGCAAAGCAGGAGGCTGTGGCATTGTATTGACTCAAGCTATGGGCCGACCTTGTAGACGGCATAGGAGGAATCGCATTCTTTAAGGGTTTCGGTTCTTGGGTAGGAGGCACTAGCGGCAAGGGTTTAGTTAGATGAGACAGCAAAGATAATGGACGGAGTAGAGAGCGGTGTTGGCCTTTAAGCATTTATGTGGTGTTGACTTGCGTGAGCCTATATTGTTGAGACATTTTATACATGGAAACATTAACAATGTGGCCTGCAAATTTCCGTACTGGTTGGTTTTGCAAGCCATGCCAGGGGAGGTTTTTCCTTCGTAGAGCAGCCATATTTGTAGCGTACAGCAATGCATATTTCTATGAATAAATTGTTGTTTGCATACAAAGATCCATATAGCCATAGCAGCAGAAGTACCACGCAACCATCCTACCTGCCTCCTGCTAAGTGATAGCTTGTCAGACTTACATGCAAGGCGGTGACGGGGCTGTATGTCTGTTCCCACCGAGTGATGTGCTTAAAACCGTACATGTGCAAATGAAGTGTAGTTATGTGGATTTGCCACATATTTGTGCAAGCATTCACACAGCATTCCAGTTTCATTCAGTCATGGCACCGTTTATTCTGGTGCCTCTCGCAGCCTACGAAGCTGTTCAAGTTTGATTTGTTTTTCAATTTCTAAGATTTCCAATTCCAATCTTTTTTTCTGGATATCGAGGAGTTTTTTCTCCGGCCGCTCTTGCAGAATATGTGGTCCTCTCGCATCAGCTGCAGACGCAGTCCATGCTCTTCGGGCAGTAAGGCAGCTCTATAGTCGTTCTCATCTGCCAGAGACCTTTCTAAAAGGGCCATCCGCCCTCTTGGAGCCCTGCCAGCGTCACCGGTGGCCACTGATTCAACAGTAGTGGGACCAGCGGCAAGTCCAGAAGCAACTGTAGCCCTGCTGCATCCTGCTGCAGCTGTGCTGGATTGGATTGGAAAACATTTAATTCGTCAGAAAAGGCAGAATGCAGACGATCCGTGCTAGGTGGCTATCAGTCCACGGCTGACAGCGACCTGGTAGCCCATTCAATAACCCGGGTTTGAACTCCCAAGTCTAAGCTGACCAACACGGCCTCCCACTGCTCGAGGGTAGGAACCTGTATTAGAGATTTCGGGGGCGGCTCCTCTGTACAATTCCACAATAGGTGATCATAAGTGGCTAAATCACTACATAATGTACACGCAGGGCCGTATTCACCGAGGTAGAATTTTGACAACAGGTAAGGCGTCATGAAGGATCGCGTCTGGAGTCGCCTCCAAGTGGTCTCCTGCTCCTTATTAAAGGCTTTGTCTGGAGGGGGAATATCCTCCTTTCAAGTTTAAAATGATTAGTAATATCGTGAAAAGAGGATAGGCCGTCCTTCGAAAAACTCTCAGCAACGACAGCGTCCCCTGCTCGGCTGACGAATCCTCGAGATGTTATGTGTGCCGCTTCGTTACCAGGGTTCCCCGAGTGAGCCGGGACCCATATCAATTCAATAATTCTGTCTGTCTTTGGTTTGACCCAATATGCTCATTGCTGCCTGAGAAATTCTGCCCCTCGCATAATTGCGTATGGCAAATCAGCAGGTTGCACAGCAGGAAAAAAGAGATTGCTCTCCTGCTCAATTGCTTCTGGAGTTGCCCCACTCCTACCAACAGCAGCCGCTGGTGACTGCGGCTCATCCACGAGCGGAGGTTCCCAGTCGTTTTTTGTAATAAATAAAAGGTAAAAATTAGTTGGACAAATTTAAGCTTACAACACATTAGCTGTCAGCCTCAATAGCACAGATTGTTGGGTCAATTGGTGAAGAGACATTATAACGAAAGCCTTATAATGTTCTTATATAAGACACCACTTGCCCTTCTCAGCGCCAAATAGCTTCGGTTGTTTCTGGGGGCCCCGGTTTAGTCGTTCTATTTTGTTCTGCCATATTCCACCTTTCACTCTGAATTATGCCTGATGACCTCACTTTATTTTTTTCTGCTGATACAGTAGTGATAGTCACGCAGGCCCCGAGTCTTACACATGTGGTTATCCTCTAACTCTGCACCTGCAGCTTTTCTGTTCTTTCAATGGTTTTTTTAAATTTTAGTATATTTGCTACTTTGCACTCATGCGTGTCCTCTGGCCCAAAGAGCCAGTTATACGCCATTCCTTTCCTCAAAATCATCAGCGTCTAGAACTTTATCAATGCCATTGAACGCCGACAGCTTTCCCTTTGTATATCCTGGAGTAGCTGAGCTAATCCACTTTCATTTTTTTTGCAAAGGTTTCCTTGTAATGCCTGCCTGCCAGCTTCGCCGCATATATGCGATACCAATGCCAAGGTGAGGCATACAAGAAAGGTGACAAATACTGCAGCCTGAGCCACAGCCGGTAATGGGCACACGTAAGCTACAGTAGGAAGCTGCTATTTCTCGTGTCTTAATACAGGAGTCCTGAAACAGAAAATATCTGAACACTGTTTTAGTGTTGTTGTATTGTATCGGCAGTGCCATTCATATGGCTAGTACTGCAACCTCCTGTCTGTTTATGTAATATAGTGCATTGTAAAAATAAAGTATGCACAAGTGACAATTGAGTGTTGTGTTATGCAACAAGTTTTTACTGTTTACGCTACCTGCATAAATATTACTGCAAAGTTTTATTGTGCGCACACTGCAGCCACTAGCGCTGCTTTTCAGTCAGCACTAATAAGCATGTTTGTAGGCAACTTAATTTAGGGCTACACAAAACATGCGCTTCGAGCAAAACCTCTGCATTGCAAAACTAACAATTTCCTTGAAACTAGCAGCCCAATTCGAAAAGGCTTTGAGCATTACACTTAGGCAAGCTGCACTATTATTCGCAGCAAGAATGTTGTTACCTTATCCCTGGAGCACCATCGTGTACAAGCACTCAAAAATATGAAAATTTATGTGAAGGAGCGCATGCATATTGAAACTGCATTAAAGATGGCATTCGTTTAAAGTGAGGCAGGAATGGCAAACAAGACTCAAAAACATCATCAGGAGAGAATGTCATAATGAATGCAGTTCAGGTTGCAGCACTGAACGCTTGCTCCCTCGGTGTCCGACGGTTAACCAACTCCTCGCCTTCCGCTACAGGAACACGGCATACCACTCACATGAATCTAGGCCGTCAAGACAAAATGCCTTCGGAGTGCTGTCCAACAACATGCAGCTTAGAGCAGGCCATCCTTTCGCATTGTCAAACAATGCAGCCTTTATCTGCACAAACATTCAACCAACCACATGTAGAGCAGCTTTCTACAGTGTTGTATTAAATGAGATTTTTATAATTTGTTGTAGATGAACGGTACAGTCCTCATAGCAGGTTCAAGGCAATACAAAACATTGAAACAGCGTCAATTGTGACAGTACACGCTGCCGCTGTCATCAAAGGAATATAAAGAGAGGAGTGCTGTTTTTCTACAATATGCAAAGTGCTTTCTTTACCTGCATAATGGAATTCTGCATTGCCGGCTCCATCTTGCCTGCTCCGTCTGCAACGATCTTATAACAGGCAAACTTGCCACTGGTGGCAGGTCGATGCTTCCATCAGAGTCAATCTGGTTGCCTATCCTGGTCATTATGTGGCTGGGAACAGCAATCACTTGCTCACTTTGAGCGCTCACAGTGCATTGAGCTGACCCTCCTCCTGAAAAGAAAAAAGACACCGCACAAAGTGAAGTTACTCTTAATTTAAGACAATGTGCCATTAAAATATTTTGTTCATGAAGTGCCACACAAAAGCAACCAAAGGCACACCAACGCATTCAACTGTGGGTTGTTTTCGCTACGTTTTTGTGCCACCCGTCCCCGCAGTGCCAGGAATGAGTAAAGGTAGGTAGCTGTACGTACAGCCTTCCGGATTTTCAATAGTACCAAGCAACTGTCAATAGCGCGGCAAGTTTTCTCATGAACATGAAGGTCGCCAGTGTGGACACCGTCTGATCTACGGTGCACCCAATTCGGCTTCGCGGCGCGATAGTATGCGAACGGTACCAACTCCGAACAAAATCGTCCGTTGTCAGTTCGCTGCTGGCCTGGCGCGAGCCCTCCGTCCCACTGCACTGCCCACTCATCGTCGTCTCTCTATGCAGCAGAAACCGCATGCCTTCGTACTGACTTGAATGTAGCAAACATTCTCTGTAGTTTCTAAAAATTATGGAGGCTTTACAGGATACTGCTTGTGCATTATTTACGCGATTAACGTAGGTTGCATTTATCTGCGTTTGTAAATAAAGCAGAGTACACTGCACCGAAACGTTATTACGTGCCCATTTACGTGTTATCACACTGTTCCTAAAAAAACTATGCATTCCAGTACACGCTGCTTACGCAGACCCAAGTAGAATAATCATGCCCTTATCCATGGCATACAAAGCATGCAGGAACAAGCATTTGTAAGCGGCCTGCAAGCCGCGCTCACCTGTCTTGTGGCGATCTCTCTTTTCCCTCGCGTCCTCCTCCTTCGACTTTTGTTTCAGGTTGGCCCAGCATTTCTTGAGCTGATTGGGGTCACGTCGGGTCACCCCGTGATTGCTGTTAATCAGCCCGGCAGTTTCCTTCCAAGTGGCGTTTTGTTTTTGCCAGCGATGACACAGGTTTTTTTGCACTCTAATATATGCCGACGTGCATTAACCAAACCCAATAACAGTTCCTTTTCCTCGAAAGTGAACCGAGGCGCTGGTCTCCGCTGGGTGCAGGAGTATTTTTGTGATGACTGCTCAGACATTTTCCTGCCGCGATTCGAACTAAGGCGAACAGAGCGCGTGCGGGAAAGACTTGTCAGTAGCTACATGTGCACAAGAAAGAAAAAGCATGGGAAAAACTGGCTATGGCTCAACTAGGATTGGCTCAATGTGGAGCACGTTGTCAGCAAAAACGTCAATCAAGCGGAAGCAGCGGGTAGCACTGAAATGTAGTTTAGCGATTTTCTGCAGGTCACTCACACCTAGTGGCTGTTTATGACTGCTGAATGAGATGCGTTGTTTTATAGGAGCAAAATGGGTGTTATTATAAAAGATTATTCAATACTCTCATCCCCAGACGAGCAATGCGCCCTCGCTTTCAAGCACGCGCCTAACATGACGAAGCAAGTCAGGTTGAGCATCTATGAAACACGAAACCCAACGTGGCCGTTCTGGAGCCGCCTTGGTGCTTCGACTCGACTTGCCGAAGTTGAGTCGAAGCGCGAGCCAAGTTACATTTCTGCATTCGGGGGTTACTGTGTTTCGGCGCTACCAGTGCATGAGCCCGGCTATGCAAAGAGTTCAGTGCTCGACTGCAGAATACTCACAGGAGATGAGCCACCGTGGCCGGTAACTCATTGCACTATGCGAAATTAAAATAAGCAGTAATTTAAGTGAAAACAAGAGACAGAAATTGGGGCACTTTGTCGTCGGATGTATTGTAACCAAAACATGCGAGATGCAACATCATTGGTCAATTATAACAAATCATGTGAATGAAAATCAGAAGCTCGTTTGTTCAGGGAGTCTTGCGTGCATCGGATTATCTCAGTGCGCCCGCCAAGGCGCACACCAGAACAGGGTCTCATTCACTGATTACTCTGTGTCTCTTCTCCATTCTGTCCTGTTTAGTTTGCGTGAAGCTTTCTCGAAATCTAATTAACTGCCTACTCCTCCTGCGGCAGGTCACCTTAAGCATAGAAGCCTTCCATTTTTATATAGCCACTCTCTTCTCCGCTCTTCTGTGCTTATGTTGTCTTTGAATTGAATAAGGTATCCCAAGGAACCATGAATTTTATGCTGTAGGCTTAATGCCTCAGGAGCGAAGGAAACGAGAACACTTCTACGAGCCGACTATAGAACAGAACTGCCAGCCGTGGCTGCACGAGCCACGACCAGGTGCCGTCTTTATTCTCTTCGCAGGGTGGCGCGCGCTAGCCGGGTTGTCGGCGCCGCCCAAGAGAGGGTGCTACAGGGCCCCCCGCCTAGACTAGAAGTCGAAACGGACGGAGGGCCAGCGATGGCACTCGAGCACTAGGTCAGGCGGCGCTGGGAGTCGTTCCAGGGTGGTCTCCAAGTAAGCCGGTTTAAGGCGGTCTAGACTGACGGTCTCTTCGCGGCCGTTCTGGAGGATGGTGGCGGTTTTCGGGGGGCGGCGGAAAACGCGGAAAGGTCCGTCGTAAGCCGGTGTGAGTGGAGCTCGGACAGCGTCGCGGCGCACAAAAACGTGGGTCGAAGTGGCCAGGTCGGGGTGTACGAAAATGGTATGGTGGCGGGACGGACGTGGGGGAGTAGGCCGGAGGTCTTTAACGCAATCCAGCAGGCGTTGGAGGAATTCTTGGGGCTGGGCTGGAAGCTGCTGGGATGTAAAGAAGTCGCCTGGAAGACGCAACGCACTTCCATACACGAGCTCTGCAGCTGAGCAATGTAAGTCTTCGCGGATGACGGCCCTTAGACCAAGCAGCACAAGGGGCAAGGAGTAGACCCAGGAGGCGCAATTGAGGCGGGCAGCGAGGGCGGCCTTCAATTGGCGGTGAAGGCGTTCCACCATGCCGTTAGCACACGGGTGATATGCAGTGGTACGACAATGCCTGGCACCGAGAATATTAATAAGTGAAGTAAATAGGGAGGACTCAAACTGAATCGAGATAAACACGCAGAAATGAAGGCGCGCGAAACAGTTTCTGCGGTGATGTCAGGAATGGGGACTGCCTCCGGCCAGCGAGTGAAGCGGTCGACTATGGTCAGGATATAGCGGTAGCCTCGAGAAATGGGTAGAGGGCCCACGATGTCGAGATGAACATGGTCGAAACGACGGCCAGGGGGTAGAAAGGCTTGGGAAGGTGTCTTGGTATGTCGGCAGATCTCGGTCGACTGACAGGGTAGGCACCGGCGCGTCCAAACACGCACATCGGCGTTGATTCCGGGCCAAACATAGCGCTGGGTGAGAAGCCGCTGAGTAGCCCGAATGCCTGGATGGCATATGTCATGGAGAGAAGGGAAGATAGGGCGACGTAGTGAAGCCGGAACAAAAGGGCGAGGAAAGTCCGTTGAAACATCGCACCACAAGGGCTCAGGCGAGCAAGGCTGGGGCACAAGCCGTAATCGAAGAGAACGAGGGTTCGCTCGAAAAGCAGCGAGCTGATCGTCATTCTGCTGGGCAGAAGAGAATGCGGCCCAGTCGATGGTAGAAGATGGAACGTCTACCGCGACTATACGAGAGAGGGCGTCAGCGGCGGTGTTGGCTGCACCTTTCACATGCTGGATGTCGGCAGTAAACTCCGAGATATAAGCGAGCTGGCGGAGTTCACGTGACACGTACTTCGATGAGTTGGTCCGGAACACATATGCCAGCGGTTTATGATCGGTTAGCATGTGAATCTTGCATCCTTCGACAAAATGCCGAAAGTGCTGGATAGCGGAGTAGATGGCTAGGAGCTCTCGACCGAAGACGCTGTAGCGGGTCTCAGCAGGAAGTAGCTTCCGAGTTGTACTGCTGTAAGACGGCTCCGATAGCCACGCTGGAGGCATCCACCATCAATCTCGTAGGGGCGTCGTTGCGCGGATGAACTAGAAGCACGGCGTTAGCGACTGTTTCCTTCGCGGCAGTAAAGATGGCCTGGGCTTCTGATGACCAAGAGATTGCGGAGGACGGGCCAGCGGTTGACCGGAGGAGGTCTGTAAGCGGGCAAAGTATCTCTGCACAGTGCGGGATAAAGCGGCGGGAGAAATTCACCAACCCCAGGAATTGTCGCAGGAGGCGCAGGGTTGTGGGCAGGGGAAAATTCTCGATGGTCTTGACGTGCGACGAGAGAGGACGGATACCCACTGAGGATATGTGATGACCCAAAAACCCGAGCTCAGAAGCACCGAAAACACACTTGGAGGCATTCACAACCAGGCCGTAGTGCTGTAGACACTTGAACAAAACACGTAGGTCTTGCTCATGATCATGAGGTGTAGGGCTGGCGATGAGGACATCGTCAAGGTACGCGAATACACTTGGTAGGCCCCGCGTGACCTCAGCCATGAACTGCTGGAAGGTTTGAGCCGAATTGCTAGTCCAAAAGGCATCCCGACGTACTCAAACAAACCAAAGGGCATCGTGATGGCGGTCTTAGGTATGACGGCGGGTTCAATAGGAATTTGGTGATAGGCCCTAACCAGGTCAACTTTGCTAAAAATGGCGCAGCCGGCGAGGCGCGATGTAAAGTCCTGGATGTGGGGCAGCGGATAGCTGTCGTGGACAGTGTTGGCATTCAACGCCGGATAGTCTCCGCAGGGACGCCAGTCACCGGGATCACGCTTGGGCACTAGATGCAGCGGAGACGTCCACGCGCTGGACGACGGGCGTATAATGCCGAGCTCCAGCATGTGGTCAAACTCATGTTTGGAGACAGCTAGACGGTCTCCAAACAAGCGGCGCGGTCGAGCAGCTGCGGGTGGACTCCAGTTGACGATGTGGTGTGTCACAGTATGTTTAGGCGCCTGAGTGAGGTTGCATGGCTTTGTGAGCTCCGGGAAATCCGCCAACACTTTTTCGAACTGAGAGGAAGGTATCAGCGTGCGAATGCCAAAGGGAGCAAGGTCGGACGAGACTCCCGAGATGGAGAGATGAGTCAGACCGTCGGTAAGGCGACGATGCCGCACGCTGACGTCTAAATCGAAGTAGGCGAGGAAGTCTGAGCATATGATCGGGCGAATCACGTCTGCGATGACGAAGACCCATCGAAAAGTGCGGCGTAGGCCGAAGTCGAGGGTGAGAGATCGTAGCCCATACGTGGGTATAGACGAGGCGTTGGCAGCACGGAGCGACAGTCCTGGTGGCTTGGAACGATCTGCCTTAGTCGGTGGAACCACACTGATTTCCGCGCCCGTGTCGATAAGAAACCGGGTGCCGGAGAACTTGTCAGTGACCATGAACAGGCGGCTCGAATGACTGGGGGAACCACACGCCGCCGTTAGTGATCCCGGCGGGCGTTTCCCGGCCACGAACAGGGCGGTTTACACTTCGTGGCCCGGTGGCGAAAACGCCTGTGGTACCAGCAGAGAGATGGAGGGCTGGAACTCCGAGCTTGACGTGAGCGCGAAAGAGCGCGATGACCAAGACGAGATGGACGGGTCTCCAGAGGTCGGCTCCGGAGTGCGGCGAATGAGGCGGCAAGCTCCTCGAGACGGGCCTCAAGGCGCGAAATCGCTGGGTCTCTTGGCGGCAAAACAGCAGCGACGGACGGGGAGGTGGCCTCATGAACGTTATCTGCGAGCTCAGCCAGGCGGTCGAGGGTGACGTCACCGACCGCCGCAAGGACGAGGCGGATGGGCTGGGGAAGGCGTTGGAGGAAAAGCTCTCGAAGCAACGCTGAGTGGTTGGGGATGTCGCGCTCCCCAAGAAGCTGTTGCATACGGCGCAGAAGCTGGGAGGGGCGCCGGTCGCCAAGGTCTTCCCCGGTAAGGAGCTGCTGGAAGCGGGTGCGGTCCAACGGCATAAATTTCTCCAGCACCTTGGTTTTCAGGTGCTGATATGGTGTAGCACCCATGGGGGCGGAGAGAACGTCGGAGAGCTCACCGGCAACGTCAGGAGGGAGGCTTGAGGCAACATGGTAGTAGCGCGTCGTCTCCGAAGTGATGCGGGCTAGGCAAAATTGCGCCTTAACCTGGTGGAACCAAACTTGCGGGTTCTGGGGCCAGAAAGATGGAAGGCGAACCTGCAGCGACTAGAAGACGTCCTGTGGACGCGAATCCTGCTGCGTGGATGTTGCGGGATCGGTCATTGCTCGTCCTTGGTCACGAATGTAGGCTTAACGCCTCAGGAGCGAAGAAAACGAGACCACTGCTACAAGGCGACACCAAAACAGAACTGCCAGCCGTGGCTGCACGAGCCACGACCAGGTGCCGTCTTTATTCTCTGCGCAGGGTGGCGCGCGCTAGCCGGGTTGTCGGCGCCGCCCAAGAGAGGGTGCTACAATGCTTTTCTTATCACTCCATTCATAAACACAACACCATTCACTCGGGTTTTGTTTTTTTAGTCGTGTCAGTGTAATTCGAGACTGTCTATTTTTCATGCCTCAATAATTTTCCCCTGAATAGTACAGTGCGTTATCTGCAATTTAGCCTCAAGCCTTTTGGTTAACCTACAACACAGTGTTATGACTGAGCACTGGCTGGATAAAACATCAATTAGTATCCTAAGCTATTTTTCTACCGGAATCCCGAACTGTTGTACCTAGCTGTCCTCTGTAGAAATATTCCAAAGCTACTTGCACTACCTGCTACTTATTAAAAACAGTTGCCCCCCCTCTGTTTCCAGACTGTTCAAAATTACTCTAGTTTTTCTCATTATGGCCACCGGGGTGGGTCAGCGGTAATGGTGCTCGGCTCCTTACCTGAGAAAAGCGGGTTCGATGAATACCGCGGTGGTCGCATTTCGATACAGGCGAAATACTAGAGACCCGTGTACTGTGTGTGAGAGCCGCCGCGGTGGCTGAGTGGTTATGGCGCTCAGCTGCTGGCCCGAAAGACGCGGGTTCGATCCCGGCCGCGGCGGTCGAATTTCGATGGAGGAGAAATTCTAGAGGCCCGTGTACTGTGCGATGTCAGTGCACGTTAAAGAACCCCAGGTGGTCGAAATTTCCGGAGCCCTTCTCTACGGCGTCTCTCATAGCCCGAGTTGCTTAGGGATGCTAAACCACACAAACCAACCAGCTCAGTTTTCTCAGGAATTTAAGCCCCACCGTGATTCAGTGATTAACTGTTTAATCATGATGTGGAAGTTGTCTGCTCAGCTACTCAGCGATACGGTCTAGTTACCAAATCAAAAGCTGATCAGATAATCTCTATAAAATTTTACTATCACCTCTTTGAAACACAGTTCTATGAATACGCCCTGCAAATACTAGGTGAATATTTATGAAAAGGTCATGTCTATCTGCATGAGCACCTTCCAGATGGTAATTTTAGAACTGCGTGCGAAGCTTTCTGGAAGTGTTGATGGGGGCGCTTTGACTCAATCAAAAGATTTCTTACGATAGTTGAAGGCTATATAGAAGGGCTGGTTAAAATGTGGGCATTTAGGAATAAGCTAGGGGACCGTGAGAATAAGCACTTGAGTACCGTTAAAACAGCTTGAAAGCAAAGATTGCTCTCATTCGAATGACAGTCGCCTTTGTAAATACCCTGTCAGCAACGGCAAGTAAGCCAATCTGTATCTAAATTTTCATGTCTTTCAATCTTCGTTCTTCCGCCAGAATTTATTGCGCCACTAAAGGGAATATATATGCATTTTCAAAGTGCTAAAATGAGTATTAAAAACGACTAACTACAAATAGCTGAATGAAACAAGGCATCCAACTTCGATAATTTAAGATAAAGATTTTGATTCATTAACCAGTTTATCACTTCCCATTACCTGTTTTCAGATTTCCGGGTGAACCGGTAAATCAGTGCCAAAAGAGTCATTTTTATACTACAAAAGGCAAGTTTTAAAGAAATTTTTTCCCAGTCTTTCCTGTAATCCAATAAGGTGGCAGTTTGGGCTTGTTGGTAGTGCGTGACGTATAAAATGGCGCCACAGCAGACAAGGACATGAAAGAACACACACGAGCGCTAATTTGCAACCGTTTATTGGTGAAGAGAGCCTGTAGATATGTATGACATATGGCGATACATTGCGCAAGCGCGGCAGACAGTCAATTGCTAGTGGCTTCTGAGATAATCGAATTTCTTGGTTTCGCTATGCACTTATCACCTAAGCTATCTATTATTTCTGCTTCAGTTATTTCTCGCGTGAGTTTGCAAGTGTTTTTGGCAATGACCATGCATGCCTGAAAAAGAGTTTTGCACTCGAATTCACATTTTCTGCAGTGCGCATCTAAAAAACCACCTTTCTTTTCTTTAATATTGTAACGATGTTCACGAAGGCGCTCATTTAAGCTCCTTCCACTTTGCCCTACATACTACTTTCCACAGCTCAATGGTATGCTATACACAATGGATTCCGTATATTTAGCGAACTTAGTTTGATTATTTATCTTGCACCCACTCTTTGTAGCCCGGCCTTGTCTTGTCACTCTGCAAAGTTTCTGGAGCTTCTCTGGAGCTGAAAAAAAATGTCTTTCACTTTTGCCCGTTTTCCAATCTTCTTCAAGCGGTGGGACAAGCCGTGAGTGTCATCCCTGACTGACCGCACCACAGAGTTCTTCTGGCAGCTTCAACTCAAGCAGCTTTGCGACCTTCTTCCTCAGAAATATCTCCCTACCAAAAGCCCTGTCGACCTCCTAGAACGTGTAAGCTTACCAGAAGACGTGCACCATGTGCTGGCAAGGGGACCAAAGTTTGCCATTGACAAGAACATTACCGCTCCGGGACTTCTTTCTCTTGTAAAACAGTTATCTCGACGTGCCTCTGCGGATGACACTTCGCGCTGTGTTTCGGAGGGTGTGGACGCCTTGAATCACGGAAACCCCCTGCGCCGAAGGTATCTGTCAAACGCGTTTTTTCGGTCTTGAGGGACCACGAGCTTTGCGTATTGTCTGCGGACAAGGAGGGCGGTTTTGCAGTTTTGTCACATGGGCTGTTCAAAGCAAAAGCCTTGGAAGCTGTCTCTAATGTGTTTGATCATCTGCGGAAACTATCGACGTCTGAGTTGAAAGCAGAAGCCAAAAAGCTGTGCAGTAGGCTGCAGCCGAACAGGCTCTCTAAAGGCATAAAAACATCATAGTATGATGACCTTGACGTCTTTTTCAGTGCAAAAACGCACAAGGTGGGCGTTCCGTTCAGGGTGATTGTTTCTGAAAATGATATGTGGCAAAAAATTTATTGCTATGTTTCTCCAAAGAAAGCTCAACCTATTGGAAAAAATGATCCCTTCCTTGTAAAGGATTCCTATGCTGTCATAGATTACATAAAGTCTTCGTCGCTCAAGCGCTTGAGAGGTTTTTCTATAGATATTAAGGATTTGTTTTATTCGTTACCGCAAGCTAGTCTGCTTTCTTGTGTTCAGAACTGATTGTTAAGTTCGGAAACATAGCTTTCCAGAATACTTCGGATACGTCGAGCAGGGGCTTCCTAGAACTTTTAAGCCTTTATCTTCGGTCCACTTTTACTCAATGGGACGAACTCCCATTTCTGCAGAAACAGGGCATATGCATAGGGTCGTGCATTGCACCCGTCCGTAGTGTCTTGTTTCTAGTCGAACATTACAGAGGCTTTTGTAGCCGCCTTGCTAACTTAAAAGTAACAAAAGCATTTAGATATGTTGACGATTATTTAATATTCCTTGACTGCGATTCTGGGTCCGTCGAATCAGTTGTCACTAACACACTAAACGTAGTACGTGCACACTTACCACCTCTTATCATTGCCCATGAATTGCCATCAGAGGACAGTGTTCGCTTCCTTGATATCAGGATTTTATTTCAAGACGATCAGATTTACTGGAAGTACGAACCACGTGCCAACAAGCCACAGCTCTCGTAAGACTCTGCCCACTCCAAACTTGTCAGGAGGGGCATTGCCAAGTTATGCTTCACAAATGCCATAAAAATCCTGCAATCAACTAATTACACAAAGATTTGCTCAACAATCAAAGAGGCTAATTGAAGCCGGTTTTCCTATGCATATCCTTGTAAGTGTTGCCGAAAGGCTCCTAAAGGAGATCTGTTACCCTCATGTTCCACCACCGTCCCATTCACTAAACAAACAGAAACTGGCTGTGGTTCCGTACACTCACGGCTTGTCCCACCGCTTGAATACTGGACAACGGGCAAACTTTAAGGTCATTTTTTGAGCTCCAGAGAAGCTGCAGAAACTTTGCAGATTCACAAGGCCACGCCCGGCTACTAAGAATGGGTGTAAGAAGAATCATCAAACTAAGTTCGTTAAATGTACGGAATACATTGTGTACAGCATACCATTGACCTGTGGAAAGTAGTATGTAGAGCAAAGTGGAAGGTGCTTAAATGAGCGCCTTCGTGAACATCGTTACAATGTTAAAGAAAAGAAAGGTGATTTTTTAGATGCGCACTGCAGAAAATCTGGATTCGAGTGTAAACCTCTTTTTCAGGCACGCATGGTCATTGCCAAAAACACTTGAAAAATTATGCGACAAATAATTCAAGCAGAAATGATAGATAGCTTAGGCGATAAGTGCATAGCGAAACCATCTGTTGGGCTATCTCGTAAGGAATTATGTTATCTCAGAATCCACTAACAACTGACTGTCTGCCGCACGTGCGCAATGTATCGCCATGTCATATATATCTACAGGCTCACTTCCGCAAAAAACTGTTGCAAGTTAGGCTCATGTGTGTTCCTTCATGTACTTGTCTGTTTTTGCGCTATTTTATACGTCATTCACTGAAATACCTGGTGTGTACAAGTGCAGAGGGCAGCACGACGGCGCCCCTTGATTCTCACACGACTTTAACTCTTCATGCACTATTCCGAATGCATCGATAATGACGTGATTCGGCAAGATACAGAACGGCCAGCGTGCCGGATTTATTATTCTGGCTGCTAAAATCAGTATCGTTCATCAAGAAAGCTGCAAAGGAAGGAAAAACTATTGCTCATCTCTCCGGAACGTCATTCAGGCTGACATTTCGCACCCAAGTAAACAATACAGAAGGTAGTCTGTCCAAATGACAGGCGGTGTCAAAGTTTTATGGAGATCCCGGCCCGAAATCGCTGTAGGCGCCCGGTTTGTGTACTGTGTGGACTTTGCCAATAGAAGTCGAAACACGATTCTAATCAATACCCAGGCGCATCGCATACTCATAAGCATACGCATCGCATCGCGTAAAATAATAATTGTCATGGATCTCTCCGGAGAACACTCGGACCGAAAGAATGGACTAAGCGACAGGTGTACCCACACAAACGCACATTTAATACACCCTACGTGACATAACACTAGAACACAAAAGTAACAAAACTAACACAAAACACAAAGACTATAAGTACACATGACCCGGGTACACTGCTACCAGCGTCTACTACTAGCGTTAGCGAATGCCCGGACCCCGTAGAGTATCTGTTACGGGTCCATGTTGGACTTAATTTTGGAAATGTGGCGGAGAGTTTGAAGGATGCTTCACTCCCGCCACCATTTGGCCCGGCATTGCACTACCTCCATGATCAGCCTTGTCTTTAGCGCGTCTTTACTATCCTGTCTTTCTATCCCATCTTTCAACTCTCCTTCTATCTTCACATGGTAGCGATTGCGGCTCGTCTTGAGCCAGTGAGCAGGCCTGGGCTCTTTCCCTTCTTTCCTCTGGCAGCAACAGACAGACAGACCACTAGCGTTCTACTATTAGTGGTCGGCGTTCGTGCTCACGGTTGGTTCGGTGCGGCTGCGGCGTTGTATGGATCCCGTAGCTGGCGTCGAGGCGGCGTTCGACGTGCTTGGGCTGGCGTTGCTGGCGGCGTCGCTGGCTGCGTCGTATAGGCTCCCGGTCCAAGCGCCCGTGGAGATGATGCCGGTGTTGTTCGCGTTGGGGGCACCACCCGGATGGGTGGCAGCAGCGCTGGAGACACGCCTGGTCGTAGCAGGTGGTCGCGTCCTCCGTTGACTCCCCGGAACGGGCTCAGGCACGGCAGGATGTCCACGATGCGAAGCCGTAGAAATTGAGCTCACCGGAGCAGCAGCCGGCGTCGCTCTCTTCCAGCCAAAGTGTCCCTGACCCGCCGGAGCCTCTGCTTCTCTGCTGTTCCCTCCCGTGCCTCGCTCTTACTCGCCCTTTTATAGCCTGGGTGTTAGTCCACGTAAGCCTTGTCGTCGTCTTCTCTTCTCCACCTTACCGAATGCATCTCCCCCAATCATCTCTCTAAACCTCGCCGAATGCTTCTTCTTCCTCTTCTTTACTCTTCGGTTAATCCACTTCGTCTTCTTCACACCTCTTTCCTTTAAAATTTAATTTAGGCTCCTTAATGTATGTGACAAGGACCTCCTCTTTCAAGAGTTTTTACATGAAAAACTGCTTACGTCATCCTCATCTTCAAGCCATCCAGCGAGCCGACTATCTTCTGTGGCGATTCTGGACCCAGCACATAACACACCGCAGATGTGCAGCACACACCAAACGCACACCACTAACACAGCACACCAAATCGCGTTTTCAGAACACTAACACACCACTGCCGTTGTTCGTACAGAGTCCTTAATAAACATGTTCGTGTCCACAACACACTCCCTTGTATAAACACATAACACCAACAACACCAACAAGAACAACAAGATAAATCCCAGAGATACACTATCACAGCAACAACAAGATACATTCCAGAGTTACCTAGAGCTCTTCAGATAGCTCTATCTCTATACAAGTCTAATTTGTAACATATGACCTCCGCTTTATCTGGCCTATCCAAAAACATCTCCCCCTTGATTTTGAGTAGAGCTGTGATCGTCTATCTTTATTCACTTTGGGTTTCATTAGTACCTCATCCCCTCCTGCATTTTCTGCACGTGGGCACCTCGGCAACATCACCTGTCTCCTCGGCTACTACCGAGCATGTTACCTTGGGTGCGTAACGTACGGGACCTCATTCTTCATATTTCTTCAAGATATTTACATGGAAATCCCTCTTAGTGCCATCTATCAATACCTCAAAATCCATGACCTTTTTCTTCCGCGTCACAAGGTACGGGCCCTTCCACTGCATCAGTAACTTATTATGATCCGTGGGTAGCGGGACGAGAACCCTGTCTCCCGGATTCAGATTTCTGTGAATGGCTTTATTTTCATAATATCCCTTGTGGCGTTCACGCGCTTTTTACAGGCTTTGATGTGCAAGCTTGCATGTTTCCTTCAACCTGTCCCGCAACTCAAGCACGTATGTGTATGTTGTCTTGAGATCTGATGCCATCTCTTTATTAGCCCACAGCTCCTTGAGTATTGCAAGATAACTTCTAACGGTTCTCCCATATAACATCTCGAAGGTAGAGAAACAAAGACTCGTTTGCGGCACTTCGCGGTAAGCGAACAAAAGAGCTTGGAGATATCTATTCCAATCAGTTGGTCTCTCCTGGCACATTTTCATGATCATAATTTTGAGGGTGTCGTCGAACCGCTCTACAACCTCATTACACATGGGATGGTAAGGCGTCGTCAGTAACTGCCTTACTGACAAAAGGCGGTTAACCTCCTCCATTAGTTCCGATGTGATGTTCGAGCCCCGGTCACTCAAAACTTCCCTCGGGGACCCATAACGCGAAAACATTTCCACGAGACCCTCCGCCTCTTGGATACTGTCAGTAGTTCCCAGTGGAATAGCGTCAGAATAACGAGCGGCCACGTCAACCAGAGTAAGCACATATCTATTGCCTTTGGCGGATACTGGAGAGATTGGCCCCACAATGTCAATCGCCACTCGCTGAAACGGTAAGTCGACGGCTGGCATCTTGCCCGGAGGTACGGGACCAACTCTTCCCTTCAGAACTGTGCGCTGGCACACGTCACATGAGCGAACAACACGCTTAACGTCACTCTGAACACCCGGCCAAAGGAACTCATCGGTGATCCTAGACGCCGTTTCTTGAATACCCTTGTGTCCGGCCATAATGGCGTCATGACCTAAGCGTAGCACGGTCTCTCGCATATCTCTCGGTAGCACCAGCTGTTGGACCCGCCTTCCTGAACTAAATATGCATTCCCTGTGCAGAAGACCATTTACCAATTGATATTTGAAGGACGTACGACTCTTCTTTCTTTTCACTTTTTCCCCGACTCTTTCGAAATAGGCTTTCAAGCACGGGTCTTCCTTTTGCCTAATTGCAATTTCGCCCGGTGTTATGCTCAAGCACATCGCAAAAGGAGTAGAGAGCGGACGCTGCGTTGCTCGGGCTGTCGCTTGAGCTCTTGTCTCCACTGCCGATGAGAAACTGACTGCACCAGGCTGAGCTCTCGTGGGCCTTTCCTCCTTTGGTTGTTCTTCAACGTCGACCATCCTCCACTCGGGATCGGGGCCTTCGACACTTCTTGCACCCGTAATGTTTCCCAAGATGAGATCGTATACGGGTTGGTCTACGCATTTTGCCATTACCTGCCCAGTATAATATGGCGTGGACACTAGAATCCTGGCTTAAGGAAGGTACCTTACTGTGCTGTCTACAAGAGTGACGGCCGACGCTTCCCCTGTAAGATCCTCGTCCTTCACCATTCTTCTCCGAAACAGGACTGTGTTGGCTCCGCTGTCCGTAAGCACCAATATAGGACGGTCCCCTATTTGCCCAACCATCACTGGCATTGCTGCTTTCGACTTGAGTGTTCCACTTACTGTCTCATTTTCCAAAGGCGTTTGCTCTCCTTTCAGCTGTGAAACATCGGGTGTCGTGGCAAGTTCTACCCTAGAGTCGACAACGCATGCAGCTCGGTCCTGCGTTCTGCATCGGCATATCCAGAGTATGACCGCTCCTCTTACAACCTTGACACACAACCTGTGTTTTTTGGGCAGCGCTACTAGTTCGACAGTCAGCTTCACGGTGTCCCACCTTGCCGCAGAGAAAACACCTTACTGGCGCCTTAGATGCACCGCCATATGCTCCTGGGTTTGCAGCATCTGTCTCTAGGGCCTTTTTTGTTTCCTCCTTTGCCTTACTCAAATTTCTCAGCCCTTGAGCCTCGAGGAATTGGTCTGCAGTGTCGGCGAACTCTTCCAATGAACACAACTTTCTTTCAGGAATAGCGCTAGCTTTGAGCTGCAGCACGCTAAAAATTGCTCTGTGACCAGCTTGTCACGCACGCCTTCAAAACTCTTTTCTGTGTTTGACATATCAAGCTACCTATCAAAATAGTTGGTCAGCCTGCAGGAAAACTGCTTAGCGGTTTCCGAATCCTCAAGTATTGCGGTGCGAAATCTCTCACGAAAACCCTCTGCAGTAAGCCTGAATCTTTGGAGGAGTGCCTTTTTGACTTTCTCGCAGTCCATGCAATCAGCAGCAGGCATCCTTCCAACACATTCATCGCCTCTTCGACTAAACACATGCTCAAGCCGTGGCCCATTCACTGCGCTCCCAGTCTTTCCCCAAAGCTATCCGCTCGAATCGTTGCAGATATGCATTCAAATCATCTCTCTTGTCATCGAAAGGAGCCATCAGCTTTCTTGGACAACCTCTAGCCGGTCTAGGAGATTCTGTACCCGCTAAGGAACTCTGATCATTGTCCGTGATCTCCTCATATCCTCCCACGACATGCGCCTGTTTCCACAAAATAAAGTCCTTCTCCTGTTCTATCCTCCTTTTCTCCTGTTCTTCTGCCTCGCGATCTCTTTTCTCGTCTCGCTCTTCTGCCTCGCGAGCTCTTCTCTCTGCCTCGCGAGCTCTTTTCTCTTCTCGCTCTACTGCCTCGCGAGCGTATGCGCGTGCTTGCGCCCGTTCCTCTCTCTGCCTCTTTCCCTCTTCCTTTTAGAAATGCATCGCCTCTTCCTTGCTTAACCCTAGCTTGAACGCCATTTCTAACGTTCTTGCCAAATCCATAATTTCTGCCGTCGAGAGATCGGAAAGTTCCGAGACAAAGCAAAAAGAAAAAAGGAAATGAATCCTGGCACAGGATCGCCACTTATCTTTGTCACGGATCTCTCCGGATAGGATAGGATAGGAAAACATTTATTGAATCATAAGTATTTAGGCGATCAGAAGTCTTCTTGCTTGCTTCGCGTGTCGCTGTCTTCACGCTGCGCTGCAGGGAAGGCGTCTTCAGCAAAGGGTGGTCCCTCAGTCCAGGGCTCCACTGAGTTTGGCTGCATCCCTTGCGTGCTCTACCATCCTCTTTTGGACGGCGAGCTCGCAGCTGACGAGCCGGCTCTCCCAGTGCTCCGCACTCGGGGGTTTGTGTTCCCGGAATGCGTTGTTTCGTTCGCATTCCCATGTTATGTGAAATAGTGTGGGTGTGGCCCCGCACCACGGGCATGTGCCCCAATATTGCGTTGGGAACATCTTGTTGTATATAAAGAGGTTGGGGAAGGAACCTGTTTGTAATCTACGCCAATCTGTTGCCTCCTCCTTTGTTAGTGCTTTATGTGGGGGCGGATATTTATATCTCACCCCTCTGTGATGTTGGAGTAGTTCTGAATAGCTGTCCCCGAGGATCATAGCGCTCAGACCACGGCTCTCCTGCTGCTGTCCGACTCGGAAACAAAAAGCTCGAGCTAGATCATCGGCCGCCTCATTGCCCCTTATGCCCTCGTGCGCAGGTATCCAGATTAAATTATGTTGGACTGTTATGCTCTCTGAGAGGTTGCACTCTCTGAGACCCTTAAGAGCAGCTTTGCTAATTCTGCCCTTCGTATAATTTCGACAGGTCTCTTTTGAGTCCGTGATAATATTCAATGATTTGTTCTCCCTATATCCTTTTGCTGCCGCCAGCGCTACGGCTAACTCCTCGGCGTCCGTTATACTCCAGATTTCCGTGGATGCCCCGGAGGTTAGTTCCCCATCTTTGTTTACTACCACTGCCGTACGTATGTATTTGCTTCTGCCGCTCGCTACTTCCATAGCGCTTGCGTCCGTGTAGAAGGTGTTATCCTTCCCCGCTAGTGTTCTTTCAATGTGTTCTGCCCTGGCCTTCCTTTTGCCTTCGTGGCGCCTGGGGTCCATGTTCTTTGGAATGGGTCTGACATAAAATGTTTTCCTTATTTCGGTAGGCATGTCTTCGTACCGTTTTGTGTCGATGTATTCGCAGCCTATTCTGTCGAGCAGTGCTCTTCCAGTGTAGGTCCCTCCTAGTCTTTTAATTTGCGATTTTCGTTGCGCTTCCACCATTTCTAGGAAGGTGTTGTTGACGCCAAGCTGCATGAGCTTTTCGTTGGGTGTGTTTCTTGACAGGTGTAATGCTGTCTTGTATGCTTTCCTTAGAATGGTTTCGATTTCTTCATTAGACATTTTGGTCCTTACGTGGAAGGGAAGCGAGTACGTAACTCTGCTTACTATGAGGCTGTTGACCAATCTTAGGGTGTCTTCTTCTTTCATCCCATGTCTTCTTTGAGAGACTCTGCTTATCATTCTGCTGACGCTTTCTGTTGATTTCTTGAGTAGGGAAATCGTGTGGTCGCATTTCCTACTACCCTGCAGCCACATGCCGAGGATGCGGATCATTTTGCATTCCGGTATGAGTTGTCCTTCGAGAGTGACTTCCAGTTTCGCCTTAGTCTGGTGTCGGCCCACTCTCAGGAGTTCAGACTTTTCGGTAGAACAGTTGAGGCCTCTAGCTGTCACGTAGTCTTCTACGCATCGCGCCGCTTCTTGCAGTGCGCCTTGCTTTTCTTCTAAGGTCTCTCCGGTAGCCCAGACCGTGATGTCGTCCGCGTACATCGCGTGTTGGACTCCCTGGATTTGCTCGAGTTTTCTTGCTAGGGCAATCATCGCCATGTTGAATAATACGGGCGAGATTACGGAGCCTTGGGGCGCACCTCTGCTAGGCGTTGCAAAGATATCGCTCCTTAGTTCTCCTAGGCCTACTGTTGCCGTTCTGTTTGAAAGGAAGTCCTTCAAGTAATCGTGTGTTCTCTTCCCGCAGTTCGCGTTGATGAGACCTTCCATGATGGCCTCGTGGCTTACGTTGTCGAAGGCTCCTTTGACATCGAGCGCCATGACCACGTTTTCGCCCTTCCTTGGCATAGTTTCTAAGACCTCCTTCTCGAGCTGTAGCAGGACATCTTGCGTCGAGAGGTTGGCTCTGAACCCGAACATTGAGTTTGGGTAGTACTTTTCTCTCTCCAGGTGTTGTTGGATGCGTTTGGTGACTATCTTCTCGTATAGTTTGCCCAGGCATGATGTGAGAGAGATCGGCCTCAGATTATCGATTTGGATTTTCTTGCCGGGTTTGGGGATCATCACTACGACGGCGTGTTTCCATGCAGCCGGGACTCTCCCTTCTTGCCATAATTTGTTTAAGTAGCGGACTAGTTGGTCTATCGCTTCGTCGCTGAGGTTTCTAATGAGGGAGTTCCGTACTCGATCTGCTACCGCAGCTGTGTTCTTGGTGGCTGATCTAATTGCCTCAATGACCTCTTCCCTAGTGATGGGTCGATCCATGTTCGGGTTTTCTTCGCGTCGGTATTCACTGTGGTATCCCTCCGGTTCTCCCGTTCCGTAGCATTTCTGCGAACCTCTTCGAGCATCTGCTCGTCCGTTCCTTGATACTGGTGTATTAATCTTTGGATAGATTTGCTGCTTTCCCGTTTGCTCTTGCTGGGATCCATCAGGCTTCTGAGTATTTGCCACGTTCTGGCTGTACTGAGGGTGCCCTTCAGCGAGTCTGTGAATTGGTGCCACCCCTGTCTAGCCAGTTGCGTAGCGTACTCTTCCGCCTTCTTACTGATCTCCGCAATCTTCCTATTGAGTTTCTTATTTAGTTTCTGTTTTTTTCATCGTTTGGTGAGACCGCGCCTTGCTTCCCATAGCCTAAGCAGCCGCCTATCTACCTCCGGCGCTTCCTCGGTCCTGTCCACTTCTCGGGTGTACATCTCTTGGATCTGTTTTAGCTGGTGGCTCCATTCCTCCGGGGAGGTTATGTCGCCGCTCATCCCTTTGCAGTGTTCTCGAAAAGCATCCCAGTCCGTTAGCTTGGCTGTGCCGATCTTCCTTTTCGTATGTTCTGCCTCCAGTTGCAGGCGTAGAATGTAGTGATCGCTCTCAAGATTCTCGAGCGTATTTTCCCATTCCACGTTTCTGGCATTCTTTACGAAGGTTAGGTCAGGGCAGGTGTCTACACTGACGCTGTTTCCTATTCTGGTTGGTTGGGCTTCATCGGTTAGGAGCTCGCATCCTACGTTTTCTGCCACAGTGCTAATCTCTCTACCCTTTTTGTCGTCTTTCGCGTAACCCCACTGTGGGCTCTTGGCATTGAAGTCTCCTGCTACGACTAGCGTGTTTTGCCCCGCTAGTTTTTTAGCTTCGGCGAAGAGCTTTATAAACTCTCCGTTCCTCTGTTTTGGTGAACTATATACGTTAATTACGAAAGTGCTTTTCGCTTTCCTCTTCTTCTTCGGAATGATCTCCGTTATTGTGTGTTCGATGTTTGTGTCCTTAATCTCGTCGTGTGCTATGGTGACTATCTTGTTGCTTATGAGGGTTGCGACCTTGCCTCTCTCCAAACACGTGTAGCCCCTAAGTGTCGAAGTGGTGAAGGTTTCTTGTAATAGTATTAGGTCTGGCATCGTACCTTTGTGATTGATGAATTGTTGCAGGAGCCCCTGTTTATGCCTGTAGCCCCCGCAGTTCCATTGCCAAATTTCTAATTTGTTGCCTCCGGCCATATTGGGGCGTTGGTATTATTGTGAATATTAGCGTTAGCTATTCCTGGGGTTTCTGCGTTCCCGCCGAAGCGGCGCTCGTTGTATAGTCTATCTCAAGAGTCATGGATTTTTTGCACGTTCTGGTTCTTTATGTAATTGCGGAATCCCTGTTCTTGTAGGGCTACTTTTTGTTGTGTGGTTTGCATTTCCTTCTGTATGTTCTGAAATTGTGACTGCAGATTTAGTAGCATGTTCTTGATTTCACTAATCCCTTCCGCTGCCTGTGGCTCGGGGCTAGGGGACTTAGGCGGCGGAGTGGCCACCCTTATGGGTGCTGAGTATGGTGCTGCCGGTGTTAGACCCTGTCGCCTGATCTCTTGTAGTTCCTTGATTATGTCATTTAGCTGTTTCCTCAGCTGTTGATTTTCCTTTCTTAACTCGTTTATAATTTGTTTATCACTGTTTGTGTGGTCATTTGGGTTTGGGTGCGGAGTATCTGGGTGAATTGTAATGGGAGGGCCGGCTCCCCAGCTCACCTTCGTGCCGCCGCTTTTCTTCTGTTGCTGTTTCTCTGCCTGCTGCTGCTGCCCCTTGGGTCGCGGTGTCCATGATCCGTCCCGGGCTCGGCTGCGGCTGCGGCTACGGCTGCTGCTCCACCCGCTCTGGTCCCCTTCTTCCCTCGAGAACCACCGCTGGCGTCTGGCTCCGCCGCCTCGGCTTTTGCTCCGGCTGCGACTTTGCCTCTGCTGCTGCTGTTGGGCTCTCCCCATCTTAGCTCGCTCGCTGTCTTCAGTCTTTGCTTGCAGTCCCTGGTTCCTGCCACGTGGCCACCGCCGCACAGCAGACACTTGGGAATGCACTCGTACTCCTCGATTAGATTCCGTCGTCCGCATTGTCGGCAGGTTCTGGAATCTGGACTTGGGCAGACGTCCGTTCGATGTCCTTGCTGTCCGCAGGTGTAGCAGACTTGCCTCGTGGGTCGGTATGGGTAGCACCACATCTCCCCGCCGTAATAGATGACTTGCTTGGGGAGACGCGGGCCGTCAAAAGTTATGACTGCGGTTCTCGAACGCCCGAGCATTCTCGCCGCCAGGATTTTGACTCCCTGGGTGCGTACTCGCAGGTGTGCCTTTAGTTCTTCGGCCGGGGGTTCCCGGGTCTACGCCGTGGATGACCCCGCGCAGCGTTCCCTCCGGTGCCGCCATATGGCAGTTGACTGCGAAGGCTTTCCCGCCAAAATTCAGCTCGGTGATGCGTCTGATATTTCGGGCAACCTCTTCGTTGTTAGTGCTGATAATTATGATGTTCGATCCGTTTCGTAGCCGTACTATAAAGTCTTCGGTCTTGCAAGTCTGGCCGGTGGCAGTGATTACCGCTCGCGCCACTTGGTGCGTGTGCAATTCCTTGACTGGCAGTCCCCTCGGTCTCAGGACGACCTTTAAGTCTTCGCGTGGAAGCGGCTGCAGTCTTCGCCTTGGCGGCGTCTGCAGCTGCGCTCCTTCTTTTCCTCCTTCCCCGGGTGCGGGTGGCGTGTTGCCTGACGTCACGCTCGAGCTCTGTGGTTGGCTGTTGCCATGCGCCGGTCCCGCCGAGGCCGGCCCGCCGCGCTGGCGTCTCTTTTGTCTCTTCGACATCGCGATTTCCCAGTCTGCGTCCGTGTCTTGAACCGACTGGTGCGCCTGCGTGCTTGGCGCCGGCCCAGAGGCCGGCGCTGAGGCTGGGGTGCCGCTCAACAAAGCCTGGGGTGGTCTATGGCCTAGGCCTAGCGTGGCCGTCGACGTGGCAGCGTCGGCGGTGTCGGCGGTCGCTTCTTGCAGGTCTTGATCCATAATATCCTGCGTTTCCATGCCGGAATCCCTTGAACGTGATGGGGGGTGGGGGTCGTAACTTAGGTTGTCGCGTCGGGCCTTCGCTCGGGTCCGCTTCGCCGGCCGACCGTCGCCGGGGGTAGGCCTCCGGGCCCCGTACTCGTGCTAACCCTCGTTAGGCTTAACGCCTGGACGGCCACGTGGGAAATTCAGAGGTCGGTAGATTCCAAAAATCTGGACGTACCGGCTTGAATTTGGTGTCCTCGTGGTCCTCTTCCTCTTATGCTTTGGATCCAGCAAGAATTTGGTGGATCCAATAGGGTTGACCGGGTCAAAACACCCGAAAATCGCGGAGCGCATGTAACACGCGTCCGCTCGCCTCGGCTGCTCGCAGTGCCCCCCCCCCCCCCCCATCTCTCCGGAGAACACTCGGACGGAAAGAATAGACTAGGCGACAGGTTTACACACACAGACACACATTTGATGCCCCATACGTGACACACACACTACAACACAGAACTAACAAAACAAACAGATAACACAGACTATAAATACACACGTCCCGGGCACACTGCTACCAGCGTCTACTACTAGCGTCCTACTATTAGCGGTCGGCGTTCGTGCTCACGGTTGGTTCGGTGCGGCTGCGGCGTTGTATTAATCCATTAGCTGGCGTCGATGCGGCGTTCGACGTGCTTGGGCTGGCGTCGCTGGCGGCGACGCTGGCTGCGTAGTGCAAGCTCCCGGTCCAAGCGCCCGTGGAGGTGATGCCGGTGTTGTTGGCGTTGGGGGCACCACCCGGATGGGTAGCAACAGCGCTGGAGACACCCCTGGCCGTAGCAGGTGGTAGCGTCCTCCGTTGACTCCCCGTAACGGGTTCTGGCAGGCAGGAAGTCCACGATGCGATGCCGTAGAACGCGAGCTCACCGGAGCAGTAGCCCGCGTCGCTCTGTTCCAGCCGATGTGCCCCTGACCAGCCGGAGCCTTCGCTTCTCTGCTGTCCCCACCCCCCGTGCCTCGCTCTCACTCGCCCTTTTATAGCCTCAGTCTTAGTCCACGTAAGACTTGTCGTCTTCTTCTTCTTCTCGTCTCCACCAATCATCTCTCGCCACTTCACTGAATGCTTCTCCACCTCACCGAATGCTTCTCTTCCAATCATCTCTCTCCACCTCACCGAATGCTTCTTCTTCTTTATTTTTCGGCTAATCCACCTCGTCTTCTTCACACCTTTCCTTTAAAATTTAACTTAGGCTCCTTAATATATGTCACACCCTGCAACCTTCTTAGTCTCAACCACCCGCCTAACTTTCTCCCGTCCCTTGCTCCGCTAGCCGTCTGTTGGAATCCATTCCGTTACTCTTAAAGACCATCGATTAACTTGCTTTCGCATTGCATGCCCTGACCACGCCCATTTCTACCTCGACTTCGAATAGGATGGTGTTAACCGGCATTTATTCCCCGACCCATCCTACCCTCTTCCTGTCCCTCAATGTTACGGACATCTTCCTTTCCACAGCTCGCTGAGTGGAAGCGGTTGAAGGAATGCGAGGGCAAATACAACTCCTGAAAATAGACAGCATACTTTCGTTAACAGTGAGCACCCTAATAACTAACCTAGATAAACATAACGGTTCACTGATGTGTGACGAAGACCATGACATTACACAATGCGATGTCGAAGTGCGCGTGCCAGTAATGCCGGAGCTTACATGGCGGAGGAAAAAGGGTGCGCCGACGCCGTTCGATGTTGCGAGCAGAAATCCACCGAGTGGTCCAGACTTGTCGAGAGCGTATGCTGCGGCCTTGACCGGAGGCCGCATTCCGGGGTTCCATAGACATATCGTCAATAAAGGCGAAATGCATAGCAGCCGATTCCTCAGAAATGAAAACGACGAGCTCGTCTAGGTCAGCCGGCGGCAGGCCGCCCAGGACAGCGAGCACCAACACTCGGATAAAGATAACGTTCGATGTGCGTGCGACGAAGACTGTGCCGTGACGCCTGCGTTGTTTATACTGTTGAAGAGTGCACTTGCTCCAGAGCTTCTTCATATTCTCTCAAGAAGCCAAGAAATTCACGTTTTAGCTTTTACGCCCTTTTTTCGCTGCATGCGGGGCATCCTAGCGAAGCAACGCCTGTGTGTCTGTGTGCAAAGTTCTTGAAGCAAGTTCATCCTATATGGTTCGGTCGTTACAGACGGTGGTTACCTGGGCCGTACGTGAAGGAATGCAATACGATAGGCTTGAAAGGGGAGAGAAAGCTTGGGCTTACTTTTCCTCACTTTTTTTACCTCTGCAGCAAAGAAAAATTTAGATTTGCTAATTCTTGTCAAGCTTCGAAATAAAAACCTCGCCATTAACCTTTCACGCTATCTATATCCTTCGACGTACAATCGTACTTGCCACCTCCATCCCAACTCGCTGACACCGCATTTTCTACGAACAGAATTATTGAAGCATATATTGTTTTCGACGCACTATAGCCGACTGCAGTGTTGTTTTGTTACCTTTTTATACGCTTTGAGGTGTTATTACTTCCTTTATATTTATTTTGTTTATCTTTTCACCGGCCCTTCTTGGACATTTAAAAGGTTTCCAGTATTGATTCAATTGATAATTTAGCGCAAACATACTATGTTTACTTTGGACGCGTCTGCTTTTGAGTGACGAATTCCTCAAAACTTTACAGTGTTCCTAGCGTTGCTGCTATCCTCACTGTGCCCGGGCTAGTTACACTCTCACAAAACGTCTGGGTGGCGTAATCAACCACGTGGATTCTTTATGTTTCTTAAGATCTTGGAGCGAGGTGTTCGCTTTCATGGCATAAAGAAAAAAACATAACATCTGAGAAGTAACCGCGTTTTTCTGAACAAAATAAAAAGCTGCAAGTGAAAAGCAAGAAGCTCGTCACAGGGCATTTTGCTTCTTGCCAGCATAGCGCCTCTGGTGGAAGCGTTAAGGCCAACATAAAGCCTATGCACGCTGTTTCTTGTGTCCGTGTTCCGCTAACGCGTTCGGCCCGCTTTTGTATTCTCGTCGGGCAGCGCATTACCAGGTTATAGAGGAAGGCCAGGGAAGCGAAAGGAAGATTTCAGTGCCCTAATTATCCAGTCTGGCAGCCTACTCCCCCCCCCCCCCCCCCCTCCCGTTTCTCTGATGTAATCTCTGGACGGATATCTTTCGAGGAGCCATCCTGTCGCCTCTTTTTATGCCCAGAGCTGAAGCAGAAGTCGGGCATAATAAAGAAGAAAATGAAAACTGCACAAGAAGACAAGAGTAGTGAGACGGTGGAACTCTGCGAGTAGCGCCAGTAGCATTTTTTTTGCAAGCCTATCGCGAGGCCTGAAAATTGTGCGAATTCGTCTCGAAAGCTCTAGTTCCTAGAGTGCTGGTGCACACGTGAGCTTGCTTACTTGTACTACTGAGAGCGCTCAGAACGTTAGAAAAAAATGTACAGAGCCAAAAAAAGCTCTTTCCTTAACTGTTTTTGTTAAATGTGACTTGGTTTGCATGCTCGAGAGACTCCTACGTTGTTGTCTTTGCCACGAAAAAAAAAGAAAGATAAAGGTGCTGCTTGTTTTCTTTTACTTCTGCAGACTTGATAAGCAGCGTTATAGCTTAGGACGCGAAGAAATGCCGCATATAAGGCGAGTTTAAGGTCACAAGTATCTCACGCACAGGCGTATTTGTAAAAGCAAAAACGCAAAGGGGCACCTTCCCCGAAAGTGCTTCAGTTATTTAGGATAAATCGAATGCCCAACGAGCAGTGCAGGGCACGGTAAAGGGCACCTGAGCATTATCGTTTGTCTTGGAAAAACAATCAAGCACAAATGGGTAAATATAACCGCGATCATGCAATTAAACTCTAATCCGGACACTTGAAAACACGTAACACGCGGTTTTCCGCCTCCATATATTCACTGCGCACAAAGATTTTACTGATGTTAGGATTTGCGCGATATGTATACATTACTGTAACGAGATACCGACGCGATTGCAACAGCCCTGCTAATGATAGGGCCCTCAGGAGGGAAGAATCTCGCTCGCACACTGTCTCCTCTAAGTGCAGCACACGCGAGACAATCACATTGCGAGCGAGGGAGTCGTTACGCGCATGCTGCTGTTTCGACGTATTTACTTGTTTCTTTCTCTTTCAGGCCGCTTCTTTTCGAAACTCCAAGAATCGATACCACGGAGCTTGGCAGGTCAGGCACAGCTGACAGCTCTCCACTTGGGATAGGAAGAACCGTTAGCGCGTTCTGGGAGCGGCATTGTTTCCTCTTTTATCGCGAGAAAGTTCTGGCTGTCCCAAGCTAACAAACTTGTTCCTCCTAAAGAAGGAGGTTTCCCCGGTGCTTCTATTCTTTTTCTTTGTTTTAAAAGTGGCTGAAAAACCATTATTTATGTTAGAAGTCTCGAAAGAGGAATGTTGACTAAGGACTGAAGCTTTCTTCTTCGGTGCTGCGTCGAGGTTTCTTGTTATGCGGGCAAATATTCTTGGTAACCCTAATTATGTTTTCATAAACTTAAGAAGAAAAATGAAACAAAACAGTGTTCGCGCAAAAGAAAAGTTTGAAAACGAAGCCCTTAGAAAACAATGTGATTTCTCATTGTGTGCGAAGATTGCATATGGTCTGGAACACGTACCGAAAGAGAAGCCTGGAAAGGAAAGCCACTCCATCATTCTTCCTTAATTTGAAGCGAGGCAATGCACAAAAATATGCCATGGAGATGTTTGAAGGAGAGTGCGCACTAAGTCGCTTTTTCTATATGAGAAACTGAGGCTTAAACAAGGGCCCGCAGCGGAGCAATGAATTGAGTATATTTATATTTTTTCTCCTTCGCTAACTCGCATTGAGTTTTTTGTTTCTGCGTGTTGCGCCTCCGGCAATATCACGTTGCTTGAAGACGCCGCGCAAATCATCGTTCCCCCCGCCAACCATGGTTACGCTCTAGGGATCTTGTTTGAGTAAGCGCACCTCTCCACAGCCAGGACGGGGGGGGGGGGGGGGGGGGAGGGTATGCAGTAAAATATTCCACTGGCTGGCAACCTGTAAAGCGGGCGCAGACGGCGGACCAGCTTAGTGCGCCTGCTGGAATGCGTTCCAAGGCCAAGCCGGATGCAATATATGACGTAACGGTGATGCGAGAGAGGAACACTTCGAACTGATGGAGACCTTACCCGTGAGCTTCTGAAGTTTGCGACACACGCCGCGTTGGGCCGTGGACCACGACAGCGGTGTTTACGGTGGCGAAGTGTGCGCACTGCATGCGACTGTTCGGAGTGGTGAAGTGGGCTACGCTTCAAGTCTTCTTGAAAGGAGATGAAGGCACTGGAGAAAGTATCGACAAAACTGCTTTTGATACACGCCCCACACCCACTGACGGCGGCTCTGTTTCGCGGGAGTGGGAACAAACGGACAAGTGTAGAAGCTTGCAGTAAGAGGAACTCCCATCGCGATCGCGCTCGGATCTCCTAACAGAGAGTGGGTTAGGCAAGCAGGGCGGAAAGAGATAGCGAGGTACGTATAGCCTCGACATTAGCAGAAACTGCGTTAACAAATGTAAGGAAAGTTGCAAAAAAATCCGCAAATTGTTCACAAGCAGTCCAGCTCGCTCAGTTTAGCGCATCACTCAACGTTGCTCAAACGTAGTAAATGGGCTGAATTATAGAGGGCAGGATTAGTACATTTCACATACCCGTCAGCGTGAAGCTGAGGGCTTGGGCGAACTTAGTTTGCTTTCTCTGTGGTGGGTGAGTGGAAGGGAGATTTCGATGCTACACAAGATAATTCTCCTTTTCGATTCCCCCTCGATAGGCAGTGGTTTGGAGACAGCTTGAAACTAATACCTTCCCCACAACCCTCTTTCTCTCTTACCTCTATTCGATCATCGGTCCACCGCACTGTCCACAGAGCGGAAGCGGGAGGGGTGTCCGCCCGCGCTATTCTACATGATCTGGCAAGCAGAGGTGGTCTACTGCCTTACTCCCATCCGCTGCCATACACGTATACCTCCTGTGAAGAATGGCTGACTGACGCCGTAGCTGACTCGGTATAGCATCGGACGTCAAATTCGGAATTGTGGGCTCGGATCCCACCAGCGGCAAGTGCTTGATGGTTACTTTAGCTTACTAAGTTATCTCTCAGCGATAAAATATTTACACTATTAGTCCCGTCGCTGCTGTGTGTCAGCGGTTATTGTGCTCGGATGCTGAACCGAAAGGAGCGGGTTCGATTCCGGCTGCGGCGGTACTGAGGCCCGTGTACTGAGCGATGTCGGTGCACACTAAGGAACCCCAGGTGGTCGAAATTAACCGGAGCCCTCAATTACGGCGTCCCTCATAGTCTGCGTCGCTTTAGCACGTTAAACCTTTTATAAAAAACTATTAGTTCTGTTTGATTAATACCACAAATTAAAACAAACAAACATCGAAACATTCCTCTAAGCTTCTTCTTTTGAGTGATTGATGCCTTCTTTATACATAACGAGTGTTTTATTTAGAAGGTCTGATGTATTTAAAACAAGGTACTTGCAGCAGATAGATAAAGAGAGAGGGGGAAAGGCAGGGATGTTAACCAGAAAGACATGCTCTAGGGTTATTTTAGCCCGGTAGATACATTGTGGGTTATGGTAGGCATCAGGTAAGACGCAGAATGTTTTAATTAGTTCGGTAATTAACTAAATACTTTAACTAAGTTTATTAAATTTCATTTTAGGTGGTGTGTTGTATAGCAGAATTGAAGACCATCATCGAAACAGACTAGCCAAGAATAAAAAAAAATCATTAACAATTTTCAGCGGGAATTACGAGGCGACAAAAATCACAATACACTCTTAGAACTGAAAGAGTGCTGGGAACGCGTTTCGGTGGAGTAAACGCTTGTCCCGTATACCACTCCTTTTTCCAGAATCGCCGCACTCCCGCAAAGGCCACGCCCTCTGCAAGAGTGAATATACTCCTCTATTACGAAATAACTGAAAATGAAAGACTGCACTAGAGAGAGGAATCGAACCGTGCAACTGCGTTTGTGGCGAGCCGGGTGCGCTACTTCTTGACTAACGCTACAACCAGGGTCATTGATTTTGAACACATAACTGGTGTTTAAGGAAGGCTGAAAATTTTTCAAAAATATGGTTCTTTGGGTAAAAATATGCCTCTTGCGGCATAGTATAACCAGTTCTGGCGGACACCTCAAAGCCGATGATATGTCTTAAGGATTAAGCTTGTTAACTGATTTCTGATAACGAACATTTTAAATATTCAAGTTAGGCGCCTATTTACACTTAGAGATTTGTAGCCTGTCGTTAGTAATAGCCATATAAGTTTTTAGGATTTATAAAACGCGATTATCTTCAGCGCTGTGGCGCGACAAAATCTGGATACATCGTGCCAAATACACACGCTTTCGAAAAGCATGCTGGCAAAGCACCCTTTCCAGCGCATGTCACTAGACAAAGAAGCCAAATTTTGTCCAGCCACGGATGCAATAGAAATCGCGTTTCGCGTTTTCTATGTTCTAAAAACTGATATTGCTATTACTAAATGCCGGCTACAAGTAGCTCATTGTAACCAAGCGCCTCATTTCACAAGTTGATGTGTTAATTATTAGAAGTTAGTTTACCAGATTACCTCATAAGAAGATTCACCTACTTGGCTTTGTGGTGTCCGCCAGCACTGGTAATACTATGCCCAAAACGGCACATTTTTACCCCGAACAGCCTATTTCTCAAAATTTTTGAAAGCCTTCTCTGAAACACCTGGTATAACAGGGTGCTCACATAAGACTTCACACAGTTTTAAAATATAGATTTTTCCAGTTAAAAGAGTGCATTTTGTGCATTACGTTTCCAGCACTGTGCAACGCGAGAATAGAGGTAAGAGCAGCTAACTAGCTCGCTCCTTAACTAATAATCAACAGTTAGCTTTTTAACTCTTACCGTTAGGTTATTTCATTATTGAGAGGCGTGCTGCCATCCGAAAGTAATACACGTATCAGTTTTAGAATTTCAAAAATGTCCTGACTGTCTCCGCTGTGGCCCGACAAATTTTGGCTATTTCGACGGGTTACTCGCGCTGGAGAGGTTGCTTTTCCTGCCAGCTTCTAGAAATCGCTTGTACTTTGGCGCAATGTACCGAAAGTTTGTTGGGCCACAGCGCAGAGGGTAACCGTGATTTAGAAATTCTAAAACTGATATGGGTACCGTTTACGACGGGCTACTCGCCTTTAAAAAAATAAAGATCCCAACGTATTACTTAAAAAATAACTATTCATTAATGATTAACCAACATCTAGTTAGCACGTCTTAGCTGCATTCTAACGTACTACAACGCTGACAATGCTATGCCGAAAAAAGCGCTCTTCCAACTAAAAAATCCTATTTTTCAAAACTGTGTACTCTTATGTGAAACATATCCTGTACATCCTTTGTTTTCAGTCCCGTGAGAGATTACTGCGTACATTTTGTGAACTTCTGTTTTTCGACTCCACAAATCGGTGCCTCGTTAGAGTTGGCACAGCTCAGTAAACGATGAAACAGACCGGGCAACAGCTGCATGCCACAGAAACCTTCGCTCTGAAACAATTTCATTCTGCACGCTATGTTGAAGTCTCGCCCTTCATGAGCGAAATATCTGGTGTCCTGTTGCGTATTTATTTGCGTTCAAAAAGTCGTGTATCTTCACTTGAGCTATCGCCGATCATTTGCACCATACTAGCGCTGCAATATGAAGTATTTACACAATGTTTCGAGACGAATCAAAAAGTTTTGCGGGGATGTGACAATTTTTTTTTATGGAACCAAGCATCCCTCGTTTCTGGAAAGCGTTTTTCATCGGTAGGTCGCTGTCTTGAAAAAGATGAACCAAAATCTAAATGGCGGCTCCAGAGGGCATAAAATACCTTTACTTAGTAGTATGTTTCGGAGAAATTGCTACAGCTAAAGACAGACTCTTCTCATACGCATGTGCTGATGTGCACGCATTCGCCGAATGGTACTTATTCGCAACCTTTGCTCTGGCATATCGCTTCTTTCCTTCCGCTCAAAACCAGAGCTCTTTATTTACGTCGGATGGAATCAGACGCGGAACGGAATCAGGAAAGGCCACGTAGTCGCTCTGAGGCTGTATTGCAAGCTCAATGCTCAGCCACGTGGTGCCAGTTTCCACGCGCCGCCAGTCCGCGAAGACGCGGAACGAAGCCGGACTGGCAGCGACACTGCCGACCCGCCCGTCTGTGCGTCGGATGAGGTAAGCAGTGTGATGCAAAGCACAGGACGGAGCGATCAATGTCACATGCACTCATTGCCTCTTTTTTGCCAACGGTGGCTTTATCTCGCCTCGTAACGCGCGAAAAAAAATTCGTTCTTGCAATTTCATTTTCGTCTGTAGACAGGACGATCTTCATTTATGCTGATACAATACCCCTAAAATAAATAAAAAGAAAATTTAACTAACGTACATTGTTATTTAGTGAACATATAAACATTCTGCTTTTAGATGGTGCCGGCAATAGCCCCAATATTTAGCCCCAAGGCTAAAATAAATCACGAGGTGAAAAATGTTGCTTTTGCTATTTCGCAGAATCGTCCCTGTAGAAAGCGAAATAAAATTTTGCACCACTAAAATTTTCACAAATTATATGCAAACCTTTCTCTTGGAAGCCTTGCAAATACACTTTTTAGTTCTTATATTTCGCAGAAAAAAAATCGCAAACATTTTCGAAAGTGTAATGCCTTCCAATAAATTGGAAAATGAAAATGAAAATTGGTTTTTCGGGAAGTGAATGGCGTAGTATCTATCTCACATTTCGGTGGACGCCAGTCCCGCGCCGTAAAGGAAGGAATAAAGGAGGGAGTGAACGAAGAAAGAGAGAAACAGGTGCCGTAGATAAATTGATAATAGGGTTCTTTGGGGAAATGAAATCGGGCAGTATCCGTCTCACATCTCAGCGGACACCTGAACCGCGCCGTAAGGGAAGGTATAAAGGAGAAAGTGCAAGAAGAAAGGAAGAAAGAGGTGGTGTAGTGGAGCTCGCCGGGAGAAGTTCGACCGCCTGGAGATCTTTTAACATGCACTGACATCGCACAGCACACGAGCGCCTTTGCGTTTCGCCTCCATCGAAACGCGGCTGCCGCGGTCGGGTTCGAACCCGGGTACTCCAGATCAGTAGCCGAGCGCCTTAACCACATATTCACCGCGGCATTCGAATAAGTGCAGTTTTTTTGGGCTAAAATGGTACAAAAAAGAATAAGAACTTGAAGCTGACAATTTTTCCTCAGTATTGATCTCTTTTTCACTCTCGCTGGCCGAAGATTATACTTGTAGACCGCTCAGAAAATTTTGTTAGGCGTTGAAATCTTTTAGAATTTGAAAAAACTGAAACGGCGAATTTTGACGCAGATTTAAGAAAATATCTCCAGGCGTTTTTCTTCAATATTTCCCTCAAGAACCTTTCATACCTGATAACCGTAGATCAAGAAAAGGTGTTGAATTATAATGTTAGTTTAAGGGTTTAGTGCAATACATATTTTATTCAGTTACCATTTCTGGATGTTTTCATTAAAAGAGCAACGGTCGCTAGTTAGTAATTCGACTTAGAACTTAAATTTATTTATTTATTTAGTCCTCAAATGCTCCTTGGGCAGGGGTTTTACATGAGTTAGCATTTTATTTAACATATTTGCATAGACTCAAGAAGTACCTCGCAAGCAATGTTTGCTTTGTTACCTAGTTTTAATCACCTTTAACAATGATATAAGACCTCTATTTCGCTTAATAGCTTGAGGTCTCACTAATTCAAGCAAAAATAAAACTCTATTTCCTTGCTGGCTTGGATATATTGTTTTTTAGCGGTAGTGAGTTTTGTTTACTTATCACCCTTCTTTATATGTCGCCATTTAATAAATTTTGTACCCCCCACCTGACTACCCATAAAATCTTTATGCGTTTTGAGATGCGCGGCTTTTCTGAAAGTAAATATAATTGTCGTTATGGGGGGGGGGGGCGGTGAAAAGGATCTTTCAACTGGTCGGATAGCTTGGGTTAATGTAGAAGCCGGAGCGGGTTCATGGTACTACTCCATAGGCTTTCCTTACACAGTACAATGGCAACGCGGTTTAGCCCCATGACGCTCTCGTCTGTTTGTTTATACAGTACTCCCAACCTTGAGATGAGGCTGTAATCAGGTTGGGGGATATGAAAAACAGTTCTACATGCACGAGCAGAAAATCAAGACACAACAACCGTGCTTTCACAAACCGGCATGACTCACCAGAGAAATGCCCTCACTGGTAACAAAACAGCTGCTGCAATGTTCTGTGCAAAAAAAAAAAAAAATAAAGCATACGGTCCAGCGCTTAAATCATCCACGATTATAACTGATTACAACAAAGGTTACAGCTGAAGAGCTTTTGCAAATATAGCGGTCGTTGGGCACTCCAGAATGTTGGCTGGTAGCCGATTCCATTCTCCAATCGCCTTCGCAAAGAAAGAGTTCGCGAATTCCTTAATTTTATTGTGATGCGTTTCGGCGCTTCGCATGGACACCGGCTCTATGTAAGCGTGTTTATGTATACTAAGTTTATCGCAGAACAGCAAGTGTATATACTTTAATTGGTCGCGTTTGCACTGTTTTCGTAAACAATCTAAACCTGCTTTTTCTACCAGAGCACTCGCAGAAGTACGCCACCTACATGAACATTATACAGTCCTATCCACGTTCATTTGGACGGATTTCAGCTTGTTTATTTTGTCTGGAGTGTATGGGTCCCAAACAATTCTTCCATATTCTATAGCAGGCGAACAAATTTTTTGTATGCTATTAATTTTATTTCATGTGTACACGGTCGCAGCGTCCCTTTTAAGTAACGAAGTTTCACCATTGCCCTCTTTACAACATTCGACATGGGGCATGACAAACTTCACGGCTTCCGCTTCCGAGCTACGGTCATCGCAACAGATGTTTTTCTGCTTATTGCCATTTTTCAATCTCAGCCCCACCTTCCAATCTTTGCTTGAGCATTTTTAAGTACAGCCTGGTCGTTTGAATTTTTAATTTCATGATAGATTATTCAATTGTCAACATATAGCCTAACATTGACGGGTAAGTTGTGTGTTATATCATTAACGAGCAGTAATAAGAACAAAGGCCAAAGCACATATTCTTGTTGGATGGGCGATGCAACAGGAGCAGGAACAGAGAATACGTCATCAATTATACCACAATAGCATCGACCAAACAGAAAAGCTTCGATCCATGTAAAAAGTAAATTGTTTATTAACAGAGGTTTTCGTTTTGAAAGAAGCTTAGGGTGTGAGAAGCGATTGAAGCCTCCTTTGAAATCAAGAAATATTATGTCAGCATGGCTTTGAACGTCAAATGCTGTTGAGAAGTCGTGATTTAGCTCTAGGAGAGGCGTTACAGTAGCAAGTCCCATTGTGAAACTGTGTTGCCTTTCAACATGCACACAATAATAATATTGACCTATAAAACGAAAGTAGTTATTACTTATCTGCTTTAGACGTGGGCAACATTTTGCTCATTTCCAATCTAAGGGAACATCGGCTTAAGGCACGAAAGGTTGAACATGATGCAGAAATATTTACTGCAGAACTCAGCCTACCTAACGAGGAAAGCATTAGATATGCTATCAACCCCTGCGGATTGTTAGGTGTCAGCGTTCAGCAGAAGTGAGTAAATGCAACGTTCAGAAACCACAGCATTATTAATTGGCTCACAGGGTGCCACTGGGTCGAAAGGTGGTGTCCTACAGTCAAAATTTCTAAATACAGAGAAAAACAATTTACAGAAGGCGGCCGCGAGTTGTTACCATAGATATTGTGGTCTTGTGGAAAGTAATTCTGTGCTTTTCCTTGAAACTAATGCTAATACCAATAAAAAAGTCTCAGCTGTCTAATCATCTCACTGGACTTGTCTGACAAGTTGTAGCCAAGTTTTCATGCTCGCTAGAAAGTTACATTTTTTGCAGCTAAAGTTAAATCATTTCATCAACGCTTCTTTCGTAAAAGGCGCAGGCGGCGCTAGCCTGCCAACATAAGCAATTAATGTTGATATTTAGAGGATTAAGGGGCTTTCGGGGCGCATTTTGGAGTAGGAGAAGCACAAAGTACAACAGGGCTATTTGCGCACCTTTCTTAAATAAAGGAGCTGTGACTGATCTAAAAGATACGCAAGTTTGAGCTCAGCGTTTCATAGATCTGATTCCAAGCGAAACTGCCATGAAATATTTTTGAAGAAATTCTGACTCCCATTAACAAGACGTATACAAGCCACACGAACAGGCAAAGTATTCTTGTTCTGACTTAATAATTAAAGCTTTTCAAGCAAAACATGTTTCCAAGCTATTTTCTCATATTTTGGCATTGCAATAACTAAACGCAATCAAATTCACTTAGTTTAAGGTCGAATTTAGGAATGTTGCACTTTTAACGGACAATGTCCAGTAGTACTAACTGAACGAAATGCGGTCTGCATTTGGCTTTATTCTCTGAGCTTAAAACAATATAATGCAGCACTTTTTTCTTAATTCAGAATACACAGGTACTGAAGATTTTAAAAGAAAATTTTAATTGAAAACAACTAGGTTTTTAATATCCGCAAAAATCCTTCTTTTCGATTTTTTTAAAATTTTAGATGATATAAACGCCGAAATAAAAACTATTTTGCCCAGCTAAACGTACAAATTTTATCCTAGAATAATAAAGAAAAACAGATTAATACCGAAAAAAATTTCACCCTCAAGTTCTTATTCCTTCATGACCCATTATTTTACTAAAACTGCTCTTTTTCGAACAGATGACTTTTGCAACAATGTGATTTGTTCGCTGCGAAATTACACTAGTAAAAAAATGTTTTACCCTGCTTTCCACAGTAAATTTTGTATACTATTATTGATAAAACATTCAGGTTTCACAAATTTTTGTCTTACTCTCTGCAGGGGGCCAATCCGAACAATAATAATAATTGGTTTTGGGGGAAAGGAAACTGCGCAGTATCTGTCTCATATATCGTTGGACACCTGAACCGCGCCGTAAGGGAAGGGATAAAGGAGGGAGTGAAAGAAGAAGGGAAGAAGAGGTGCCGTAGTGGAGGGCTCCGGAATTATTTCGACCACCTGGGGATCTTTAACGTGCACTGACATCGCACAGCACACGGGCGCCTTAGCGTTTTTCCTCCATAAAAACGCAGCCGCCGCGGTCGGGTTCGAACCCGGGAACTCCGGATCAGTAGTCGAGCGCCCTAACCACTGAGCCACCGCGGCGGGGCGCAATCCGAACAAGCAATTTATGCGAAATCGCAAAAGCGACGTTTTTAAGTTCGTGTTTTAAGTTCTTTTTAAAGAAAGTATGGCGTTTCCTCCAAAACTAAGTACTATTTTCTTGTGTGGACACATTTGGCCATCAGGTATAAAAATTTCTTTAAAAACGAAATTGTCATGAGATATCGGCCGCAGCTTTTCTCTGAAGACATCCACATATACAACATGTTTTTTTTTAAACCTTACAGTTCTTTATTTTTAAAAACGTGAAAGAAGCGTGAAATTCTGTTGAGCTAGACTGTAAACAAAAAGGACATTATGTACCTCATGTGGATTAACATTAAGACGAATAATTAGCCTAAATTACCTTATAAACAATTTATTTTTCATTTTAGTGTGCGATGTTATATTGCGAAAAAGACGGCCATCAACTGGTCCCTTTGTTTTCAAAGTTTCTTAATCGGCAGTGTGGTTCGAACTATCGAAGGTCAAAAATACGAGACGGCTATTCCGCATTACTTATTTTAAAATGTGTGGCGCTGCGCGTGGTATCACCGCCGAAATCAAGAAAATCAGGCCGCCGTATCCCCGAAAACTTCTTAACCTTATCCGCGCACCTAACTTCATGCCGCCCCCGCTGTGCTTCCCTTCTCTTCGAATCCACTCCGTAGCCTGCCCAAGCCCATTTCTTCTTTATTACAAGGATATCTTTAACCTGCGTTTGTTCCTTCCCCCACTCTGTCCCCTTCCTGTCTCTTTACGTTACACTTATCATTTTATTTTCCATAGCTCGATGTGTTGTCCTGAATTTAAACTAACTCTTTTCATTATCCTCCACGTTTCGGCCCTATAGGTGACCACCCGTAAGATACAGCTGTTGTACACTTTTCGCTTGAGGGAAATTGGTAAACTGCCATTCATTACGTGAGAGATCCTGCCAATTGCGCTCCACCTCATTCTTATTCTTCCGCTTGTTTTACTCTCGCGATTCCTATCCGCAGTCAGTATACCTTCCAAAAGTAGACGTATTTTCTTACCACTTCTAGCGCCTCGCTACCAATCGTAAACTGCTGTTCCCTTCAGAATCTGGTGAATATTGGTTCGGTTTCCTTCATATTAGTTCAGACACACCATTACGCTCTTACTGAAGAACTGCAGATTGGGTGAGAACGCTACAATTCATGTTGGTTCAGCAGCGCAAACAGACAGGACAGAGGAAAGAAGGGGCACACAGAACGGCGCCCATTCTGCGATCAAGCGACGCTCTGTGTGTCCCTTCTCTTAGATTGTCCTGTTTGTTTGCGCTTTTAACCACCATGAAATGATTTTCCTGTCTAAGTCGTAGATACGCTTTCCAGTTCATCCCCCGAATGACTCAGCAAGTCAACGTCATCACCGAATCGGAGAATACTAACGCATTCTCTGGAAACTCTTTGCCCAAACTGTTCCCTATTTATGCCTCTAAATGCCTGTTGTAAAAAGGGGTCAATAGCATTTGTGTGATCGTGTCTCTCTGCTTGATATCTTTCTTTATTTTGATTAAAAAGGGCGTCAGGCACCCCATATTACTAAGGCATCACCACATGACTAACCACCACACACTCATCATCCTTTGTACCTAAGGAAAGTAGCAGTGTACGGGTGGCCTACTGGATAGCGTTCCTGGCTGACTATCCAACGGTCTTTGGTTCTAATCAAGGCTAAAATTTATGGAAAATTTCTTTTCTTATGGAAAGAGGGCACCTAGTTGTTCACGGGTATCTGCGCTCGCCGTGCGTGTATCGAGCCATGAAAAGCAAGGTGCTTCCTTTTTCCGGCGCTGTCTTCCCGCGCCGCTAAAGGAAGTATAGGATCGCAGAGCGTTGAGACACGGCGCCTTGCAGCGGCGAGGCTTTCTTTCTTTGCTTAATTGCGCTTCGATTGTATAGTTTTAGCGAAAGTGTGGTTTGTATTTTTTTCCGTTTCGAGGCAAAAGCCCTACTTGTCCCATTACGCGAAATGCCGGCGATGTCTGCATGTTTATGGAGACGGTACAACATGAAGCATGACGTCATCGGCAATGCGTGCCTCTTCAGGAAAGTAGTATTAAGGTGATCAAGGTGTACTGCTGTAGAATAAGGGTGGATTTTGGTGGATTAATAGTTGATTACATCGGATTAAGCTTAATTAGGAAGAATTCTGACGAATTGCGGTGAATAAAGTCTGGGTTGCGTTGTATTAAGCTGAATTAGAAAGAGAGCGGTGGGTTAAGAATGGAGTAATTAGTTTGCGGCACCTTAGATTAAGTTGGATTAAGTACAATTAAGAGTTAAGTACATCGGAATAATTTGTGATAGGTTGATTAACTTGAATTACTGTGCATCGTCGTGGATTAAGTGTGGATCAATTTAAATTAAATCCCAGTAGTGCGGATTAATTTAGAATACCGTAGATTCTGGTGCATTAAGAGTGGTTTATATTAGATTAATTTGTAGTAAGATGAAATAGACTCGATTGCAGTGGATTAACCACATATTATTACAATCCACCGCAATACAACTTCATTCGCTCTACTGTAACCTAAACTTATGTAATCCACCCTTAATACACCCTAATCTTTCGTAATGCACCATGATGCATCCCGTTGCCACCAAATGTGATGTAATGCGCTCCTAATTACTGTAATGCACTAAAATTTAATTTAATCCATCATACTGCAACTTGATTGAATGTAAGCCACTCTTAATCCTACATAATTAAAAAAATCCACCTTACTAAACTTAATTCATTATAATATACTCTTCATACACCTTAACTGAACTTAGTCCTGCGTAATACGCTCTTAATCCACCATAATCCATCATAACTTTCCTGATGAGGTAGGCACTGCTGATGATGTCGGCCTCTTTCTTTTGCACCATCCACGTACAAAAGAGACGCCGCAGGCTTGCGGTAGTAAGTATATGGCCTTAGCGCAGAATTTCAAAACATTAGAATACGCTTTCGCATCAGCTGTACATGCGAAGCACAATTTGAACAGAGAAGTAGGGCCTAACCACTGCAAAGCACCGTCTCTCAACGCTCTGTGACCGGAGGCTTGCGATAGCGCGGCGCAGCGCAAGCACCTTGCCATGACACTTGTTTTTCGCGGCTCGATGCACGCACGGCAGAGTGCGAAGAGACCGGCGAACATTGTGGCATCCTCTCTCGTACCGAGCGCTAACAGCGAAGCATTCGAACGAATGCATATATAGTTACTTCATCATGCGTGCTACATCGTCAAACGGGCACTCTCGAAGCGAGCGCCCGGAGAAGACACCAGCGCCACCGTGCGGGCCCGCAGCCGATCCGCTACTGAAGCAGGGGGCCGTGTATTTTTGAAAACGACTGTACCTCTGAGCGACCAAAGAATACAGTAGATTAGGCATGGCATATCTGAAAGTCATCCACTAGATGAGAGTGCAGAATGCCGTTTGATAATATCTTTCTGTCGTCGCGTAGGCGCGTATTTCTGCAGCGTCCGGTGTTCACAATGTATCGGCTCTAGCAGGACAGTGGTAAACATTACACAACTCCACTGAGGCAGGGAACGAAATTAAATTGGTGTGCAACACAACACCCCTTCTTCTTTTCTCCTCACTCGCTTCTGTTCTGCTCTGCTTAGCATAAGCGCCCTTGCCTCTTTGAGAATTAAGGACCTCCACGTACCTTCTAGCCACGTTCATTAACCCATAATGAATGCGTTGCATGTAAGCAGAATGAAAAATTTCTTCCTTTTAGGGCAGCAAGTAGAAAATCTAGCTTTAGCGACCAACTACTTCTAGCCAGCAATTGCTTACACTCAGCGCCAAAGGGATGCATGAACGCGGTGTGTCACTAAGCTCCCCTTGAGGAAAAGTCAGAAAGGGTGGTTAAACTACTAAGCCTACTATGTAGACTAAATGAATATAATTGGATAAAAGGAAAGTCAGAAGGTAGGGCTAATTCTATTATTGATTCCTGCAACTACTCTTGGATGCTTTTCGATGCTATCAACAAGGACGCAGGGAAGTTGCTTATTAGAGGATAAACATAGCAATGTTCCTTTCTCAAAGCCTAACAAGTAGAAAAGGGCAAAGCAGCAAGGCTTACACGCAGGTGGCTCACTCTTTTGTCTTCTGCGTGCAGGTAAGAAGACGTTTTCGAAAATGTTTCCCTCTAGCGAGCGCGGTCTTTTTGTGTTGCCGTACCCTGCTGTACTTCTGGATTCTCTGTATGACATAGCGTACCTTGTAAAGTAGCTATTGCCTGGCAGAGATATCGAGAAAAATCGTGGGCCCGGGTTGTCAGGGCTTTCAGAGCATCTAAGTCAAATTCATGCCGACATAAAGGCAATAAATAAAAGAAGGACGACTTACGTCGGTCGACGAAAAACTATAACGTCTATAACAAGCCTTCACGAAATATCCCAGCTTGAACTAAACGACTCGCTAGCCTATAAACACTTGTATCATCCCTGCAGAGGGTTTGCTCATGCACGAACAAAAACGCGAACATGCCAGAAAGAATGAATCATCAAGGAAGCAGAAAAAGCCTGCAGTAATCCTCTACATGCATGCATTTTCCCACAACCTCAAGAAGTTAGCGCAACGTTTAGATGTTCGTGTAGCGTTTTCCGCTCCGTGCAAGCTGTCAATGCTTAGCCGCATCAGCATTTCTGTGACTGAGCCAATGGATGCATTTAAGATAAAGCATCAAAGCAGGTTTGTAGTTTGTATTGAAGGGCTCGTTTATGAACTTCCACTGTCTTGCGGCAAAATATACGGTTTGGTTTGGTTTATGTGTCCCAAAGCGACTCAGGCTATGAGGGACGCCGTAGTGAAGGGCTCCGGAAATTTCGGCCACCATGGGTTGGTTCTTTAACGTTCGCTGACATCACAAAGTACACGGGCCTCTAGAATTTCGCCTCCATCGATATTCGACCGCCGCGGCCGGTTTCGAACCCGCGTCTTTACGTGGGTTCTTGGGACAAACATAAAAATATATGTGGGACAAACAGGGCGTTGCCTGAATGACAGCTTAAGAGAACACAAAAGGGATTTGACTAACTCTAATGACCGCAACCAGGCACTTCATTGCTTCGATTGCACAAAGGGAAATAAGAAAGTCTGCAAACCCATGTTTGATAAGTGCCGAACCTTTAAAGAAGCAAGGACCGAACCACGAGGGAAATAATTGAAGCTCAAAATATTTTAGCTCTGGGTGACCTTTGCGTTAGCCCACCTTCTCTTGCTCTGCCAGGAAAAGAACGGGCATACTTGGATAAGCGCGCGAAACGCGATTAGCATTCATTCTTACTATTCTCTCTCTTTTGTGCACTGTATTAGTTTTCCACCTGTCGCGCATCAAGCCGTCTGTATGTATACATTCAAGTTTCATGAATAAGCATAGTTGAGAGTCAGCGCTGTGTGTGTCTTGTGTGTCCCTTCTGCGTCCGCGTCTTTTGCGCTGTTTAAACAAAGTACAAACAATAACAACGCGCCGTGAACGAAAAGATCGTTAAGGATACTTTAAAGTTAGATGAGATTGCAATTGAACGCATTCGCCGACTTGGCAAACCACAGGTAAACAAAACAAGGCAAGTAATTTTAAAGCTCTTAGATTTCTGAGAGAAAGTGAAAATTTTGCGCTTCCACAAACTGAAGCGGAATGACTACGCCATGAGCGAAGATTTTTCACCCCGTGTTCGAGACATTCGGCGAAAGCCATGGGAATATGGGAAACTGAGGAAGGACTCCGGCGATAAAGTGGCCTTAGTATATGAAAAACTAAAGATCAAAAGATCAACATCCATCATTATTTTTGGGAAGAAGACAACAATGCTGTGGGGAGGGGGGGGGGGGGGTCTCCCATTGTGCCATCGTCAAATGAACCTAAAAAACCAGGACGCCGGTATGCGCACCCTACATCCACGCCGTCCTCATAACAACCTTTATTAATGTTAACGCTCAAAGTATTGGTTCACGGATTCTCTCCGTGTAGGGGGCAGAGGTAAAGGCAAAATGCCTGACAGAGCCTCTGCGCCCCCACAGTTCAGGGCAGCATGACGTATCATTTACACACATATCTGAAAAACGTATCTTCAACACACAACAGACAGCAATGAAAAATTCCATTATTTAGTACGTGTGCCTTCAAAGCCTTCCAGTGCTTGAAAATGATTTTTAAAAGGCAGAAGATACGTAAACAATAAATATTATGTAACATTAGAATTCACTTGCATCAGAAGTCAAGAAAGAAAAGGAAATCATAGAATTCACTGGTCTGAAAATAAATAGCATATGAAGTAAATAGATCAGTACATATAGACATTTCCGTAAAGAACAAGGTTTAGACATATATGCAATGTAAATGCTGAGACAATGGCAAATATATTATACAAGCGCTTAGAGAAATAATATAACATAATATAACATATAACATAGATAATAACATAAATGATAACATAGAAATAGCACAACATAATGCAACATAACTGAGGTTACATGTGTTATTAGGGATGAGATCAAGGTACACAAAGTGAAAATGCAATGTCACTCCCCACTAATAGCTTTTTACAGTCTTTTTTGAGTTTGTGGAAGGGTTGTGTGTATTGTATGTTAAACTGATCACTGTTTAATATATTAATCGTTTGATAATTCAATGCTTGCCTTCCGTAATTAGTTCTTGTGGCGGGCTTTAGATGGTGTGGTCTACGTATTGGGTATGAAGTGAAACTGTCGACAGGTAGTGTATGCAGCCTATTTTTATAAATCCACTGGAGTAGCTTGAAAAAATAAACTTGATCTGCTTTAAGCATGCTATATTTAATGAAGAGCGGTTTTGTTCGGAGTCCTCGTTTGTCCCCCACCCCCATAGTTTTCACACATTCTCAATATTTTCTTTTGTACAATGATTAGTTGTAGTTTGAAGCTGTCGTAGTTCCCCATACTAGAATGCCGTAACTGAGTTTTGAATAGAAGAGTGAGTAATATACTGCTTGTTTCAACCAGGTGGGTAGTATATTTTGTATTCTATACGTAAACCATACGCCCAAGAACTTTTGCTCTGTAACTTCTTCCAGTAACGTGTCCTCAAATTTCAGATGAACACAGTAGGGATCTCTTTTATTTGCTGGCTTAAAAATTATATGTTTCGTTTTGCTCATGTTTAAACTCAGCCGGTTGCTTTTAACCCACCTGGAGAGGTGTAAGAGGTAACTGTTAGCTGATGATTCTATGACCTCTTTTGTCGCGCCAGTGAAGAAGATATTAGTGTCGTCAGCATACATTATTATTTCAGGGGAGTTTGGTATTGACGTTATATCTTTTATGTATATAAGAAATAACAGGGGTCCTAAGATTGATTCTTGAGGGACGCCATATTCGACTTTAAATTTTTGTGATACCAGATGGTCGACGCATACATACTGATACCGATTTGAGAGGTAAGATATAATTAAATTCTTCGCTACACCTCGAACACCATACGCAGCAGGCTTCTTAAGAAGGATATCGTGTTGTACAGTGTCGAATGCCTTTTTCAAATCCAAGAAAATCCCCAGAGTAAGCAGTTTGCTCTCAATATTTTCAATTATTTTGGCCTTTATGTTTATCAAAGCGAGTTCTGCCGACTTATTCGTTTGAAAGCCGTACTGCGACTTCGTGATTATTCCGTGTTTATGAAAAAAAGCCGTAAACCTATCATTAACAACACGCTCAAATATCTTGGAGAACACCGGCAAAACAGATATCGGCCTGTAGTTGGTAAGCTTTTTCTCATCACCGCCTTTGTAAACAGGGGTGACCTTAGCTATTTTTAATTCATCTGGGAACTCACCACCTGTAAGCATCTCGGTTATTATATGGGTTAATACAGGACTAATAAGATGACGAAAGAAGAAGGCGCCGACCAAAAGAAAAGATGGGATGACGTTTCGGCTCCCCCACGGGAGCCTTGATTGTGAACAAGGCTCCTGTGGGGGAGCCGAAACGTCATCCCATCTTTTCTTTTTGTCGGCGCCTTCTTCTTTCGTCATGTACCATCCCGACCAGAAGGGTTTCCGTCAGACTCTAGACTTCACTAATAGGATGAGCGACATACTTCACAGGTAAGGCCTTTATTTCGTCTTCCCCGCATGCAGCTTTGTTTTCTAGGGTCATAATTGTTTCAATTTCAGTAGGTGTCGCTGGTGTAAGCATAATGGAATCAATCTGCCCTGTAGTCATGAAATATTCCACTTCTGAGTTTTGACCGTTATATGCCCCTGTGCTAACAAAGTGTCGATTCATTTCATCAGCAAGCTCTTTCCCAGCTACACTGGTATTATCGATTATAATTTCATTCACGATATGTGTTTTTCGCCCTCGGCCCGTTATATCGTTCACAGTATTCCACAGTCTACGTTGATCGTTTTGAATGTTGCCAAATTTTTTTTCGTAATAATCATCCCTTGCCGTTTTCAGATCGAAGTTTAATTTGTTTCTGTATTTTTTAAACTCTGTCAATATGTCGCAATTTCGAGAGCTAATGAAACTGTGGTACATGTTATTCTTTTTACGTATTCTTTTGTATAAGTCTGCAGTTATCCATGGCTTTCTAACTTTTTTATTTCTTTTTTTCTGCTTTCGCAGAGGGAATGCTGTATTGTAGCACTGTTTGAATTTATCCAAGAAGATCTTGTACGCCGTTGCTGGGTTATGCTCATTGTAAAAGCAATAAATTCAGTGATAGTTTGCGCTCTATCTGTCATCTTCTGCTCCTTCCAGTGTATGTTTTGTCCTGTGCGCAACGCCATCCCAAGAAAGCGGCCTTGAAGTTCGAGATTTGCAAAAAAAAATCCATGCCATTATACAAAGCGAGTCAACCATTGGAGTTAAAAATGTTAACGCGACCACGAAAAAAGCCATAGGACATGAATAAGTGAGAACTTGTTTCAGCGCCACAATTTATACGATGAAAGTTCATCGCAATTTAGCAACGCTGTCATATGGAAGCAACTGAATAACCAATTTACTGCTGCTCTAAAGAGGTTTTTGTATATATCTAATAAAAGCCTCTGTACACGCGTGTAGTTTGTTGCTTTTCTGATACTCTCACTTGCATATATATATATATATATATATATATATATATATATATATATATATATATATATATATATACTATATATATATAAAAAGAAAGCTGGACTAGTTGGTGCTGGGGCACTGGCGGCGACATGTTAGCTTGTTCGAATGAAACAGCGGCCAGAGACAGAGAAACAGACGGGACACACTCTAGACATCATAGCCGTAGATTCGTTATAGCCCGTGCTGACGATCTTCCACGGGTGATCGTCATTCCTTCGTTATATCCATTATTTCGTTATGAAACGTTTCGCTAAAACGAGGTTTGGCGGTAATTATTTTCTTTTGTGTATGTGTGTGAATTCTTTCGTTCAAATAACAATTTTTAATGTCAGTTAGTACTGTAATGCGAAAAGTGTTTACCTTGTTCAGTATTTCATTGAGTTTTTGTTCAGTTTATTCTAGTGTGCATGCTGAATAGGGAACTTATTTTTAACTTGACCAGCAACTAGCCTTCAGCTATGGGTCCAAAAGGCTGTTTTGAATTTCAAGTCTTATATAAGTAAACACAGTGCGTCTTATATAAATACATACAATTTCAAAAACAGAACGTCAGCATCGGCTCAGCAAAGTACAGGGTACTTCTAAAGCTCCCAGCCCGCAGGGTGTACTTGTTGAGCGCTATAATAGGGCACATACGACACCTATGAAGCTGCCGAGGTTCTTATCAGTGAGAATGATGTCTCTCCAACCTGGTACAAAAGATTTTAAGATTCGCGCGTGCCCTGTAGGAACTTCCTGTAGGCCCCTCTGTCGCCATTGCTGAAATGACACATGCCTTCATACAAATCAAACGTCCGTGTTGGTACCCATGTGATCCGAACGTCCTGCCTTGTTTTGATGAGTGTTGTAATTATTCACTACAAGCAAAAATTGACATAAGTGACACGAAATAGCCATTCTATATTTAAACTCAAACTTTCACTAATGAACCACTAATTAAAAATAAAAAAATCACTATTAAATAATCTCTAATAATTAAAGTGGAATCACGAATAATACAGATTTTAGGGTTTTTGTTTGGCTGGAAAACGTTTTTCTCAATGTGCCGAGGAAAAGGGGGGGGGGGGAGGGGGTTACAACTGCATTTTTTTAACAGTTGCAATTGAAAAAACGGTTTTTGTTCGCTCAGAAATAATTCGTTCTTTTTATGAAACTACATTTTAAAAATACATTTCAATCCAAAATATTGCGTTCCAATAGTGGCCTCATGCTTTAAAGCCTTGTAACCATATCAGTTTTCTGTGCTTATGTAAATTTCACCTGTCATGTTTGCCTTTTTGTAGAGCTGCTTTCTCCACTCAAACATTTGTTGGTCATGTTTTATAGCGTGTAATGCCCATCTGCTAACGTCTCTAGTAGGGATTCTCTGTATTGCAGTTAATAAAGAGAAATAAAAATAATGATTACATCTAAACCCGCCATTTCACCGCGTACTTGTGAATCCTGTTGGTTTCACAACAGGAAGAAATCAGCCCTCAACAACTTTAGAAGCCTGTTGCTCTAAAGCGCTTGCTTTGCTGTCTCATTGGCGCTTGTCCCCAAACACTTGTACGAAATATGTACACGAATGCACTCAAAATACCTAAAACTTTCCAGATGTTAACCAACAATGTGCAGCCTTGAGAACCACAATGCAAACACCAAACACTGATCAGCATGGTGCCGCATAATGCTGCCCTCCCAGCTCCTGAAAGGTGGCGTCCGCTTGTTGCTGGAGAGATCCTCGGTCCATCGTATTGCCCGTTCTAACCAGGGCAGAAAAAGCTCTGAGAGATTAAGCTGAGAGCTGGGAAGAAAACGACACTGGGTTTAGTTACATACCAGAGAGATGCATTTACCAAAGTGGAGTGTCATCATTTACTTTCTGTCTGCCTCGCCTCTCTGGTCGGTGCTTTTTTGAAACGGTTACATTCCATAGGGTCCGTAGAGGAAAGATCGTGTTTATCTATGAGCGAGCTACAAGTAGAGGTTGCGTTGAGTCGCGATCATACAAACCCGCACGTGCTGACAGGCGCTCTTGAGGATTCCTGCCTTCGGGAGAGGACGACGCCGATTGTTTTGCAAAGACTGTAGTTGGTCAACGCGTGCTTCCAAGGTGGGCAGCTCATAGCCAGCGGATGTTAAACATGCGGTCCATAAGGGGCCCGCACATTGGCCTTAGCTGCTGTGCAAATGAACAGCGCGTGGCCGGCAGGTGTAAAGTCGCTAGAACGAATTTCTTTGTTTCAACAGATCTACGCCACTGTTCCGAGTGGTAACGCCTGCAGTCCCGCGGCGAGGCTTTCGGCTTCTTTCCGCTTGTCCAGCAATGTAGCACTCGGTTGCAGTCTTTCGTAGTCTCAAATCGGGCCCTGAACCACGTGGACGTTTCCCACGAGGAAATTGCATCGGAGCACGCGAGGCTCAGCTCAGGAGACGCTGTTCGTAATAGCTCTCATTAGCTCTCAGCGGTGCATGCCGTAGTGGCACAAGCACAGAGGATCGATGGACACGTTGGCGGGCTCCGTCACCAAGTGGATAATCACAGGACAAATATCGCGCCAGCAACTGAAAGTGCAGTGAAAGTGCAATATAGAGAGTAGGAGCGCGGTAAACATATGTTGACACAATAGAGACAAGATGCATTTAATAAAAAAATCTATAGCAAGTGTTTTTGGCACTCTCATAATGCTAGTTGTTATGGCACAGACCACTTTTTTTATCGGTGTGCAAATGTAGGTACTACCAGAGGACAAAAGTTCTTAAAGGGGGGGGGGGGGGTTATTACTTTTTAGCATCTACTGAAGCACCGCCATACGGCTTCAAAGCAAAGCTATACAGCTTCCTTTGTAGCGCGATTGGCCTGATGAGTTGGTGTCCTGGGTTCGATACCCGCACTAGAAAGCACATTTCTTCAACTACAAAATTTTGATGTAAGCTTTGTATATTCTTTATGTAGCCATATTGCGGCGCTTGTATGCGTGATAATGAGCCAATACTCAGTTATTGCAAACCTTTTCTAGTTTGGGGGATTCCCATAAACTTTTTACCAACAATAATTGTGAGTTATTGGAAGTTCATATTTTTTGTTTTCAATGAAAGGGAATGCACCAAAATGTTCGCTCTTTTGGTCACTTCACAACTTTCCCAAAACGTTCGCAGACGAGGCTCCCGAAAGCATAAAAGAAGTTACTAAGCTTCTAATGGAAATGACTTCTAAATTTATGGATGCCATGAGTGAAATCAAGGTCACCATAAACAAGTTGAACTCATTTAGCGATGCTGTACAGAATGAAATGGCAGCAGTGAAGGAATCAATCGATTTCATGAACCCTGCCTTTGAGGACTTCAGAACAGAAGTTAAAACGATGAGGCTTGAACTAACAGAAGTAAAGAAGAATAATCTGGAAATTCAGCAAGTAAACAATAAGCTGACGAACGAAATGAAGGAGCTAAGGACACAATTGGTTGAACTGAAGCAATACAGCAGAATGAATAACATTGAATTGAAAGTAATCCCTGAAACTGATAATGAGAACCTCGGTAGCATGATGACACAGGTATCTTCCTACCTACAGGTTGAGCTTTCTCCTGAGGAAATTGACGCGATACACCGTGTTCCAACCAAGTCGAAGAGACCTTCAAATGTAATTGTGAAGTTTAAGTCAAGGGCCCCACGTGACAGAATCTTGCAAGCTGTGAAAAAGAACAGGCTAAATACTTCCGTGCTTGGCTTCCCAGAGAACGATCCCATTTTTGTCAACGAACAAGCTATTGGAGTAAAGCAAGACAGAGGCTGGAAGTTCGCATGAGTGTCTGAAGGCAAAATCTTGAGGAGCAAAACGGAAAGCTCGAAAGTAATGCACATAACTTGTGAATGTGACCTGGAAAAAAAATTGTCCAATTACCAATGCTCTTGTGTTTTGTACCTGTTTGCTCTTACAATGTCTTTGGCCAGAGAAGATTATGATCTGTAAAGCAGATACAAAAATACGCCAATAATTCACTGTAATATCCCCAGTGTAAGGAAGAACCTGAACCTTCTAGTGGCTTCTTTGACGAGATATTCCCAATATTTTGATAATGTAGCACTTACAGAAACCTGTCTGCAAAAAGATGAGAACATTATGCTTCCCGGCTATGTTATGTTATCTCATCCGAGAGAATAAAAAAACCGTGGTGGTGGTGTCGCCTTTTTTCTCAAAAATAATCTGCCTTTCTCGTTTTTGGCACCAGTCACCCTGAGTAATACAGACATAGAAATAATGTTCATAAAACTGTCCCGGTCATTCACTGTTGGAGTTACTTATCGTACACTAAATTCACGTCCTTCGTCCTTTCTTGATAAACTTGAAGGAATTTTTTAAACGCTTACTACACGCTCAGAGCGCATAATTATTGTTGGCGATTTCAATATTGATACAAGTACTGAATGCCACAAAGTCTACGCGAACCTGTTAACATCGTACAATTTCCGGAAAATGATTAACACACCCACGCGTGTAACTACCTCCTCTTCATTTATTGTTGATCATGCATTAACAAATATATTGACTGGGATACGCGCTGGGGTTTACAGCGAACCCATCTCCGATCCCTTCCCACTTTTTGTTGCTGTTGACACTGATATAAAACCAGAGCGTGAGAGCAAGAATTGCCTATCTAAAATAGAGTATGCCTTTCTGCATGAAAGTCTACTGGCCGTCGACCCCAGTGTAATATACCATGACGATGTCGATACAGAGTTTAGCAACATAATAGACAAGCTTTCGCAAATGGTTATTAACTGCAGCAGAAATATTAGTGTTCGCTCTTATGAAGCGCCACTATGCCTTTGGATGACTGAGCCAATTCTCGCCGTTATGAAAGAAACTGATTCATGGTACCGAAAATTAAAGCCCCCCCCCCCACCCAACGCAAAGATAATTTTTACTATCTAAACCAATTTAAGAGCCTGCGCAACAGATCCGTGTCGATGATGAGGGCACGTAAAAAAGCATATTACACGCGTCTCGTTGAACAGGCTTCCGGCAATTCGCATAAGGTCTGGAAAATAATAAATATAGTCGCTGGCAAAGCCAGTTTGCACCGTGTTCTCCCGGAGAGAATAGAAGGCAGTACTACAGAAATATTTAATTCCTTTTTCACCAATATCGGCCCGTTCTTAGCTGCTCAACTCCATGAATCACAACAACTAAATGCTGCATCCAATCTAGTTCTCAATACTTTTGGAATGTTTGAAATCGAACCGGATGAAATTACATCCATTATTCTCAGCTTACCAGGCAATAAATCTGCCGGACTGGACGGAATTTACACACACACACTTAAGGAAAACACTGATATCTTGGTACCCATCTTATACAAACTTTTTAATCATTCATTAAAATGTGCAAAGTACCTCTCCGCGCTAAAGATTGCCAAAGTTGTCCTGGCATAGAAATATGAAGACCGATCTAATCCGTCAAGCTACAGACCCATTTCTGTCCTAAATTTTATTAATATTTACAAAAATATTCTATCCAACAATATTCGCAAATTCTTAGAAAAGCATAACTTACTCTGTCAACAGCAACATGAATTTCTAAAACATCATTCAACGGCATCTGCTGTCCTAAGCTTGACTCAATTAATTCAGCATTACATGAAAACAAACTGGCCGCCGTTGTATTTGCTGATTTTAAAAAAGCGTTTGATACCGTGAATCACGCTATTATGCTCCACAAATTAAACCATTATGGATTCCGCGGTGAAGTCTACAGATTACTTTGTAGTTACATCGAAAACCGTCAACAAGCTGTAGTTATGAATAATATTATATCGTCACTTCTGTATTTACAGACCGCGGTTCCTTAAGGATCCGTTTTAGGTGCCATGATGTTTTCGCTATACTTGAATGATTCGCCGAAAGCCCTAAGTTGCTCTGATATTTTAATGCATGCAGATGACACTGCGATCCTAGTTACAGCTGACAACCATGAGGATTTAGAAGCAAAAACAAAGCTTACGAATAATTCAAGCAAAACCAAATATATAGTAGTTAGCTCACGAGCAAACGCCAATGACAGCAACCAAATTAACATTTTCATTAACGACCAGTCACTTGAACGAGCACACTCATTTAGTATCTTGGTGTCATTCTATATGAACACCTTTACTGGAAAAATCAGATTAGCGCCGTCCGTTCTAAGTTGGCTTCTTGCTGTGATGCCTTATTACAGGCCCGCGATTGTTTTAATACACATACACTGCGTACCCTTTATATTGCCCTGATTAACAGTCATTTAACATACTGTGTAGAATCATAGAGTTTGACATACAACACATACCTTGATTCTATCCGGCGATTACAAAAACCTGCGATCCGAATTATAACACAAAGAAAGTATAACGAGCCAAGTAGACCACTTTTACAATTAACAAATATCCTTCCTTTTGACCTCTTGCGGAGTTTAAAGATAGCGGTGTGTGTAAACAACATAGTAAAATATAATCAACCTTTCAATGCCTCCCTGTTTCGCGCTGCTTCTCGACTCACAAGAAACCTCACACATAATAACTTTAATCTGCCGCCGAGTAATAGCATCTACAGCGAAAGATTGGTGCAGTTTTCAGGAGCCAAAGTTTGGAATGCTTTACGTCCAGAAATAAAACAGTCCCATGAAATAAATAAAACTTTAAGAACAAATTTTATGAGCCCTATTTGGCCTCTGGGGTAGTCGTTTTCGGTTTGTATTTCTTGTACAGTGTTGTTCTTGATAGATCTTTACTCATTCTGCTGTAAAAATGCACATTATTTTGTTTTCTTCTCATTGTAAGCGGTATTTTGGTCTTTCGCCGCTGATTTTGTGCTTTTCATTTTACATAAGTGCTGTGTCATTTCCATTATGTATTTTGTTTCTGAACACTAGCTTCTGGCTATGGGTTCAGTCAGTGTTTTGATGATTTGTATGGCAAGATTATGAATAAATGAGATTGAAAATGAATGAAATGAACCATGCCATTAGGCAATTGGCATAGAACTGAACGAGCACAAAGAGAAAACAGCACCGCTATGGATCACTGTGGATTTGTTTCGTCCACCTAGGCTTTTTACCATGGGGCTACGTCGCACGCCACAGCGGCGTTTTCTCTTGCCACCTTTATCGTGACGGTGGCGCCGCCACCGGAATGTCGCACTCTGCGGCCGGACACGCCGCATCTGCTGAACCACCGCAGTGGATTGGTACTAATGAAACTATAAGATATCAACCAATACGTAGAAAGAGAATCCTTATCTTCAATGGCAAACATGTTCACGTGCAGGAAGAGTATTATTTTCTTTTTTCATGGGCACTGTAAAAGGAACAAGAACAGAAGAAGGCGTTTTTTCTATTCATGGTAAAAGGTAGGGCAAAAAGAACAAGCACCGAAGAGAGAGACAAGCACTCGTGTCGTGTCTTGCTCTTCCGTTTGTCCTTGTTCTCCTTGCGCCACCTTTCACCATGAATCAAATTCAGCTCTCCCAGCTTTCCACCTTACTACCGTTTGTGAAAAAGCCCGGCCCTCTAGTCGCAGAACGCGAAAGTGGGCTTCAAAACGAAATGCAGCAGAAAAGCAACGTATCAAGCTTATGGTATACCTTCCGCGAAGGAATTGCTGGAACAAAATGTTTTCAATCGTTTTTTTTTCGACTGTCTCAGGATAGATTCTACACCCTAAAGAACAAAGGTGGCACATCTTTCTTCTCCCATTCCTATCGAAGGGCCCGTACAGTCATCCACAGACCTGTCTAGAGCGCCGAAACTCCACGCAGGCTGCTCTGCGCAGCGCGCAGTGCGACGTCTAGCGGCAGCGCGCGGTTCGAGATAGCACTTGTCTGATGCCAAAACGACACTCAAAGATGCGCAATATCGAACCAGGAGCTACCGTTAGACGCCACTCTGCGCTGCTGAGCGCAGACGGTACCGGGGTTCGAGCGCTCTAGATAGGTCTGTGGACGACTGTATACATAGTGTGATCCTTTCTACCGGAAACAAAATAGACGGCTTGCAACTTTAGGTAAGGTGTATTTTATTTTCCGACAGTCGAAACTTTTATCGCACAGGTAGAATACTTGTCTCTGCGTAAGCGGCGCCTTTATGACAATAGCGTGCGATTCTAGCAAGCATGACGGACTAGGGGAGCAACCTCACAGGCACTACATGTCGAAAAGCTACTGACACAGGATCTGGCTACCACGGGTGCCCGGCAGCCTACTCCTCGATTGACAGCCTGCCTCTCTTCCAGAGTGGTAAAAGAAACTCGCAGGAGTTGGGGGAGGACCCTTCCGCCATGAGTTCAGCAGTCCTCTCTTTCGGAATGCATTATATGGTCTGTATGTCCGGAAACCTTACACCGATGACCGTTGGTGGCTGGCAAACGTCATCCAGTTGCACATAGCCTTCCGATTGGTCTTTTTTCCTGTCAGCAGCCACGGCCGAGTGGTATGCCTCACAAGAAAGACGATATCACGGACGCAGATGTAAGTGCCGGCGGGGAGAGGCACAGCTCTCTTGTCAGCACTGCCATCTCTGATCGTGATTGAGCGACGGCAATAAAGTTCGATATACAGCCCACAGTAGAGGGCTGGACCCGCCGTCGAACTGTAATTTGCTGCCGCGTGTCCAGTTTCTCAGCTGCCAACATGACTTCTCTATTGAGAAAGAGATTTGTATCGTAATTTGTAAGCGTAGTTATTGAGCGTCCTTTCTTGTAAGGAACTTAAAACAGGACTTTTACGCCACTCCGCAAAATTTATTCCTTATGAGCAAAATCATTACAGATCAGAAAGCTGCACTTTTTATGTACCTTCCAGCTCTTGTAGCTTGAAAGCAATTGCGTACTAACCTCCGTTGGAACACAAAATGGTTTCAAATGATCATTTGCACAGAAAACGGAGTGAAGCCTCATGGTTACCTGTTGTGCTGAATGTGTATAAAAACCTAATAAACTCTAAGAACTTCATTCTATTTTCGTTAGTATTTCTAACGTTCAGAGATAATGATGAGATAATGACATATGCGCTAGACTGACATTTTGTTTCCAGCCTAAGAACTTGACTGAAGACAAATGCTGTGCTTCAATCTTCACGTGATTCTTTCTTTTGTCTTAATAGTTAGTGCTTCGAGTTTCTAATTTATCTTGTCCACAGCTTTGTCCTATTGTAACGATGCTGCCCTGCCCAACCACAAAGAGAAGCATTGATGCTTATGCGAGAGGATTATTACCATGTATCTTAGCTTTGCAATGAACTATTATAGTTATTATTGGCAAAGTGGTGGAGCTCTAAAGGTAACCTGGTGGTTACAGACATTTGAAGTCTTGTTCCTGTTTAAACGAAAAAAAAAACGCCGTGTGCATTACACTAGTTTCGTTAGTTAACAGTCCTGGCTGTGATCTGAAGTAATAATAAAAGAGAGCGGCCGTGTCTGTGCAAAATTTGTTTTCTTGTCGTCAAGAGTTCATGCGAGCACGAATTGCTTTGTAGGAAGGGCGTAGAACATTCCAGAGCGCCTCATAGATAGAGGTAGCCCCACTCTAGCCTCGGAAGCCTCCTTCGTCAGCCACATTTCTTATCAAACTGACGGTTCGGCTTCCATCACCGTTCATGATGTAGACAGAGTCGTCTACGTGCCGAGGAAGAGTAGGTGGTGCCAGCAAGCGCGACTTTTTCTCCTCTTTTTATCTGCACCAAACCCCGACCAATCCCCCATCGTGGTTATGTGGTACCGCTTGTGAGCCAACAACAACAACAACGACTCAGAACGATGGGATCTTCGCCTCGGCCGGACGCTTCGTTGAACGCCTCGTCGAGGCTACTGCCGAAATGTGAGCGTGGTCGTACGCGCGTTCGCGTCCCCACCTTTCAGCACGTGGTTGCCGTTGGCCATGCGGGTCGCTGCATGTGCGTAAAGTACCGCTGCGTTCAACCGCTTCTCTGTTTCGTGCTTTTCCCACGCCATCAAAACCACACCAGTCATAAGTGACCTTACACACCCCGCACTGCCCACGCTCTGGAGAGGTAGCTCATCTCTACTACAAGGCTTGGGGATGCAAATTGGACCCCGACCTTGCCTCCATGCCAAGTCTCTCCAAATAGCAATGGGAGGCCTTTGTGCTCAGCGACGACCGTGAACAACAGCAAGGACGTATCAAGGGCCAGCGCAGCGGCCACGACCAATGGGTTGCCCGATCGAGAGATCCACCCAACCACCTGTCTAGGCATCTTTCGCTTTAATAAAGTTTTCAGTCAATTGATTTCTCACCATATTTGTAATTTTAGTTTTTTTTTATTTTATGGAGTTTAGTATCCCAGAACGATTCAGGCTAGGAGGGACGCCGTAGTCGAGGGCTCCGGATAATTTCCGCCCCCTGGGGTTCTTTGCCTGCGATGGCAACGCACAATACACGGGTCTCTAGCATTTGGCCTCGATCCGTCCAAATGCAGCTGCCGCGGCAAAGATCAAGCTGCGCATTTCGGGTCAGCAGCCGAGCACCATAACCCCTAAGCTACCACGATGGGTTGAAACATTCGTAAAACCACTTCGCTTTTTACAGTGCCATAGCACTTTTCTTATTCATAGATTTCATTTTTCTTCTCGTTCTTAAGCTTCCTTCGCAAGCATGAATTCACGGCGCAGAACGAAAGGGTGGTAAATGATGACGAGGACGATATCCCAAACACAACGCGATAGGTTGAGGCGTTGGCCAGGCGGTGTACAAGATCGGGAAGGGAACCCCAGTGCATTACGTTCGCAACAATATCCAGTCAGTGTACACCTTAATTTCTGAAAACTGGGATCTGAACGGTTTTCATTCTTAAAACGAAACAAAAAAAAGAGGATGGTTCGCAGACTCCTAAAGCAAAGAGAATACCTGTAATGACCGACTCGTGTATTCGTATAAAGAGCAACATCGGTATCACTTCGATGCGCGTAACACGGCATTGTCACATGCTCATTTACCTCTCGCTTGCTTCACCCCCGGCACCTTGAAAGACTGCATGTGCCATGAATGCAGCTATGTAACGCACGCTTTTGGGCTTGGTTTCTCGCCAGTTCAACAAGATGACTGAGATTTAACATGACGTATGTTGTGCAAGTAAATGCGGCATCCTCAGATGTTGGGGCGAAGCTTGCACACCAGCTCGCTTCATGTGCGTTTCTCTGTCTTGATTAGCGTTTGCCTTTTTGCCGAATCCTCTTGGAGGCTAAAGAAAAGCCACAATGCGTTGTCTCCCCGAGAACACGAGAATATCATTTTAGATAATCTAGAAGCTCATACGGATATTAGGTGCGAGCTGCAAACTTTCAACTTGAAGCGGTCTTGAATCTAGCAGTTGAAAAGCTTACAGATTTTGCTGACCAGCAGATTAGTTACCGCGTGTCCGGTATTTTTAGATATCCGCAATCAAATACAGTATTGTATGGAATAAAAAGCCTGTTTGTTCACATTATTAAAAGCCTTTGTAAAGGCTTGTGTTCTGTTTGGAGCTGTACTGAAGAGTTTAGTGCTGCAAACAAATTGAAATTGGTTCGATTCTGCCAGTGGAGAACAACGCACTTTCTTGCGTTTTGAACAAGATAGCAGAATCTGTCAGGATACCCTAATCATGTACATATTCAGACTATTTGAAAGCAACACTTTGTGCCTCACAAAATGAAAAGCTCAAAATTAAGTTCCGCTGGTAGCTAGTCTTGCATGACAGCAAGTTTTTTGGCGCCCGAGATGGTGAATGTTCAATGTCGTTCTTATCTGAATTAATGCTGAGATGTTCAGCCCCATGACGAATGATTATTTCTATATAATGAGGGTAACAAATCAATGAGTGCATCAGCATATCTTGGAATTCCAGAACTTAGAGCGCAGAGATGTGATCCTGTCTCTTAACTTTAAAGAGCCGAATTTCACAATTGTAGGTCGCCATTCCTGCCGTGCATACGAGCCCAGTCTGTAAGCCCGATTAATGGCTTTATCAGAAAACCATTTGTCTAGTGTGTGCGAATGAATTTTGTAAGCGTGCTCAGATTGAGCCCAAGTTTCTAAGCTGGTGTCCGGATATCGTGAAAGGTCAACTTGTCTCGATTTGATCGATCGCCGAGATCATCTAGACGTTAATTTAATGGAACCAACTCAGCATGAGAAGCCTTAGAAACAGCATCAACGACTTTAGGGACGCGATCACTGTCCAACAACTGAACGCAGCGCTGGACAGCCACACTGCTTATTATGTGAACACCCCCTTTCAGATCGAGCTCAAGTTGGTTTAAAGTATCCATCATCTCAGAGCGGCAGCGGTATCATTTTGCAGAAAATCCACCAACAGGAGCAAGCACATCAGCATTTGGGGTAACCTCCGATTGACCTGCTGCAGGGTTACATCCAATGTCGTCAGGCAGCATCAAGAGCTTCACACTAGGCAATCGTTCAAGTATGGTCGCTCCTAACACAAGTGGAAGAGGAAGAGCAGCGTGCAAATGTTGCTGGTAACTTTGCGAGTAAGGAAGGGCCATTACGGACCTGTAACACAAGAAAGCAGAACTGTCTAACAAGCATCCGCATAGTATTCGCTCTTCCCTGCCCCATGACGAAGTCATTGAAAAAGGAGCCTTTGATAGATAGATAGATACAGAGGAGGAGGGAAAGGTAGGGATGTTAACCAGAAAGGGGTTCCGGTTGGCTACCCTGCACTGGGTAAGAGGGATTATGGGACTAAAAGGAGGAAGAGAGAAGGAAAGAAAGGCATAACGCACATACGCACAACGCTGTCACAATTTGTCACTCAATCCAGTCGCTCTCAAGTGTGCAAAGAGTACCTTGTATGCCTTGAGGGCAGTCGACTGCTGTGGCCACGGACCGAGGATCTTTTGCTCTGTTAATGGGCGAGGATCGAGGTGGTCCAGGGCACAACACAGTGTATGTCTTGCATTCGCAACTGCAGGGCACTCACAGAGAAGATTAGTGATGGTCTCCTCACAACCACAGCTCTCACAGGCAAGGCTGTCGGCCATCCCCATCCGAAAAGCATAGTAATTGGTAAATGCAACACCAATCCATAAACGGCATAACAGTGTTTCGTCGTGACGTTCTAAGTTACGTGGAAGACGAAGGCGTTGTTCAGGGTCCAGTGCCTTGAGGCGGAGGTTGCAAAACTCTCCCGTCTTCCACGCTGAAAGTGTGAGCTCCAGCGCCAAAGGGCGAAGCCCACACGATGCGTCAGGTCTCGATATTGGGATCCTCACTGGAAGTCCGTCGTTGTGAGCAGAATGCGCAGCCGCATCGGTCTGGTGATTACCGTTAATACCCCAGTGTCCTGGCAGCCATTGCAAAATGATGTCATGACCTTTGGAAACGGTGCCATGGTACAGTAGACGGATCTCAGCAACAAGTTGCTCCTGCGACCCGCGGCTTAGAGCACCTTGCAGGGCTTGAAGGGCTGTTTTAGAGTCGGTGAAAACCGTCCAGTCATGTGGAGGTTCTTGACTGATGAACTCTACCGCAGCCCGTAAGCCTGCGAGTTCTGCACCAGTTGAAGATGTTGGATAGGTCGTCTTCACTTTCATGAAGATGGATCTGGCCGGTGTCACCACCGACCCTGCAGAACTGGTCGAGTGAACTGATCCATCTGTGTAAACATGTATGCGATGACTGTGGTAAGAATGCAGGTGATTCAATATCAGTTGTTTGAGAGCGGGCAGTGATACACCAGCTTTCTTTGTAATGCCAGGAATATAGGGGTGAACCCGAGTTTCATGAAGACTCCATAAGGATGAGCTCGGTCTTGACGCAGGGGTGAACTGCGATGAAAGATATGCGCAGTGGGCTTTAATAAATTTGGCGAATGCAGTATGCGGCCTAATTATTGGGAGTGTTGCGAGGTGATGACAGGGAACCCGTGTGAGGTGCCGAATATGTGTTCTCATGGTGTCAACAGCAATGTACGTAGTAACAGGATGTTCCCGGGCAACAAGAACAGTTGCTGCTGTTGGTGCACATTTAGGCAGTCCAAGACAGATACGGAGAGCTTGCGCTTGCACACTTTGAAGAGTCTTGATATTTGTTTTTCTAATGGAACTGAATATCGGAAGACTGTACCGCATGTAGCCCAGAAATAGGGAACGGTACAGTTGTAGCATCGAGCGCACTGATGCGCCCCAGGACTTTCCCCCGAGGAAGGAGAGGACGTGGACAATCGAAATTAGTCTCTTTCTCATGTCGTAGACATGTGGGCTCCACGAGAGGTTCCTGTCGATGACAACACCAAGGAATCTGTGGCTTCTCTCATAGGGAATGGCTTCGCCATTGATGCGAGTGGTTTAACGTGACATTATTTTGCGTGTGAACGCCACAAGTGAACACTTTTCGGTCGAAATGTTCAGGCCCTGCAAGCGAAGATAAAATCTCAATATCGATGCCGCTTTTTGAAGTCTTGCACGAACTTGAGGACGGGTCACCCCTGATGCCCAAATACAGATGTCGTCTGCATATACCGAGATCTGAGCAGATTGTGGCAATACGTCGACCAGGCCGATAAGAGCAAGGTTGAAGAGAACTGGGCTCAGCACTCCACCCTGAGGGACTCCGCGCGAATTTCGGTGTAAGGACGTTGGTCCGTCCGCAGTCAGGACAAAAAACGACCTCTCTGATAAATAGCTGCGTATCCAGCTGAACGTGCGGCCTTCGATCTCAGCAGCTTCCATTGCGTCCAGAATGGCCTGATGCGTTGCGTTGTCGTACGCGCCCTTGATATCCAAAAGCAATGCCACGGTCAATCTTTTCAAACTTCTGCTGTGGTGCACCGACGTTACAAGGTCATGTCGATAGAAGAGCTGCCCCGTCGGAACGCAGACATGAAGGTTGGATAAATCTGATATCGCTCCAAGTACAATTCCGCGCGTGTGAGCAGCATTCTTTCCATGACTTTGCCGACGCAGCTGGCGAGTGCAATCGGGCGGTATGATGAAAGGTCGAGAGGTGATTTCCCCGGCTTAAGGAGGGGAACCAGACGACTGGTTTTCCAATCATGAGGAACTATGCCAGAAGTCCATGACTTGTTATAAGTGTCGAAAAGCGCCCGTCGATCTTCTTGGCCAAGGTTGGCAAGTGCGGAGTACGTCACAACATCGGGCCCTGGTGATGATGACCTTCTACAACAAGCCAGCGCAGCATCAAGTTCTTCCATGGAAAATAGTGCATCCATCCGAGAATCCCGTGAGGGTGGAACATTGTTGCAGTGCAGCGTTGCGCCTGGATTCGGAGGGCCTGTTATTCTAGCCGATAATGACACCCCTACGCCGCAAGTGACACCGTTGACAGGAATATGTTGGCAGAAAGAATTATTTAATTCTCTTTAAACGTGATGTTCTCTGTACATATATTGGCCTTCCACACTCATCGCTCCGATTACTAAATCCGGCAAACCGCCCTTCTTACCTGTCTGCGCTACATATCTCTGACTTCCTGAGTCGTAAAGACAGTGGAGCGTATGGAGCTCGCTAGGGTTGGTTGGCATTTGTGGTCTTCTTTTCTCACACCGTGATTAGCTTTGGTCCCAAAGTGCCAGCCCAGAACCTTTTTTTCTCATTATTCAGTGCCCTTTGTTCACCTGTGGCCGCTTTCAGCTTCATGCCTTGGTCACAGTCGTTGTAGTCAGGCATTTGACCGTCTCTCATGAACATTTACTTTCCTGCCTGCCTAATGCCCCTAATGCTCCCACATGTAAAACTACGTTTGAGCTTTGCTTCCTGACAGCTTCCGGGCATTTAACGTCGCTACTATGCTCTTTTGGCTGTAGTAGTCCGTTTTTCATGTATAATTTTGCATATGCGTAAAACCTTCATGTTTTAACTTATCCTCATGATTTCAGCCGCTCATACGTTGGGTTTTATTGCGTGCCGCATGATGGCACTACGACTGCACGCCACGCACGAAGGAAATTAGCCGGAAATGTGCTTCACTACTCGCTTGATTAGGATATCTGTAATTTACATGCGCATAAATAAATTTTTCATTCACCCCGCAGTACACATCTCGAAGATACTTTTCTTAAACATCTGTGCATTCACTAGACGCGTCATCATTCACTTCCAAGAGTCGAACAGTCGTCGCGGGGTGGGAGCGATCCCGTCTCGCATGCCGGTGCCCCGGGTTCGATTTTCACCTACACTACAATTTCCTTCGGTTCTCTTTAGTAATTGAGGCCACTTAAAAGTCATACCTGCGCCGTAACATGGTTTTCAGGTTTTTTACGCGAGAAGTGAAGGTTTCGCTCCGAATATGCGGTCAGTCCAAATGGGGCCCCTGATTTTCAATGCGGCAGGCGGCCCTACCTTGGCTACAGCGGGGCTTAACTCACGGCGGGGCTCCATCGTGTTCTGCATGCATTTTTTAAATCACAAATTTGTACTATATGCACTCGTAACTTACGCTTATAGATAAATTGTAATGTAAGTCTCAGCATCATTACTCGATTACATCATACTTCATGCTTTCGGCTCTCGCACTGAAGTAAATTGGGCTGAATAATCAGACCATGCACAGGAATGACTGTGTCCACTTACCAGGATTCACTGGACTACTTGAGATTCTCTAAACGTCATTGGAGTTCGAAACTCAAACATGGGCTGTCCGCGCAACGCCGAACAGTAAGACGCGCTGCCTGCACAAGGTGCAACACGGGCTTATTATTGGAAGCCCACATAGCCCATTTGCTGCTGTGTTTACAAAGCGAATGCAGTAGGTTTTGCTTAGGCCAGGTTGACATTTAAAAAAAATTATGATGCTATTCTGACTTCAGGGTACAAATGGGGCGTTTGAGGTAGGTCTGCCCCTAAAGCATCTGCACGACCTCCTGTGGGGACCATGTGGGCTGGCGTCAATTGGGCTTGCCACTTTATAACCCACATCGGTCCCATACCGATTTCGGAAGGGCTGAGGTGAAACCCTAACGTTCGCCCTCAGGATCTATGCACATCTGATCAAAATAGGACCGATGGGGGAGCTCGGTGGGCAAATGACATGAAGCAATGCGAGCCGACTGTGGGCAGCCCGACAAGCGCTACCTGCATCGCTCCCAAATTGGGGCGTAGGGGGCCACCCAATGGGAGCCGACTGGCATCCGCGTTGCAAACCCCACATTGGTCTCATCGGGGCTAACACGGGCTAGCCATATTGGACCTACAGGGGGCCTCAATTCAGAGCCCACTTTGTGCTACATGGTGTATGTCTCATTCACCCAGACCCAGATAAACAATCGCCACCGCTCTCCACGGCCCCAAAAAGATTGCTCTCCACCTACCAGTAACCATACACACAGAAAAACGTTATGCCACTTATCTCTTCTATCCTTTTCGCACGCTCTTTTTTCTTCACAGCCACTTAGTAGTGGCTCGCCTCTCCGGTACAGCTCATGAACGCTCGGTTTCTCCACATCCAGATAAACTCACATTCTACTCACTCCCCTAACGCAAACGCACTCACGCCCTCACGCTGTCAATTATGCCAACACCCCTTTTCTTGGAGCGTCCTTCACGAAACAGGATCCGGCAGCCGCAGAAGACAAAGCAGTAGCTATCACCATCAAAATGAGCGACACCCAAAACCACAGCACTCACATTTTTATAGGCTCCGAAGCCGCCTGTGTAGCCTATACGAGTAGCCCTGTCCCGCGCACTGCTCTCCGTCCGCGTACTGGACGGCCATCTCCAGTATGATCACGTCAGCACCTGCGCCTCATGACATGCAGGTCTCGGTGGCAATATTAGGGCAGATGCCCTAGCTGGACATTACACCAACCGAGCGGGGCACACTGACTCTACTCTCTACCCCTTCTCAACCCATTCTTCAACCCTCGTAGAGACCCTCCGCCTAAATAGGAGTCTCTACCCACCGCCACAGAATAAACTTTTCACGGAGGACTCCTACCGCCTAAGACGCATCCAATCACTTACTTTTCCCAATCTTCACCACCTAAACCGCATTCAACCAACATTATACGCAGATATATGTAGTTGGTGCGGCGAAATTCCCACATTCACACACATTACATGAACATGCTGAGATGAACCGAACCATTTAAAGCCGCACAACGCGGAGCTGGAGCAGTGGGAGTGGACGCTGGCCAGCGGCACCCTGGAAGACCATGAGGCGCTAGTCGCCATCGCCAAAGCGTCAGGGGAAGCCACTGGAGTCTTGGACTGAGGGCCCCACCCATAATCGGCTCCGGTCTTCTTTTTACAATATTTTTTTCTCTTTCCCTTCCAGAGGCTTTTAACCTCTGAATATGTACTCTTACTCCCAATACATCTCCAGACCTGCATGCTGGGCGCCAACATGCTGCTGAGTCGGCTCGGAGTTTCTTCTTCGATACTCATTGAGTGAAGTATACGGATGCTTCTTACAAAGCTCCTTAGGTCTCCTTTAGGCGGGCCCTCTTTCAGCCTCTTCTTCCTTCTCTTGTAAATCACACCGGCGGCCGTTTCCTACGCCCTGCGGACATTTTATTGCTTGAAGTGCTCTCCATCATTGACACCGGTCAACATTTTCATTCGCCCCCACCTGTACCTCTCTTTACCATTTAAACCAACTCCCAAGGAGCCATTTGTGCCATTACACTTAACACACTCCTACCGCATGTGTCCATAGAACACATCTTGTCTATTGAAACATGCCTGTTTGCAGAGCGATCCATAGATGTTTTAGGAGCCTTGGTCGCATACTACTTTTAATATTATTTTGTAATATTTTTATTACATCAATAATATTTTTAAATATTTACTCGACATCTGTTAAGTATTCCTTCCTGCATTTCGCATCGTAGTCGTAGTAGTCGGCGTAACCGGTGAATGTCCTGACACGGGAAGCACTCGCCGGGCGATTACTGTGGAAAGAGAACGGTATGGCAAGAGCGCAAGATTACTCAACCACTGCCTTGCCTCTATGGGAACCACCCGCAGGGCACACAGTCTTGATGGAGGAGCAGGGATGGCGAGAGCGTAGAACGGCGTATCCTGAAGGTAGTTAAAATGGGAACCGCCCGAACGTGATTGCCTCGAAAGGAGGAGGATGTGGCGAAAGCGGAGGAATCGCCAACAGGGTGGCGGTTGCCGTGGGAGATAGACAGTATGGTGAAAGCTCAATCACGATTTTCATTATTATCTGCGTGAGCGCGCCCACTAGAGGACAGGGCCTCTCTCATGTTTCTCCTATTAACACTGTTCTGTGCCAGCTGCGATCATGCTAATCCCTACAACTATCTCAGTCTCGTCCGCCCACATAACTCTAGACCATCCCCTTCTACCCTTGCCTTCTTTTGGAATTCCTTTGGTCACCATTAACTACCATCGGTTATCTTGCCTTCCGAATACATGCCCTGGCCAAGCCCATTAATCATTCTTGATTTCGACCAGGATGACAGACATCCGTCTTTATTCCCTTTCCTATTACGCACTTTTCGTTTCTTAATGTTCCGCTTGTCATTTACCTTTCCATAGCTCGCTGTGCTGTCCTCAGTTTAAGCTGAACCCTTTACGTTAGCCTCCGCGTTGCTGCCCCCTAGTTGACTACCGGTAAAATGCAGCTGTTATGTGTTTTTCTCTTCGGGATTGCGGTAAGCTGCTATTCATGATATGAGACAACTTGCCAAAAGCGGAGTTTACTGTTCTTATTATTCTATGTATTTCACTCTTGTGTTCTGCATCTGCGCTAAGCACCTGCCTAAACTATACGTATTCGCTTGCTACTTCCAGCCCCTCGCTACAGATTGTAAACTGCTGTTCTCTTCCGAGGATGTTGAACATTAGTGTCGTTTTCGGCATATAAGTTTTTATAGCCACTCTCCTGCTCGGCCTATCTAACTCATTGATCATGCTCTGTAGTTTATTCTCTAAGTGACCTAGCAAGGGAATATTCACCACTGAATCCAAGATTACTAACGTATTCTCCATCCACTTTTATCCCTGTTTCCAATCCAGTCATCAGAATACTACCTGTAAACAGGCGGTGAATAGCATTGGCAAATTCATGTTTGCCTGCCTGACAACCTTTGTTATAGGAATTATATTGCTGACCTTATGCCGAACTATGGTGGGTGTGGAGCAGTTGAAGATATTTTCCAAGATTTTTACAAAAGACACATCTAAACCCTGATTCCATAACGCTCGCATGACGGCTGCGGAGTCGTCTGAGTCAAATGCTTTCTAGTAACATATAAAAGTTCAGTAGGGGGGAGGGTTATATTCGGATATTTAGTGCTCTTCAGTAACCTTTACGAAAGCCTACCCGATCATTTGTTTGATTGAAGTCGGAGCTTGTCATTACTCTATTAGTGATTACGAAACTGAATACCCTAGACAAAGAACAGTAAGCTTATCGGTGTGTAATTTTTCCACTCCTTCAAGTCTCTGTTCTTAAGAATTAAAGGGACACTAGAATTCTTCCAGCTTGTTGCATAGGAAAGCTTAGCTAAGGCGTGGTTGCAGCGTGAATCATTAAGAGAGTAGATAGCGGGGTATGAAGAAGGTATGGCCAGAACGTAAGGTGCAAGCGGAGGGTTACTGCCACGGGAACCGCTCAGAGGGTAGTCACCCTGGAAGAAGGAGAAGGGTTACTATGGAAGTAAGAAGGTATGGCAAAAACGTAGGAAGGTGCAACTGGAGGGTACTTGCCATGGTGACCATCTGCAAAATGGTTACCATGGAAATTGGTGAGAGAGTACAGTGAGAGCAGAGATATAGGGCATGGTCTATCTACTGCAGCTGCAGCGAAACGAGCCGTCCAAGACAGGGCCATCGGTGGCGCCACGCGCCTAGAGCAGCAGACAAAAGAGGAGAGCTGGACGAAAAGCGACTATCAGTGGAAAACAGTAGCTTGCAGAGAAATTGATGGCAATCTCATAGCGCGTACTCGCGGCACAATTACACAAATTGCGGGCAATGCGTCTACCATAGAAACGACCACATGAACATGGCGCCCGAGCCGTGTGATTTCCCCTGTTTCAAATCTTACTTCAATATTGGCATTTTCAAAAACGCATTAATCTGACCGAGATTCTCTAACAAGGCAACTGTCGCTGAGAAAGGAAAAACAAAGTATAGTTCTGTCATATATATTGAGGAGCCTAAGTTACATTTTAAAGGAAAGAGGTGTGAAGAGGACGACGTGGATTAACCGAAGAATAAATTAGAGGAAGAAGAAGCATTCGGTGAGGTGGAGAGAGATGATAGGTGGAGAAGCATTTGGTGAGGTGGAGAGAGATGATTGGTGGAGAAGAAAAGAAGACGACGACAAGGCTTACGTGGACTAACACAAAGGCTATAAAAGGACGAGGGAGAGCGAGGCACGGGGGAACAGCAGAGAAGCGGAGGCTCCGGTGGGCCAGGGACAGACACATCGGCTGGAAGAGAACGACGCCTGCGACGCCTGCATTGTAGACATCCTGCCGTGCCTGAGCCCGTTCCGGGGAGTCAACGGAGGAAGCTACCACCTGCTACGGCCAGGGGTGTCTCCAGCGCTGTTGCCACCCATCCGGGTGGTGCCCCCGACGCCAAAAACACCGGCGTTACCTCCACGGGTGCTTGGACAGGGAGCTTTTACTACGCAGCCAGGCCAGGAACGCCGAACGCCGCCTCGACGCCGGTTACTGGATCCATACAACGCCGCAGCCGCACCGAACCAACCGTGAGCACGAACGCCGACCGCTAATAGTAGAACGCTAGTAGTAGACGCTGGTAGCAGTGTGCCCGGGTCGTGTGTATTCACAGTCTGGTTTTGTGTTAGTCTTGTTAGTTTTGTGTTCTATTGTGTGTGTCGCGTGGGGTGTATTAAATGTGAATTTCTGTGGGTACACTTATCGACTAGTCCATTTTTAAGATCCGAGTGTTCTCCGGGGAGATCCGTGACAAAGATAAGTGGCGAGCCTGTGCCAGTCTACATTTCATTTTTCTTTTTTGCTTTGTCTCGGATCTTTCCGATCTCTCGACGGCAGAAAGTATGAATTTGGCAAGCACGTTAGAACTGGCGCTCAAGCTTGGGTTAAGCAAGGAAGAGGCGATGCGTCTCTGCGACCAACAGAAAGAGGAGGCAGATAGGCAGAGAGAGGAAAAGGCGCAAGCTCGCGTGACGCTCGCGAGGCAGAATAGCGCATGGATAAAAGAGTTTGTGAGGCAGAAGAACAGGAGAAAAGAAGGATAGAACGGGACAACGAGTTTATTTTGTGGAAACAAGCGCATGTCGCGGGAGGATATGAGGAGATCACGGACAGGGATTAGCGTTCCTTAGCGGGTAGAGAATCTCCTAGACCGGCCTGCGTTTGTCCAAGAAAGCTAATGGCTCCTTTCGATGACAAAAAAGATGATCTGGACGCATGTATGCAACGTTTCGAGCGGATAGTTTGGCGCCAGGCTGGAAGCGCCGTGAATGGGCCACGGCATTGAGCATGTGTTTAGTCCGAGAGGCGCTGAATTGGCTTGGAAGGATGCCTGCTGCTGATTCCATGGGCTACGAGAAAGTCAAAAAGGCACTCCTCCAAAGATTCAGGCTTACGGCAGAGGGTTTTCGTGAGAGATTTCGCACCGCGAAACCTATGGATTCGGAAACCGCTAAGCAGGTTTCCTGCAGGCTGACCAACTATTTTGATAGGTAGCTTGATATGTCAAACACAGAAAAGAGTTTTGAAGAGGTGCGTGACAAGCTGGTCACAGAGCAAATTTTAGCGTGTTGCAGCTCAAAGCTGGTGCTACTCCTGAAGGAAAGAAAGTTGTGTTCGTTGGAAGAGTTCGCCGACATTGCTGACCAATTCCTCGAGGGTCAAGGTGTAAGGAATTTGAGTAAGGCAAAAGAGGAAACCCAAAAGACCCTAGAGACAGATGCAGCGAAACCAAGAGCATATGGCGGCGTATCTAAGGCGCCAGTAAGGTGTTTTCTGAGCGGCAAGGTGGGAAACCGTGCAGCTGACTGTCGGTCTAGTAGTGCTGCCCAAAAAACACAGGTTTTGTGTCAAGGTTGTAAGAGGAGGGGTCATACTCTGGATGAGTGCCGAAATAGAACGCAGGACCGAGCTGCATGCGTTGTCGACTCTAGGGTAGAACTTGTCACGCCACTCGAAGTTCCACAGCTGAAAGGAGAGCGAACGCCGCTGGAAAATGAGGCGTTGAGTGGAACACCCAAGTCTAAAGTAGCAATGCCGGTGGTGGTTGGGCAAATAGGGGACCGTCCTATATTGGTGCTTAGAGACAGTGGAGCCAACACAGTTTTGGTGCGGAGAAGCCTGGTGAAGAACGAGGATCTTACAGGGGAATAGTCGGTCGTCACTCTTGTAGATAGCACAGTAAGGTACCTTCCTGAAGCCAGAATTCTAGTGTCCACGTCATATTATACATGGCAGGTAGTGGTAAAATGCGTAGACCAACCCATCTACGATCTCATCTTGGGAAAAATTACGGGTGCAAGAAGTGTCGAAGACCCCGATCCCGAGTTGAGGTTGCTCGACGCTAAAGAACATCCAAAGGAGGAAATGCCCGCGACAGCTCAGACGGGTGCAGTCAGTTTCTCGTCGGTGTGGAGACAACAGCTCAAGCGACAGCCCGAGCAAAGCACTGTCTGCTCTGTATTCCTATTACGATGTGCCTGAGCGTAACACCGGGCGAAATTGCAATTAGGCAAAAAGAAGATCCGAGCTTGAAGGCCTGCTTCAAAAGAGTATGGGAAAAAGTGAAAAGAAAAGAGTCGTACGTCATGCGAATATCAATTGGTAAATGTTCTTCTGCACAGGGATTGCATATTTACTTCAGGAAGGCGGGTCCAACGGCTGGTGTTACCAAGAGATAGGCGAGAGATGTGCTACGCTTGGGATATGACGTCAATATGGCCGGACACCAGGGTGTTCAAAAAACGGTGTCTAGGATCACCGAGGAGTTCTTTTGGCCGTGTGCTCAGAGTGACGTTAAGCGCTTTGTTCGCTCATGTGGCATGTGCCAGCGCACAGTGCCGAAGGAAAAAGTTGGTCCCGTAGCTCTGGGCAAGATGCTAGCCATCGACCTACCGTTTCAGTGAGTGGCGATTGACATTGTGGGGCCAATCTCTGCAGTATCCGCCAAAGGCAATTGATATGTGCTTACTCTGGTTGACGTGGCCACTCGTTATCCTGACGCAGTTCCACGTAGAGCTGTTGACAGTATCCACGTGGCGGAGGGTCTTGTGGAAATGTTTTCGCGTTTTGGGTTCCCGAGGGAAGTTTTGAGTGACCGGGGCTCGAACTTCACATCGGAACTAATGAAAGAGGTTAACCGCCTTTTGTCAGTAAGGCAGTTACTGACAACGCCTTACCATCCCATGTGTAATGGGCTTGTAGAGCGGCTCAACGGCACCCTCAAAAATATAATCAAGAAAATGTGCCAGGAGTGACCTACTGAGAGGGATAGATATCTCCCAGCTCTTTTGTTCGCTTACCGTGAAGTACCACAAACGAGTCTTGGTTTCTCGCTCTTCGAGATATTGTATGGGAGAACCGTTAGAAGTCAACTTGCAGTACTCAAGGAGCTGTGGGCTAATAAAGAGATTGGATCAGATCTGAAGACAACATACACGTACGCTATTGAGTTGCGGGACAGGTTAAAGGAAACATGCAGGCTTGCACATCAAGGCCTGGGAAAGGCGCGTCAACGCCATAAGGAGTACCATGAAAAGAGGGCCATTCACATGAATCTGAATCAGGGCGAGAGGGTTCTTGTGTTGCTAGCCATAGATCATAATAAGTTACTGATGCAATGGAAGGACTCGTATTTTGTGAAGCGGAAGAAAAAGGATATGGATTATGAATTATTGATTGATGACACTAGGGATGTTTTCCATGTAAATATCTTGAAGTGCGAAGAAAGGGGTCCCGTACTGTACGCCCCCAAAGGTAGCATGCTCGGTAGTGGCCGAGAAGACAGATCTTGTTGTCGAGGTGCCCACGTGCAGTGGGAAGAAAAACTCAGGAGGGGATGAGTCAGTGAAGAAGCCCAATTTGAATGAACATAGACGATTACCGCTATACTCCAAATCAAGGGGGAGATGTTTTTGGATGGGCCAGACAAAGCGGAGGTCATATCTTACAAATTAGACTTGTATAGAGATAGAACTAACTGAACAGCTCTAAATATATACGTTTCTCTGGGATGTATCTTGTTGTCGTTGCTGTGTTAATGTATCTCTGGGATTTATCTTGTTGCTGTTGTTGGCGTTATGTGATTATACAAGGGAATGTGTTGTGGACACCAACATGTTTATTAAGTACTGTGTACGGACAATGGCAGTGATGTGTTAGCGTTCTGAAAACGACTTTTGGTGTGCTATGTTCGTGGTGCGCTCTTGGTGTGTGCTGGACATCTACGGTGGGGTGTGTGCTGGGTCCAGAATCGCCACAGATGTTAGTCGGTTGGCTGGATGGCTTAAAGATGAGCGTGACGTGAGCAGTTTTTGTGGAAAAACTCTTGAGAGGGGGGCCTTGTCACATATATTAAGGAGCCTAAATTAAATTTTAAAGGAAAGAGGTGTGAAGAAGACGACGTGGAGAAGAGGAAGAAGCATTCGGTGAGGTGGAGAGAGATGATTGGTGGAGAAGAGAAGAAGACGACGACAAGGCTTATGTGGACTAACACCGAGGCTATAAAAGTGCGAGGGAGAGCGAGGCACGGGGGGGAGAACAGCAGAGAAGCGGAGGTTCCGGCGGTTGAGGAACACATCGGCTGGAAGAGAGCGAAATAATAATAATTGGTTTTTTGGGGAAAGAAAATGGTGCAGTATCTGTCTCATATATCGTTGGACACCTGAACCGCGCCGTAAGGGAAGGGATAAGGAAGGGAGTGAAAGAAGAAAGGAAGAAGGAGGTGCCGTAGTGGAGGGCTCCGGAATAATTTCGACCACCTGGGGATCTTTAACGTGCACTGACATCGCACAGCACACGGGCGCCGCGGTCGGGTTCGAACCCGGGAACTCCGGATCAGTAGTCGAGCGCCCTAACCACTGAGCCACCGCGGCGGGGCCAGAGAGCGACGCCGGCTACTGCTCCGGTGAGCTCGCGTTCTACGGCATCGCATCGTGGACTTCTTGCCGTGCCTGAGCCCGTTGCGGGGAGTCAACGGAGGACGCTACCACCTGCTATGGCCAGGGGTGTCTCCAGCGCTGTTGCCACCCATCCGGGTGGTGCCCCCGACGCCAACAACAACGGCATCACCTCCACGGGCGCTTGGACGGGGACCTTGTTCTACGCAGCCAGCCCAAGAACGTCGAACGCCGCCAGCGACGCCAGCCCAAGCCCGTCGAACGCCGCCTCGACTCCGGCTACTGGATCCATACAAAGCCGCATCCGCACCGAACCAACCGTGAGCACGAACGCCGACCGCTAATAGTATAACGCTAGTAGTAGACGCTGGTAGCAGTGTGCCCAGGTCGTGTGTATTTATAGTCTGTGTTTTGTGTTAGTCTTGTTAGTTTTGTGTTCTAGTGTGTATGTCACGTGGGGTGTATTAAATGTGCATTTGTGTGGCTACACTTGTCGCCTAGTCCATTCTTTCGGTCAGAGTGTTCTCCGGAGAGATCCGTGAAAAATTCCTATAAAAGAAAGTAACTGCAGATACGTGTAGTTAATGTAAAACACAAGTTATGAGTTCGAAGTCTAGCTTTTTGTTTTTACTTACCATGTTTCATGAAACAGCCATGGCAAGATAAGAAATTTCGTTACTGATGCTAATGAACTTTCTTTTGATATATGGTACCGTATTGTATGGTACGGTACAACAGGGTTCAAATGGTAAGGTGGTCTGGTGTGGTAATATATGGCACGGAACGACATGCAGAGTATTGTATATCATCGCAAACCCGCACGTGAGCTATCAGAGATTGCATAGTGGAGGGTTGGGTAAATAAATTAGACCACAACTTTTCTTCGCGCGAACTGACATAAAAAAAAGGCCGGCTGTGTTCTCTTTGACGTCCATGGGAGTACGGTGGCAGTTTGTTGATTGTCGACGAGTAGAGCAGCGCCGGTAAACTTCTTGGAGGCCTTGGTGTAGCGTGGTATAAAACAAGCCGATGAGAGTTTAATTTTTAAGGCCCACCATGTTACGCCAATGCTCCAGTTGGTCTACAGCTCCCTTTGAGATTTACTGCCCACCGAGGGTATCGGACCGCAACGGCGCACTTTAACGTAGTACTCGATCCGCCTCCTTTATAGGGCCGCGTGCTCGAGTGGTACTTTCCTTGAGTAATTTTACTTTTATGGTTCGCTCACGCTTCTGGACATCGTCTGTATCTCTCGGAAGCATTTCACTGTCGACTCAAAAGTCCAAGTTTCTTTTAGGCATTCATCTTCCCCAGAAATCACACATTTGCACAACCTCGAAACTTTGGACTATGAAATTTGCTACAGAAGGGCAGCAGAATTATTCATTCCTTCCTGTAACCACTAGAATTTATAGCCATCTAGAAAGGCTGCAGTGGGTTATCGTTTATCAAAACTACATCTATAAGGCCACGGAATCTATGCCTTGCGCTGAAAATATAATGTTTAGATGCATAATTAAGGCTTTGCGTGTACGGTTTAGTTGAAGAGGCCTACTAGACAACATATAGCAATAAAAAATGCGCATAATGACGCTTAAAAATTTTCCGCGTCATCATCTGCCCGCAATTAGCTCTGCAGGAGGAAGGCCTCTAATTCATGGAAAATTAAGATCGTCCTTCGCTGTGCCCTGCTGTCAGCTGTTATTCCAGTCAACTATATCTCACCTATCTTATTTATCTCTCTTGGCCCCCTGTGCTGGCTGCCTAAGCTCATCTCCTCGTGGAATACAATCTGTAACCTTATTAGGCAATCACTGATCTATGCTGCAGGCCTTGCTCACGTACTGTCCTTGCCTAAAGGCACCGGGCTCTGTGGTTTGCTTGTCGCTCGCATTGGAGGAGCAGTTACAGCTTCCCTAAAGATGGAAAGGCACTGAAAAGTGAATACAAGGGTTTTACTTACCTCACAAATTTAAAGCTTGAGGTATAAGATAAGTACCCCGAACCATAGCTAAGACAACCCTTTGGCCTGGTTGTCATATATCCTTTTGTTGATTTCACTTTGATAATCTCAGATATATTTTGCATGCACTCACCTACGAGGCAGAATCTTCTATGCTTACGAAAAACATTTAGGTTGAGTTGAGGACAGCACAGTGAGCTATGAAAATGACGCTCGTAGAAAAATGAGATATGAGAGCAGAGTGGTTCAACAAGAAAACACTAGTTAATAATGTCACAGCTGAAATGAAGCACAGGAAATGGACATCGGCAAGGCATGCAGTACGAAGAGGACACAGCAGATGGTCCCTTATGTAACGGAAAAGATTTCAAGAGAAGGCAAACGTAGAGATAGGCGTCCGAGATTCATGGAGGCGGGTGAGATTCGGAAATTTGCGCTGACGCGATGGGCTGAACTACAGGTGCACTGAGTGAATTGGGGGTTAGTCGGATAGCTCTCGTTTCTGGAGTGGACGTACAGTGGCGAGTGACAGGCCACAGGCGCGGCAAATAGCGACGCTCGGCACCGCGGTTACGAACGCGCCGATAACAAAATTGCCAGGTGTGTTCACAAAACATGGCGTCGCGTCAGCCACGTGTGCGATTTTCATCGCTCCGGTGACGTCACTGTACAAATCCTTTTTACTCGCGACTTTACTAGTTGGCATAAAATATATTTTGAAAATTAATTAGTTGTCCTTGTTATCGAGCAGCTTCTTCACTTTTCGTTTTTCTAACAAAACCCTTGCCAGTTTGCTTCTGTTGGTCGAGGCGTCGCAGTAAATTTAGATTGAATCCCTTTCGGGAGCATCCCAGTTCGGCCTCCTAAGTTATATAATGATTCTCTATTCGGAGAATTCTCCCGTATTGTAGAGAATTTCAGGTCTAAAACTAAGCGTAGAGAGAAAAACGAGCTTTCGCGAGTTTTCCGAAAATTTAAGAATTACAAGAGCAATGAAGGAAATTTTTCCGTATAAAATAAAAATCACGGCCAGCGCAAGGCATCGAGCTAGTCATAGACGTAGGAAAGGAAACGAACGCCGCGATCGTTGCCGTGGCGGAATGCCTTCGAGCCCTCTCAAAGTACAACAGTTGCTAACATTGTTACGTTATCCCTCTTTTCAAAACACTGCCAGAAACGATTCCGATATAAGGCCAATACGCTGCCAGTATCAGCGCTCGCCCCCACCATGTTGTCGCATCGCTGATAGCCGCTCCCAAACCACTGTTTTGTTATTCAATAAATTCTGCTGTTAACGTACAAGAGAAGAAATAATTGGAATGATTAAGCTATCAGCGTAGTATCATTAACAAAAAAAGAAGGAACTTTCTTCTCGGGCCTTATATGCGCTCTCCACGGTGGTCTTTGTGCTGCACACAACTACAGCGCTATCACCACTGGCGCGTTTGCCATGGCGCCGCTGCACCATCGATAAAGGACCAGCTGTTCCACTCACCCCGACCGGATGCCGACGGATTTCGATTTGTTTGCCCGAGTGATAAGACGTTTTAAACTTAATTACTTTTTTTTACCTGTACGACGTGTCGATTAGTTTGGAGTGGATGCTGTAGCCGTACTCAGGTGATGCTCGCCAGAGATTAAATGTCTGGTAGGAGGTACAAATTTATGTAGATCATTTAGTGTTGTTTTCTTTGCTTCTATTGAGGCATAAATTCTGGTTTAATATAGGTTGAGAATTTGTTTTAAACTTCTTCTTCTGGGCTACGCCCAGGAAGGCGTAGCTATAGCTGGGGATAGCGGGTAACTTTTTTTGACGTGTCGTGCGCCCGACTTGAAATTCGAGATGAGGCAAGGTGAATAAAGGTCAAACAAAAGAAAAATTTAGTACGTGGCAAATTCCTAAAATTCCGCCTTGACTAATTACAACAAAACGCAAGGTGTGTGAACCACTGCCCATCTTATGCAAAATGACACACTTACACACCCCCCGCATGTCGCATTGCTTCCAACTCATTTTGCATTTCGTCGCAGCACATCGTATACACACTTTTAGTCACTGTAAAGGGAATGAATGCGGTTAGATTTTCAGAAGCAATCCCGAGAGAGCAAAGATTTATTTACCACTGTAGTTATCAGTTTGGGGCATCATTTATATACAAATATATTTTTGCAGATAGGTTCCTGGAATAAAACCGCGCATACTAATTCACTGTCCTGAAATACATTGATTCTCAAGCCAGGTGGCCAAATATTTTTCAACGTCGTTAAAACTGTTCCATATCGTCTACCGTCTTCTTTCACTCCCTCCTTTATCCCTTCCCTTACGGCGCGGTTCAGGTGTCCAACGATATATGAGACAGATACTGCGCCATTTCCTTTCCCCAAAAACCAATTATTATTATTATTATTATTATTATCGTCTACCGTGGCACCTCTTTTTTGTAGCGATAGCTACATTACGGAGCATTTCGAGCCTTGAGCGCGGCGGCGCCGCCACGCTGTCACGTGGTTGTTCAAGTGGTGCTGAGCAGCGGCCGGTGGCGCGGCGCCGTTGCTAATCACGTGGTTCGTCACGCGTTTGGTCACGTGACCAGCCACGTGGTGCGGAGCAGCTGCTGCTGCCGGCGGAGCGGCGCACCGATGAAACCGAGCTGCCACAGCTGTGAGCATGCGCCGTGTCAGGTGGGACGAAGATGAAGAAGGAACGCCCAGCGAAACGGAGTGGTGAAAGGCTTGACTTTGCAATTCAACGGAGCAAGTTCCACTCAGGAAGATGTTGCTATCGAGTCACTCCAGGTTTAACCAGGGCTAAACCACCAGCAATTCATGGCTCCCTCCTTCGTGCCCTTCATCAAGGCGCGGTTCAGGTGTATATCGAAAAAATGATAGAGCCACTGCGTATTTTCTATTCCTAGAAACCAAGTTGAATGCCTTCGCATTAGTGCCCATTTTAACGCCTGTAGACCCCACTCTAGTGAATATCCCTATGCAAGGAGGTATGCGAAGCACTTAACTGCGTAGGATATTGAGGATATACAGTGATACGATACTCCGCGTTGAAGGATCGACATCTGAGCTAGTTGCTAATCCATCAGGATAAAGTTAAGCGCACACACGACGAACCACAAGGTAGACAAGACAACAAAGGCGCTTACTTGCACTGGGTGTTTATTACAAAGACGCAGAATGTAAAGAGAAAGATACAAAACCCCAACAACAAAACACGCATTCACGGCGGCGCATGGAAGGTAATCAAGCAGGTGCATCTAGATATAAAAACTCTCGCTTATGCAGGACTACCATAGGATCAGCCACACACGATTGTTCATTTTTGCGGATATGATATGCTGCAACAATTTCTCTAGTTAACTGGTCTGGATGGCGAAACAAGATGGCGGTTTTATCAAGCAAAAGCTTGCAGCCTGTACATTTAGAGCAGTGCTTAGAAAGATTGGATGATGGCGGCTTTTTTAGGAACAAAAAGTGCTCTTGCAGTTGCACATTTAGGAAACGGCCCGTTTGACCAATATAGGCCCGACCACAAGAGAAAAGAATGTGGTACACCACTCCTTTCGCACATGTAACTTAACGGTTGCCATGCTTCACAGTGTATCGCTTCTTTTTGTTCTGCATGCCACTGCGCGCAGCAACCCGAGCACAAATACTGCTCTCTTTTTGGCGGGCAGAAAAGAAAAATTCACGTCATATCGGTTACCCACATTTTTGAGTTGGTGCGAAAGCCGGTGCTCATAAGGAACAACAGCATTCTTTTCTTCTTTTTCCTAGCCTCCTATACTCCTGGAGGAGAGGATTTATTAAAAGCTTTAACTTTTTTCAGCAATTTATTGGAGCCAGAGACAAGACCTCCTCTGGGAACACCAACAACCTTAACCTGTTCAGTTGCTCCAAAAAGCTTTCCTTCATACATTGAAAACACGACTTCTGCAGCGACGAACCTAAGCAGGCAACCGCAATTACACATTTGACAATCTTAGAATGGCTAGACCTGAATTTTAAAAGTGGTTTCACTGACCGCGGTGAATACACCCAGCAAACGTGGCCCTGCTTAAAGCTAAGTTTCAGATCTAGAAACTGTAAACATTCTTGTTTCGCCATCCAGAACAGTTGACTAGAGATTTTGCTGCGGCATATCTTATCCGCAAGAATAAGCAATCGTGTGTGGCTGATCCTATGGTGGTCCTGCACGAGCGAGAGTTTTTATATCTAGACGCACCTGCTTGATTACCTTCTACGCGCCGGCGTGAATGCTTGTTTTTTTGTTGCTGCTTTGTATCTTTGCGTTTTAGTAATAAACGCCCAGTTGCGAGTAAGCGCTTGTGTGGTCTTGTCTACTTGGTTGTTATTCGTGTGTGCGCTAATCTTTTTCGTGATACTCCGCGTTCACAGACATGTCATACCTGTTGCTTATATTCTTTTCTTAGCTTTTGCTTTGAGAATACATGGATTTAGAAGAGAGAGATGCTTATACGAAAGACATTACCGGGCTAATGATTACCTATAGTTTATATTTTTTTCCTCAAGATTTCTGTTTTCACCTTGATGCCGGGGCTAATCAATTCTCAGACTTTTTTTGCTGTTTCCTGCGAAAAATATTTCTTCCTGCTCCTATGTCACGGATGTGGAGTAGCCCCGTAGTTTATCTGCGAAAGATAATATATAAACGCCTTCTGCACACCTTTCGAATGCGGTTCACATAGCAAGAAGACATTACTAATCTTGTCCATGCATATAGAGGGTACAAAATTGCCAGTTAAGACCGTATTTTGCTTAGCACCAATCTCTATGCTGGTGTGTGTGAAAGTAGCTGTCAAATTCCAAGTAATATCTGTAATATCTAACAGAGATATAAAATCATTGGACGGCTGCATATAGTTGATGGACGGCAGCAAGCGGGTTGTTTAGCGCTGAACATAACGCCATTGTCGATATGTTTATAACTCCACACGGCAGCGAACATCAAGTGCACGAAAATCGATGCAGATTGTAATGACCTGGCATGACGTACTCGGCAAAGACAATTGTTGCCTTCATCAATGTGTAGGATGAGATAGCGAAGCACTGTTCACTTATGTTTCGTGACAGGCGGACAAGCAAACAGGAGCACACGGAAAGCGCGGAACGAGGAAGTTACCAGGAATGCTTGACGTACGCGTGCGCATACAGACTGCTGTCGAGCAGCTGACACGCAGTGCCGTCCAAACTAAGAGGGTTCGATGATTTCCCGAAAAGTGGCGGAACTGCTTGATCTCAAGGCCAATAGGTGGCTACTTTCAGGGAACAACTACTGTTCGCCTTCCTCTTAATGGATATAGATAAGCGGCGCTTTGCCACGTGAGTGTACCTGCCAAACGCGCTTCATAAAATTCTTATACTTAAATAGGGGCAGTATAATAAATAAAAATGTGGGTAACAAATTAGCACATTAATCACTGCCTTACTATTTCGACTACTTAGGGAGGCATAAAACATTTGTATAGCTCGTGTTACCGGCTTAGGGCATGAATCAGCAATTAGCTTTGTGTTCGCCATACTGCTCTGCATTGGGGCGCTGCCGTGGAAACACCCTCAGGTTGGGCATTTTTCCGCCCTCCTCATAACCTCCTCCTGGCACCGGGAAGAACCCAGAGGGTTCCCGCCTTCTCTCTTTCTCTAGCCTCTCGCACTCTCACTCTCTACCTACCCCTGAGAATAAAGAGGGGGATTTCGCTCACTTTACATTGCCACCTGCCCACCGTTGGAGGCGGCAAATTGTACCTATTTCAACGAATGTAAATTAAATTAACTTATTTCAGTAAGCAATTCGGGTTGAACGGTTAACGCTGTAGATTATACTGTAGAATGCAGGGCTATGTGGCTCTCACCAAAGTTACAACAGCTTTCGATGTAAAATTTTAGTGCAGGTATTATAACAGGAGAAGTTTCAACATCAAAACGCTTAGCAAATCTGCAACTGTCGCTGATATAGCACTGTTGCATGTGCAGAAAGGACGCACTGTTTTGAGTATCCATTTTCGCAACACCTCACATTTGCACCTCGCTACGGCCAGTATTTGATAACAAAAACTGGAGAATCTTCCAGAGGATGTTGGTGTTCTTGAATGGGAGCTGTTCTAGCGAAAAAGCGATGCCCCTGTTGAGATAAAAGGAGCAAACAGGACACCGAGAGAGATATGAAAAGCAGCATTGAGAACATACGACTTAGGTCTCTACGAAGGCCTAGGTCTGACTCCCTAAGGCTTTGGTTCTACTTTTTCTGCGCAGCAGCTTAAAGAAATGTCTTCATCACTGGCGCACAAAACGTGCTGTCTGTTTGTACATAGCGTTGTACAAAGCGTTTGTACATAGAGCAACGGTGGTTTTATCGATGCTTCTGGAACGACACAAAATAAACGCTCAGAGGAAGCAGGGAACATGGGATTGTTGATGCGGTATGAACGAGGAGTGGAAGCTTTAGTGAGCTAGCCAAAGTATTGGCAATAGGACTTGTTTTTCTCCGGGTAAAGAGGACTTCTCTTCGACCGCGCAGACAGGGATAAATTTTTTTCGGAAATGTATAGCGGACGGAGGCTTTCATCCCCATCCGTATACAAACTGCGTTGTCAACAATCTTATTTTCCCTGCCTTGTCTCGGCGCCTGTTTTGTGTTGCTGAGGCAGCATCGATAAATACGGCCGTCAGTTCAGGAGAACGCTAGACAGTGCGCTTTGGAGAGCTAGTTGGCGCTCGGCTACTGATCCGGAGTTCCCGGGTTCGAGCCCGACCACGGCGGCTGCGTTTCTATGGAGTCAAAACGCTAAGGCACGCGTGTGTTGTGCGATTTCAGTGCAAGCTAAAGATCCCCAGATGGTCGAAATTATTCCGGAGCCCTCCACTGCGGCACCTCTTTTTTCCATTTTTTCTTTCACTCCCTGCTTTATCCCTCAACCAGCGGGGTGCCGATCGACGGCAAAGGAGAAGAAGCCCGGCGGGAATCGCTGGTGAGCCCGGCCGCAACCTCTTGGGTTGTCTCTGGCGCCTGCTCCTGTGGTCCTGGTCCTCCTGTGTACTTTCGACCCTTGTTGTCTCAGCGACCCGTGACAATATTAACTGCTCAGTGAAACGGAACACTTTGTGTTCTCTATTGCCCACCAGATCAGAGAGTTGTACAGTTTCCACGATTTTATGAAACTTCATTAGTGTATGTCTGGGTGATTAGCCTTCGAGTGGCTTGCGATATAATCTTTAGTACCAACGTTTTAGAACAGAATAAATACCATAATGAATTTAGAATACTTTTGATATCTTCCGGTTTTTGAAATTTAAAAGCACCCCAACAAATCAGTAGTAGTAATATGTCGTCCGCACTACATCGATTTGTAGTAAATATTGATCACATGATTTATAATCATGGCGCAATTGAGTCTTATGTCAAGGACCACATTCAAGTTTTCTCAACATTTTCATGGTCGTTTCACCGAAAAGCGCCACAGAACGAATCAGTTTACTTTTGAAACATTGCAGTCAGTGGGCTGGAATCCGTATTTTTCACGATGCGACTGTGTATGCGCTAAGCCCTAGCGGGAGAGTCGCGAAACAGATTGGAAGTGTAAACAAACCCAAAGCAAGCACATCCGCTACCACTACCACTGCAATAGTCGTGCTGAACTGTGCATGACTGCGGGCACTTCTGCAGGCACTTATGAAGCGGGCATGACAGCCTATGTATAAAGGGAAGCGGCCTTGGCTTTTTTCAGTTTCCATACGCCTCACAATTCAGAGCGTCGTCTTCTGGAAGCCTGGATAACAACTGTTCGGCGGCTGGACGTTCAGGTGCGCCCTTGGGGGCCGTCAAGCCGGTCAGTATGCACGAGAAACGATTTGTGGAAGTTAAGGACGAGTTACAAAGATTAGATGCGTGTTGACTCTATGATGACACTGTAGCGCGAGCTGAGTCCGGCCGTCGAGCCCAATGATGGACTGAAACATCCCTTACAAAACTTTTTTAGACAATCGATAGCCTGTCCATAGACTTCTGTGCATATAGTCTATGGACTCTCTGTGGACAGACCCTAGTGAATAGTCTATAGGCAATACAAATCCTATAGACACTCGATAAGCAATCAATATATTTATGGCCGTGCACTTTTAGTAGACTTTTATCTATAGACAGTCTATATACTATGAATAGACAAAAAGAAATATCTATAGGAAAGCAATAAACTCTGTAAGAAGTCCATAGAGTATATATAGACAATTTTTATAAGGGATGTGTTCGCAGCATAGAAGTTTGAAGCAGACTGTCTTTATTTACCGAAGAAACGCGAGCAGGAAATTACGAAATGAAAAGAGAAAGAAAAAAGGGAGAGCTTCTCTGTCGCTTCAAGTGACTATTTTTCAGCATTCTGCTGTGCCGCGGGTCTGCTTACGAGTTTTTCTAGAGTATTCATGGGGTCGAATGCAAATTCGTGGCGTCTGCTTCCCAGTGCAGCGGGCGGAGAAGCGTCCGCTTCAAAACCTTTTATTGATGGGCAAGAAAGTCTTCTAAGTAATCGCGGCACCAAGAATTCATCTCGCCATTATTCACTTTGTCAAGACAGGATGTCAAGCGGGCGAGCGCTCTGCGCAATTTACAAAGCGCGACGGAGCAGACAGCGAAAAAACATGAACCCGGGCAAGGCATGTACGCAAGGTGTCGGCACGCATCATATGTGTGTGGAATAGCTCCGAGGTTCGTTTCGGCGGTGTGGCTTGATGCTGCAGCATAACAGCACTTCAACAGCGTGATAGTAAATGGCCGATACGTAGGCCAGTACATCCGTTCTTGCCACCCTGCTTGCGTACATCAGCCTTTACGCTCGTTGCATGCATGACGGTGCCTATACTCCAGCTCACAAGTTCCTTGCTGCACTATGCAAGATAGGGACCTCATCAGCCAATCAGGGCAGTGCGTTAAACGTGTTCCTCCGCACTTAGTCGTGTACATGCGGCCTTCTTCGATATGGCTAGAAAGGAGTACAAATAGACGCTGTCCATGTATTGACAACTGAAGGAGCATTAGGTTGTCTTAGAACAGCCTATGTACGTTTACGCATCACAAACGCCCACTTTTTGGGCGATACTAGGCTTTTTGTTACATGTGGAAACGGAGATGCAAGTTTTACCTACAGTGTCGCTGCCACGCGGCCACCTCCATAACTGCCGGAGAGATGACACCGGCGGAAGGCGTCCAGACTTGGGCCGACGTCTCCCGCCTAACTTCTGTACTGTTAACTCTGTCGCGCCATGCTTTTAGCGTGTTACTGTGTTTTGAATGGCGTTTTTCACACAGCGACGGCACAGCACACGGCACGTAACATCCAAGCGCGCCTGTAAAAGCACACGATATGGGCAGAAAACAAAAAACTAATCGCATTTCCAATCTACGTGAGTACTGGAACTTTCCGGTCAAAGGCGAGATAAATCTGCGAATGTTCCTCCTATCCAAAGCTCAGTAAGGAGTAGGAAATCAAGTTAATTCAAATATCCATGTGGTAAAGTCGATTGAAAATCAAGAAAATTGAAAGCAGCGCGTTGAAACAGGGAAGACAAAGAAACGCACAAACGACAGCCCAAGTGATGTACCTCGACTATCTTAAATGAACCATTGTTTCACAATTGTTCGACTCTACAAGGCACCCTGGCCACTCCTCCAATATGGGCATGTGCCACTCCAACAGAAGACAACAAGAACAGTTGTCCCCTTCTTCTTCTTCTTCTTCTCCTCAAGTAATATGGCACTGCCCCTTGGGTTCTTTCAATCTTCCTCGTTTTTGCGCGTGGCTTTAAATTTGTTGCATCATCAGGTTTCGCATTGCAGGTACACACTGCTGAGCGCTCGGTTAGTAGTGGCCTTCACGATGAAATTAACATCATAAGCACCAGATTTCCTCCAGCTTCATTGCTTTTACTCGGAGTTATTAACCTTCCTAAGTTAAGATGTCATTCCCAGCCTCCTTCCATATCTTCATTTTCTTCCGATGCCAGTGAATTTCTGAATTTTTGCCCCATTTTTTTACTTACACAATGATTCACCCAAGCTACCAGATCACCCGTTAATGTTGCTAACATCTCGGATTTGTTTCTAACCAATTGTTCCGTCATTGTTTCCGCCTTTACTTATTTTCCTCACTTAAGTGATCACTATTTGCTGAATTTCAGCATTAAGGTGATTGGTCCTAAATCCGCCAAAAAAAAAAACATACACGCCTCTAACAGAGCTCACTTTGATATAATTAATAGTGAATTTATGGAAATCTTCTTCAGGAATTTTGATGATCTATTTGTTCAAGCTAACTGGGATGTTTGCGGCCAAAATTCACGAATTAATTGATGAATACTTCCCCACAGGCACCATCATTTATAACCTGCAAGCTCCATGATATCGGCACAGAAAGTGCAGATATCGCTTTGGTAAATTATCTTCCAGTGCCTCGCATTAGGGTGCATATAAGGCAGCGGCTATAACGTAACAGAACTAAAACAAGCAGAAGAAAAGCTTCTTTCCCAGCCTCCTTCCATATCTTCATTTTCTTCCGATGCAAGTGATTTTCTAAATTTATGCCCCATATTTTTACTTACACAATGATTCACCCAAGCTACCAGATCACCCGTTAATGTTGCTAACATCTCGGATTTGTTTCTAACCAATTGTTCCGACATTGTTTCCGCAAATGATGATGCCTTGTGTGGCGCGTTAATGCAGGTGTAATATAAGGTGATCTATTCACTTAAAGCTTCTTGTTAAGAAAGAGGAAAAGGAATTCAAGTCTCAACTGCTTTCGACGTGATTCAAAGGTAGGTATACAACTGTCTGCCATAATTTTAGAGGGAGAGTTAAGCCGTGCGACTCTATTAAATATAAACCTAGCTGCCTTCCTGTCTATATTTCAAAGTGACTGATATCTGGCTTACTGTGAGGATCCCATAAGATACATACATACTCGAGATTTGGTCTAACAAATGAAAAGTAACAGAGTAATTTCAAATTAGTAGGAGCATTTTTTAGTAGTGTCTGAAAAAGCACAGTTTGCGAAAAGCAGAACAAATATTATTAATATCTGTGTTCCACGACAATGCTGGCGTCAAGGTAACACCCAAATATTTGTAGTTGATAGCTTCGCGTAGTAGGTAGGAACCTAATGTATAAAAAATTAAGTTTTTTTTACGAGTGACATGAAGACATACTGATGTTTCAGCGTTGAGAAGCATCCCCCTTTCACTGCACCACTGCCCTATGCTGTTTAGGTCTCTTTCAAAGACAGTCTGGTCATATGGACAGGTAATATTGTTATACAGTACACAATCATTGGCAAACAGCCTAATTTGCCCACCGGAAGTTAAGACATTAACGATGTCTTTAATGTACACTAGGAACAGCAGGGCGCCCAAAACACTACATTGCAGTACCCCTGACATGACTGGAAGAGTGGCCGAGCTATGTTCACCTATTGTGACGTATTAGTCTGTTTTGACGGCTACGCAACAATCAAGTTTACAAAAATATCAGGAATGCCAATTATTTCAACTTTATTTATCAATTTGTCATAAGGAACCTCATCGAACACTTTAGCGAAGTCTGAAAATATTACATCCATTTGGTCACTATTTTCAACGTATAAAGCAAAAGAGTGAATCACTTATTCCAATTGCATTATAGTTGAATACTTCGTTTTTGCGGAAAGGAAATGGCGCAGTACCTTATGCCTTCCTAAAGTCGTGTTGTAACTCCGTGAGCACATTGTATTCAGTCAGGAATTCCTTGATACAGTTGGCCACAATGTGCTTCAAGAGTTTCCAGCATTGTGAGGTCAAAGAAATCGGACGATAATTTTGTAATTTTAAGCGATCCCCTTTTATGAATATAGGAACAACGCAGGCCACCCTCCAGTTATCCAGCAGTTGTCCCCTCAGGACAGAAAGAGAAAAAAAAATTACAAGAAATCTGGTGTTAAGCTCAGGGTATCGTTTCATAAAGATTTCTGTGATTTCGTCAGGGCCACAAGAAGCTTTTGCTTTCAGGTCTACCAGGATATTGACAATTACAGCATAAGAAATAAAATCCACATCATATAGCGGTCTTTATGGAAAATTTGTCACGCAAACATTTGTCACTGGAAAGACGTTTTGAAAATACTCATTAAAATGTTGTGCTATATCTTCATCCTTAGTTATCGGGGTGCCATCAATTATTATTATTTTCACCACTTTAAGAGGCGAGTCATGGGATTTTATTGCGAGCAGTTCATGTGCTTCGATCCTGAATAAAACCTTTCAGAAGAATCTTTTTCGTACTTCAGGCATTTCTCCGATTTCACTGTGACAACAGATGACTATGAGCTTATCACCTTGCGTCATTATAATGAAGTTGTTTCCGACTTGTACCGTCCTCCACAAGGAAATATCAAAGCGTTTCTAAATAAACTTGAGTTATTGGAATATGCCAGCAGAAACAAGTTTTGTTTAATTGTTGGAGGTGACTTTAATATTAACGTTTTATCAGATAGCAATCATGCAAATGAACTCAGAAATATGATTCAAGCTTCTGGCTTTACAAACCTGATCACCTCGCCAACCCGTGTTACAGTGTCAAGCTGCGCTGCCCTTGACCTTCTAATTATCACGAACACATGTATTGTTACCAGTGCTGGCACTATTACCAGTGACGTCAGTGACCACTGTCCTGTTTTTATGACATATGTAAAAAACACAAAATTAAGCCAAAAACTCTCAGAATCATTCAGTTCTCAGCATATCTCAAACGACTCGCTCGAGTCATTTAAAAACAGTATCAGTACGTGTGACTGTAGCCCTGTGTTTAAATCAACTAAAGTTGACAAAGCATACTTCGAATTCATAGAAATAATTACGAGAGTGTATACAGTACATTTCCCATTTATAACAATAACACGTTCTAAAAGGCGAAGAAACATTGGGTGACACGCGGGCATATGAAACAAATCAAACAGAAAAACCGTCTGTACTTTCAGTTTCTTCACACACGGACGGAGGAAAACCTTAAAGAATTAAAACCTTTAGAAATAAGCTAAATACTACGCTTATGCAGGCAAAGAAAGCTTATTACGAGCATCTTTTTTCCAACATAGGCAAAAAACGGCCAGATATTATTTGGAAAACAATAAGTAATGTACTCGGCAGAGGTAAAGGCGATTCGTTTCCTGAAACCTTAACGGTCAATGGCACCGACCTAATTAGTGAAGCTCTTGCTGATCATTTTAATCACCACTTTAGCAATGTCTCAAATCATTGCAAGTACAGCTTAACAACATTGCCCAAAATTAGCATCAGTACCCCTGAACCATCTTCCTTCACCCTACTGACGAAACTGACGTACACAGGACATTTTTATGCTTAAAAAACAGCAAGGCCCTTGATTATGAAAACATACAAATAAAACCAATAAAGTACGCGATTGAATTTCACTGTCCAGTACTGTCTTATATATCTAATTTTGCAATAGAATCGGGTACCTTTCCTGGGGGCATGAAGCAAGCAAGAGTTGCTGTAATCTTTAAAGGTGGAAACAGAAATGAAGCAACTAATTATCGACCGATTTCTATATTACCTCTTTTTTCCAAAGGACTAGAAAAGATCATTTACTCACGCCTAATAAATTTCTTAGATAAAACTAGGGCGCTGACCGATTGTCAGTTTGGATTTAGAAAAGGTAAATCTACGGAAACGGCGCTGCTTGCAATAAAAGAAAATATACTACAGAGCATTGAAAAGGGAACATATACGCTCGGTCTTTTAGTTGATTTCAGCAAAGCTTTTGACTGTCTCGACCATAACATACTTCTTAAAAAACTCACTTCACATGGCATCCGCGGAAAATCTCATGATTTGCTTAACTCGTACCTCAGCAATAGAAGCCAGTGTGTCTGTATTAGCAACCACCAGTCATCCTTACTTCCAATATCTTGTGGTGTACCACAGGGGAGTGTATTAGGCCCGCTTCTGTTTAACTTATACATAAATGACATAGTTCATATTGACAACAGTGTACAATTCATTATATATGCTGATGACAGTACTGTGCTTATTTCTGGTAATGATCCCAATGCCCTTGTGTCACATTGCAATGATGGATTTGAAAAATTCTCTGTCTGGTCCCAATTAAATCGCATAAAAATAAACATCCAGAAAACGAAAGCTATTTTATTTTGAACCAGAAATAAGACATTCATTCTAGAAAATTTCCTAATGATTCAAGATAAAAATATTGGCCTTGTCGATACTCACAAAATTCTCGGTGTCTATTTTTCGTGCCATTTGAGTTGGGACACTCATGTCAACTATGTTGCAAGAAAAATCTCTTCAGTGACTGGAGCTATGTCGCGATGTCGTACTGTGCTGCCGCAAGAAGTTAAACATCATGTATATAACGCATTATTCGCCCCGCACGTGAGCTACTGCAGTTTGGTGTGGGCAAGCACCACAAGAGAAAATATCGAGAAGATAATAGTTCTGCAAAAAAGGTACCTTCGCTACTTAGCCAATATTGACCATCACTCTACGACAAGACTTCTCTTTGCAAAATACAAAATTATTAGTTTTGACTATCACTATGAACACCGATTGCTACATGCTTTCTATTTTTCTCAGCATGACAGCCAGAGTTTCCTTCGTTCGATGGCATTGCTGCAACCTAGAGCTACTCGTTCTTTAACTCGAATTTCCGAACCTTGGTTAGTCCCATACTTTCGCACTCAGTACAAATTGCAATCATTAAAACACAATATGCCGGTCGTATTAAATCAACACAAACAGGTAGCCTTCAAATCCCCAAAAGAGTTACGAGTACACCTTTCTCAATTGTAATTGATAAGAATCTATTGTGATAAATCATGCAGCAGGTGTGTATTTTTTGATGCCTTCTGCTACTCAGTGTTTGTAATTAAAGTTAGCGTACTCTGCCACCAATGCCTGCTGCCGCTTTATAAACGGCTCCAGGGCCCCAGTCAAGTTGTAGGGAGCAACTTTTAGCCCTGGAACGGTCCAGTTTTCTGGTGAATAAAGAATTGAATTGAATTGAATTGAATCAACCTGCCGCCCGCCAGTACATTTATGTTGTCGTGCCTCCTCTATATGCTGAACCATCAAGCCAAGCTAAACTTTTTGACGCTTAAAAATTCTCATTCGTCACCCGGCTACGACTGAATATGAATGCCAGATTTAAAAAAAATACCTTTGCCTCTACTTCTATAATACTAACCAAGATTTTCCAGCGATCTCTTAATACCTCAACAATGCCCACACATTGGAAAATCGGGAAGGTGGTTCTGTTATACAAATCAGGAATTAAGACGTCAGCTGCGACATATTTTGATATGTCGCTAACCAATGTATGCTGCAAATTATTAAAACACATAATTTTCACGCACTTTATTAATTTTTTCGAGTCTACTTCTTTCTTCACAGCAGCGCAGCACTGTTTTCCAAAATCATAATCATGTGATACCCAACATGTCTGCTTCAATAACAAGCTTCACCTTAATTTATACTGCGCATCAGGGGCTGACCTCATTTTCTCGACTTCTCTAAAGCTCGACAAGATATGGCACCGATTATTATTTTTTAAGTTAAATCAACTCAACATTGATCATAAAGCTCAGAAATGGGTCGAATACTTTCTGCATAACCGATACCAGTTTCTTTCCGCTAACAACTAGGATTCACCTTTCAGTGATATTTACTCGGGTATGCCTCAATGCTCAGTCATAGGACCGCTTCTGTTTCTCATTTTCATCAGTGACCTTCCTTCCAAAGTCGCATCTAACAATCTGTTTGCTGACGATTGCGTTGTTTTTCGCGAAATCAAATCACTCCTTGATTGTAACCTCCTACAGAGCGATCTTGCCTACATTTCTACTTGGTGCAATGATTGGCTCGTCGACCTAAACACTGACAAATGTAAAGTTATGTGGCTACACGGACACGCTAGCACTCATACCATGCACTGAATAAATAGCGTTCCCTTAGAATCTGTTACTGAATATGGGTGTCCACATTTCTGCAGACCTCTCCTGGTGACACCACATCGAGTACATTATTAACAGTGCTAACCACATGTTGGGCTACGTACGCCGAAACTTTATGAGAACAGCCTCATCTCCTAAATAATTGTTTTACGAAACGCTAATTCGTTCAAAACTGGAATATGCAGCTTCTTTATGGCAGTTTTGAACGGATTAGCGTTTCGTAAAGCAATGATTTATTATGCAGCTTCTATATGGAGTTCCGGGGTTCGAACCCGACCGCGGCGGCTGCGTTTTTATGCAGGAAAAACGCTAAGGCGCCCGTGTGCTCTGCGATGTCAGTGCACTTTAAAGATCCCCAGGTGGTCGAAATTATTCCGGAGCCCTCCACTACGGCACCTCATTCTTCCTTTCTTCTTTATCCGAGCCGGTTATCCGAGCCGCTTCATATCAAAGATACAAGAACGAGCTGCACATCCAGCTACCACTGATTGTAGGACGTATCGAACACGAGCAGGCATTCCATACATGCCTGGTATCAACGAAGCGTTGTCTCGTGTGTTCTGAGAATACGACTTACGCGTGGCCCACATGCCTGTCAGCAAGCTGCGGAATCAGCTAATGAATGTGAAAGACCGACTACCAAATGAGCAGTTTCCAGGAGTCGTCTACAAAATACCATGCCTGAACTGCAATCATGCCTACATCGGTGAGACAGGAAAGTTCTCAAGACGCATAAAGGACAACCAACGTGATGTGAAAAACAAAAAGCATGCCACAAATGCGCTGGCGGGTCATGCACACGACACTGGCCACCAGATTGACTGGGGCAATGCCCCCATCTTATCTAAGGAAAGAAACCTGACGACGCGCCTTCTGCTGGAATCGCTATTCATCCAAACAACACAAGCAACATTAAACAAGAAAGCTGGCCCCATGCCAGGCATCTACGCCCGATCTTTACGTCACATTCTCCGGATATAAATTTGCCACCGCTCTTGTCCTGCTCACTGTGAACAAGAAACCCGTACGGGTTTCGAAACGTCTTTCTTTTTTCGACTATGGTCAGTGACTGCTACTTCGCTTCATTGCATCACCACGCCTGACCAGACGGATTTCCGTCGAACTCTTGACTACATCAATAGGATGGAATCAGCTACATGCTGCTTAAGATATATTGTTCCTTTATTTGTGAGTGCAACCGATGGCGTACTCACGCACTTCTCACCGGCTTCTTTATGTAAAGGGCTTCAGGGATTTTCCTCCCTTCTTTTGTGCTCATCCTTCCCAATGCTACCGTTTCTTTATATTCAGGTACGTTTGCTGGTTTGTAAGAGCACCGCTTACAATGTTCGGCCAGGCGGCCATCCATAAAGCAAAGGCTGAAACCTTCACTTCATGTTTTTGCAGTCTTTCATAAAGGGAACGGCCGGTTTGTTCCAGGCAGCGTTTGCTGCAGGGCAGTGAGTTCAACGACGCCCTTCTGACAGATGACGGCTTGGGCTCTGTGTGCAGGCACTGCTGTCCTTCTGACCTTCGTTGACGGCCCAGCATTGCTTCCCCAGCTTGTTAGGTGCCGTCAGCACAACCGAGATGCAGTTCCCTTCCGTCACTTTTTAAGCTATTGTGACCAATGGTGCATGTACGGAAATGCTGCCAGCCGTTTGTTTGGATTGGTCTTTTCGCTCTCTTTGGGGCTATCGCCTCTTTTGCGAGGCCCTCGGCTATAGAGGCTACAACATCCATAAAGCAGCCAGACTTTCTTAGTCGTGCCACGTCCTCTTTGAGCTGTCTTGAATACTACGAGAGCAAGAATTATTGAGACGATCAAGCATTCAGTTCCTCACTATGCTCGTTTTTACTAATTTCGAGTGGGCCGAATGATAATGTGAAATCTCCTTTCTGGAATGGGGCACAACTGAGGTTCATCAAGACAAAGGCACAAATCCAGAAATTGAAAAGAGCCATTGAGGCAATTGGAAAATTGGAAACACATTGGTCACTTTTAATATATATATATATATATATATATATATATATATATATATATATATATATATATATATATATATATATATATATATATATATATATATATATATATATATATATATATATATATTCGGACGCTATATTCGGAGGTCGTGGATTCAGATATATATATATAGTAGAAGAAGTATAGAAACTTATAGAAACAGGTATAGAAACTTACGGAACCCGAGACGCGCCGCATAACCCTCGTCGCTGAAAATTAATTTATCACACCATTGGCGTGGTCGTCTGCTAATACTGTGATTGGCGGACGAAGTACTTAGTACTGCCACAGCAGTGCTCTCGCAGTGTTCTCTGAGGCATGCGTGGCCTTTCGCAGTTATCAGCACGCAATCACTGACCTTGAATGCAACGGAGTAGCGCTCTTGACGGACTAAGTTCTACCTCGCTACTTTGAAACATACGGGTCCGTAAGTGGACAGAACGGCGAACCACGCATGTAAAGCCGTTATAGCATCAAGACCCAAGAATGTTTCGCAGGTGTTCAAAATATCGTGGGTTCATGACGGAAACTGGCATTTATTTGTGTACCGAGTCATCGGTATCACTAGATATAGCGCGAGGCTACAGAATGCTCAAGCTAATCTGCTGGTGAACAAATTTAGCTTGGAATACAGGCATCTTAACGGAGAAACGATAATGACCTTCTTGAAAGAGATCACCGGTTTCAGTCCTGCATTTGTCATCCCATACTCCTTCACAAAAGAGCCACTGACCTAATCCCGAAAGCCTACCTCAGACATCGACTCAGTACTGTCAAAGCATAAGAAAACTAGATCTGAAGCTATTCCGGAGCCCTCCACTACGGCCCCTATTTCTTCCTTTCTTCTTTCACTTCTTCTTTCACTCCCTTCTTTATACATTCCCTTACGGCGCGGTTCAGGTGTCCAAAGATATATAGACAGATACTGCGCCATTTCCTTTTCCTAAAAACCAATTATTATTATTATTATTAAGCCTTGTCTCACATACGTTCATTGTTTTCTTTTGACGGTGACGAACCGATACTCAGCCATTGGCAAGTTGAACACAGTAAGGAACGTTTAAGGCGATCTCTCTGATAAATCTCACCCGAGAATCGCCCAGTTGCCGAGGGCATGCAGTGCGTTCATAGCTATCGTTGAAAAATTGTGTCGGGCCCATCAGCATCGCAAGTTGCTGTTATAAAAGAAGTTGCGTACGTGAGCCCCACGTCTACAGCCGACGTCTTAACAAAGTAAAAAAAGAATACGACTGTCTTTTCCAACGGAATCGTGACACACTTCTCTGCCGTGCCAAGTACTTATAGTAATCGGGCTACACTTTTGTTTTCTGGCCACCTAGGTGAACCATGTTTTAAAACTATTGGTGAGGCTAACGCAGAAACTTATTCGCCGCAGTGGGCGCGTTTGCTACGTGCAGACGTTGGTGAGTGGCGACACCACGGGTTACTGAGCATCCGCAGGGACATCTCCCCGCAGTGGAATGATGTTGAGCAGTGCACCACCACGGACCCGAGCACCCGCGTTTAGCCGTGTGTGGCACTGCTGTGCCCGGGGAAAAGGGGATCCTGGTGGTTGAGCTGACGCCGAGCGTTTGGACCTTGAAGGCCCTCGGCGGAGGCAGCACACCACTTTGGCCCCGGTTTCCTTTAGGCGGCACTTGCGGTATGACCCGACCGGAGGAAATCGGAACTCGCCTTTTCCTGTCCTCTTCTTCATCTTTCATTTGCCTGTATTCTTTCTCACAGCTCTCCTATCTTTTTTTCACTTCTGGGTTTTCCTTTTTTTTCCTGGCGGCGAGGGTTAACCTTGTGTGGCTTACAAACTTTGTTACGCCATATTTGGTTATAGTGGTGGTGTACAGCTGGCGTGGGCAGGGCTTTTTAGAGGCACCGGTCCAGTCCCCATGTTTGGCTTTATGGTGGTCGGCTGGCATCGTTCCCGAACAACGAACACATTCTATGGCTTCTCATTTGCTTCAAACCGATTTCTCTCGAAAGTGAGGGCGCACAGAGACATGTAAATTCTTCAACAAATAATGCAACAAGCTTCCTACGACTCCACGCTTTTCACAGCGAACACTAGGAACACACCGCTAGACAAGTATCACCATTCATCGTTACCAGGACTTTAACAAGCGCTATAGGAGAAGAGTACAAGATCAAAAAGCTTGCATATGGAGACCTTCTTTTAGAAGTTTATATAACCACGAACAACAGAAATTGAGAGAGTGAAGCCATTTGGAGATATAGCGGTCACAGTCAGCGCGCACCGATCTTTGAATACTGTTCGGGGAGTTATCTCAGATGTTAATCTCGAATATGTAACTGATGAAGAACTTCTGGAAGGTTTAAAGGAGCAAACATGAACAATGTATAAACATGAAAATGAGACGACATAATATAGAAATTCTCACAAAGCACATTGTCCTGACATTGGCATCTAGTACCCTCCCTGACTCCCTAGAAACAGGCTACATAAAATTCCAACATCGGCAATACATACCAAATCCACGACGCTGCTTTAAATGCCAACATTACGGCCACAGCTTTGAGCGTCGCCGGCGCCAACTCACATGTTCTAAGTGTTCTTTTCATGAACACGACTCTGAAAACTGTACAGTTGAACAACTCCTATGTGTAAGTTGTGAGGGCAGCCATCCTGCATACTCACTTGCATGTCCAGTCTGGAAACAAGAAAAGGAGATCGTTACAATCGAAGACAAAGAAAATATACCATTGAGGGTAGCGCGGAAGAGAGTATCTTTGATGCACAAACCTATCTTCTCCTATATGGTGCAACAGGGCATGGCACTACAGCAGCTTTCGCCTCCCGCACAGGCCACACGAAGTGGGCGTGCTGCAGGGCCACCCGTGTCCCAGGTGGCAGCAGCTAGCGCTGCACTACCACCCAAGAAATATGCCGCGCGGACCTCCAGGTCAGCGAGCCCCAAGGCCCCTCTCCACACGGAGAGGCCAAACACGAGAACAGCTGTGCGTCTCTCACGTTCGTCCAGCGTATCGGAGGATGCGATGGACGGAAGTCAAGGCAGTCCTGTGCCGTCGACGTCAGAAGGACGGCGGGAGTCCGTAGAACCAAAAAGAAGAGAAGACCCGAATCCAAGCGCCCGAAAACTCAACCTAGTTTTCTTGGTAACTACTTATTAAAAAATGGCAATCATACACTGGAACTTTAGGGGACTCTAACATAACCTAAACGACATTAGCCACACATTCACCTGTCGCCTTGTGTTTACAAGAGACAAATTTAGGCTCTAAACACGAAAACGTTCTGAAACACTATAAGTTCTCCCGCCGTGACCGAGAGCAGACGAGCCGGCTTTCGGGTGGCGTGGCCATCATAGTGAATAACAGAATCGCAGCTCGAGAACACAAGCTTAAAACCAGATTAGAAGCTGTGGCGGCCAACCTGCACAAATTTAGAACGGCCACAGCGTGGTGCGTTTATATTGACCAACTTCATAACATAACAATCCAAGACATAGAAGACCTTTTAGTGCAACTACAAGAACCGTTTTTGATGGTCGGAGCCCACTCCGGTTTTTGGGGCATTGACAAAACCAACACTAGAGGCCAGCTGATTGAGGATTTATTACTCTGTAACAACGTTTGCCTCCTGAACGCTGGAAAACGCACCTATTGTTCTCCTAGATCACGGAAATTGAGTTGTATAGATCTGTCTTTTAGTTTGTATTCTATTTTTACAGATTTTAATTAGGATGTCTTAGGTAACCCATATGTTAGTGATCGTCTACCCATACTTATTAGCTTAGCACATTCACCCGAAGTAATCCCAACTAAGCCACAACGATGGAAACTGCACTTAGCCGACTGGGCACTGTTCCTTGAAAAAGCCAGCCTATATAAAATGGTTTCTGACGACCTGAGTGTAGACGAACTTAACCAATTTTTCACAAACTGTAATATTGCCGCCGCATGCCAAGCTATTCCTCAATCCTCTGGAAAAGTAAAACAAACTCACAATACTTGTACACAAAAGAAATACTGGTACACAAAAGAAAAAAGAAACAAAACAAATCCTGGGGCATTTTTCGTAGATACCCTACACAGGAGAATTTTATAAAATTTAAAAAGCGAGAGCGAAAGCTCGATACATTATTCGTAGTGCCGAAAAATCTTCGTGGAAGAATTATGTGTTGTCGATAAACAGCTCAACCACATCAAAACAATTGTGGGGGAAGGTCAGAAAGCTAAATTGCAAATGCTCTCCGTTCACATTCCCCCTTTTCACAGCTCCCGGTGTACAGGCGAGTGTAGATGAACAGGCAGATATTTTAGGTGAATATTTTTCTGCAGTTTCGAACTCATCACATTACACCAATTCATTTCAAAAATAGAAAAATACAGCAGAGAAGCAAAGACTGTCTACAGGTGGCGGTACAAGCGAACCTTACAACAGTTTAATTACATACAAGAAATCAAAACTGTATTTTCTGCCGGTGAACATACTGCACCCGGCTCAGTCCAAATACGTTACCAAATGCCAGCCCATGTTTCTGAACCTGCCGTAGAGGCACATTTAAGTTCTTTTATCAAAGATTGGGGATCAGAGAAAATACTCAAAGCCTGGAAATAAGCTATTACTGTACTGTTTCTAAACTTGGCAAGCCACCAACCTCTCCTAGGAGTTATATAGCTATAGCCCTTACCAGTCCCCTCGCCAAGTCCTTTAAAAGTGTCTTAAATATAAGATTAGATTTTGTCCTTCAGTCCTGTGAACTTATCTACAGCCATCAATGTGGTTTCAAAAAAGGATGCTCCACTACAGGTCACTCAGTTCGCCTTGAAAATAATTTTACGAGGTGGCAAGCCCAAGAACAGGTGCACATTATGACAGATTAAAATGTGATTTAATGGGTGTGGGCCTAGCGCGAGCGCTCCGTCCCGCGCCACTGCACTCTTCTTCGCCTTCGTAACATGACCTGGGTCCTGCGATCGTCCCGATCGGTTGCGTGAATTCCGCATGATGAGGTGACGATGAACATGATCAGAAAGGATAGAAGAGAATGAAAGGCTTGCCACCAAGATGAACGAGATGATCTGATGAACGGTTGTTCCCGGAGCTTCAAGTCCAGCGGTCTGTCGCCCACAGTCGAAAGTCAAAGGTCTCGCCGGACAGCTTGGGCGGCGGTGCCGTCTTGGTTCGGGACGTCGTCGGGCCATAGTACGTCTGGTCCTGGGCGTCCTGTCTTGTGGTCGGGGCTGGGGACGGGGCAGAGGAAAAGCGGCTGGTCGGTTCTAGTCAGGTCGAGCTTGAGTTGAGCAGGGCGGCGGAGTCCAGGTGCCGTCGGTCGAAGACGAGGGCGAGCAGAAGGGGGCGATGCTCCAGGGACCAAGATGACGATGAGGAACCCGCACCTCACACCAAATTTTACGAGGTGGCTAGCCAAAGAACAGGGGGACATGAAGACAGATGAAAATATGATTGAGTGTGTCCCACGGGATCTGCTGACCTCTCAAAGCCAGGCAGATTTAGCGACCTGCTTCGCGACTCCAAGCTCATCATTGCCTCGGCTTCTTCAATTGGACAACTTCACCCTCCTTTCATCAAGAAAGGAGTTTCTCCTGCGCCGCACACGTGCTCTCATCTCTCCGTGTGTGGTAACCCTCCCCCGCTGTCTTACCCGTGCATAGGAGGTTGCTTTCAGAGGATCCGGGTCGGGTTTGCCCTCACACCTGCCGTCACTCGGAAGTGGCCTCAGTACCGATATTTCTTTCCTCGGCTTGGGTATTTGATATCTAAACACGAGGAGATTGAAGACGACATTAATCACTTACTGTTGGACTGCCCAGCTCTCAAGCGCACAAGGATCCTGCACCTGAAGGTTGCGGGCTTTTCACCAAGCAACCCTGCTTCATACATTGCGTGAACTCAGGGACCGTACCATCGTTCTTTACTGGACTTCATCAAAGCATCTAGCCATTTTTCGTTAATTTGATCACTCCTACATCTTTCATCACACCTTCGGCCATCATTGATACCTTGAGGCAATAAATATCGCTTAAAAAAAGTATGATTTAATGCCTGCGGAGCCTAGCGCGAGCGCTCCGTCCCGCGCCACTGCCCTCTTCTTCGTCTTCGTAACAATACTGTCAGAGATGCCTTTATACACAAACAACACTGTCTTGCAGTATTTTTTTTTATTTAGAAAAGGCATATGACACAACCTGGAGGTTCGGGATTCTTCAAGACCTTGGACAGCTTTGCATCCGCGGCAGGATGTTAAATTGCGTAAAAGAATTCTCGTCTCACCGCTCGTTTCATGTGCGCTAGGGTCAGCCATTTCAAAGAAATTTATTAAGGAGAATGGGGTACCTCACGGTTGTATTCTGGGTACTACACTTTTTGTCACAAATATTAATTATATTAGTAAGATAATCACAAGGTCTATTATGTATTATGTCTATGTTTACGATCTTCAGATAGCATGCACATCCTCCAACATATCCACATGCTTACATTCACAGCGCAAAGACAAACACGGACTTGAGGGGAGACACCACAAAGCGCCGACTTCAACAACGTTTATTGCTGCGCGCAGCGACTACATGTAGCATACAGCGGGCATGCGCAGCAACGAAAAGGAAAGTCATGTGAGACTGGTAGCAGCGCCAACACGTAAAAGAAACACATCATCACAGGTACAAGAAAGACAACATGAAGCTAAAACCTATAAGTCAGGACGCAAACAAGAACAAAAACCATGATACCCTAGTTTGAAATTCCAAAGACCCGACGTTCTTTATCACCTAACAACACCGAAGGGGTGCTGACACAATAATCTCCTTTTTCGGGCAATTTCACCAGCCTCTGCTATCTCCCTGGCAGTTTTGCTGACATACTTATGAGGAACTGTTGTTTTTCCCAAAAAAGGACCACGTTCCTTAAACTGTTGGCAATCACGGCAGTGTATGCCTAGATGACGGGATGCCCCGATGACACTATTGCTGTGTTGCATGAGCCTCTCGTTTAGACAGCTGCCAGTTTGGCCAACGTAGGCTCGGCCGCAGGGCAAAGGTATAGAGCACACTACGTTTTTTGCGCACTCTACAAAAGGTTGCCTGTGCCTAACAGTGCAGGAATCGCTGCCAGTAATGGTGGAATTTACCCTCTTGCACAGTTTCGACAGCTTCTCTGGTGCGGAAAACACTACATGCACACTTGCTCTTTTCCCTATTTTTTGAGCTGGTGGGCGATGGTTTGCATGTACGGTAGTACCGCCACATTTTTCTTCCAATTTGTGTCAGTCCCAACGGTGTCCGGCACTACTTCCCTGCTTTCTTTGAGCATGTTCTCGGCAACAGATAACAAGAGTGAACTCGGGTAGCCAGAGCCGCTCAACCGGGTCACCTGGCTAGAAAACGCATAATCCAGTCGATGCTCGCATGATTTCGTAAGAGCACTGCAAAAGCAAGATTTTACAATTGCCCATTTGACTAGTTTTGAGTGGGCTGGACCAAAAGGAAGGACAGGTTTGTTTCCTCGTGGTTCATAAGCCCAACACACATGGTCAGCAGAAAAATAAATGCCCAGATCAAGAAATATGATGAATTCCTTCACAGCCTCTTCATGCGTCAGGAATAGTGGATGAAGGCATTCGGAAAACATACCAAACATACTGAACATGCTAGCCTGATTGGACATATCCTGTGAGTTTGTAAAAACGAGAAAATCATCAACATATCTGAAAATGCCCGCAACACTGGAACCTTCACTTCTGCGTTTCAACTCTCGGTCCCGCTCCGCTAGAAAAATGGCGCTCAAAACAGGAGCAACGCAGGAGCCAATGCATATTCTGTTTTTTTTTTTTGAGTGACAATGTTACCTTCCCAAACAGCGAATGTAGACTTGAGGTACGTTGAAAGCAATTCCAGAAAGTTATTTACGGACAGACCACAACTGTTCTGAAACGGAATCACTCCGTGTCTGTCAATGCAGTTCCTTACGCTGATCAACAGGTTGTCCTCAGGAATAGAATAATAAAGGTCTTTAATGTCGACTGAGAAAGCCGACAGGTTCGCCTTGGGCCGGTCCTTAAGAAATCGGACCACCTCGTCAAAGTTCTTCACTTTAAAGGGGTCGTCAGTCGTAAGAACATTTAAGTTTTGCTGCAGAAACCTTGCAAGCGACTTCTGCCATGTCCCATTCTCAGAAATAATTACCCGCAGTCACTTTATGAGTTTTTGCAGCGAAGAAAAGTTCCAAGCTGAGCTTTTCTGCCTTGTCTATGGTCTTAACAAGCGTATCCAAATTCACGGAGCTGCATAATCTTTTTGCCGCACTCTTTACACGCTCCAAACGTACCTCATTTCTTCTGTCGAACACCGAGAACACCGCTTCCTCTGCTTTTGCTTTATACGTGTCCTCCGACAGCACCACAAAGCCTCCTTCCTTGTCGCCGGTTAGAAGCGCTAAAGAATTATCCCGCAAATAAGACACAGTTCTCTGGATGGGCAATCTACGACACTGGGCTTTACAACGAGAGACAACGTCCACACCCTCCGAAAGGCATCTGCCACTCTCCGAGCCAGGAGCAAGACTTGACACTTGCCTCACCTTGGCCAAACGTTCGGCAGCTGTCTTCTTTGGCTCCACTGCGAACTTGGGTCCGCAGCTGAGCACCTGTCGCACATAAGACGGTAGTTGGACATCACCGACGATGTGGACAGTGTTTCTGTGATGAGGTGTCCCAGGCGGAAGCACCAGGCGAAGCGCAGGAAGCTCTTGCTGCCACAGAAATTCCGTTGCCCTATCAACAGTGAACGAATTCATCAGATTTATTTTTCTGCTGACCATGTGTGTTGGGCTTATGAACCGCGAGGAAACAAGCCTGTCATTCCTTTTGGTTCAGCCCACTCAAAACTAGTCATACGGGCAATGGTAAAATCTTGCTTTTGCAGTGCTCTTACGAAATCATGCGAGCATCGACTGGATTATGCGTTTTCTAGCCAGGTGACCCGGTTGAGCGGCTCTGGCTACCCGTGTTCACTCTTGTTATCGGTTGCCGAGAACATGCTCAAAGAAAGCAGGGAAGTAGTGCCGGACACCGTTGGGACTGACACAAATCGGAAGAAAATGTGGCGGTACTACCGTACATGCACACCGTCGCCCACCAGCTCAAAAAAATAGGGAAAAGAGCAGGTGTGCATGTGGTGTTTTCCGCACCAGAGAACCTGTCGAAACTGTGCAAGAGGGTAAATTCCACCATTACTGGCAGCGATTCTTGCACTGTTAAGCACAGGCAACCTTTTGTAGAGTGCGCAAAAAACGTAGTGTACTCTATACCTTTGTCCAGCGGCCGAGCCTACGTTGGCCAAACTGGCAGATGTCTAAACGAAAGGCTCATGGAACACAACAATAGTGTCGTCGGGGCATCCCGTCATCTAGGCATACACTGCCGTGATTGCCAACAGTGTAAGAAACGTGGTCCTTTTTTGGGAAAAACAACAGTTCTTCATAAGTATGTCAGCAAAACTGCCAGGGAGATAGCAGAGGTTGGTGAGATTGCAAAGGAGATTATTTTGTCACCATCCCTTGGGTGCTGTTAAGTGATAAAGAACGTCGGGTCTTAGGAATTTCCAACTAGGGTATCATGGTTTTTGTTCTTGTTTGCTTCCTGACTTTTAGGTTTTAGCTTTATGTTGTCTTCCTTGTACCTGTGATGATGTGTTTCCTTTGCGGGTTGGCGCTGCTACCAGTCTCACATCACTTTCCTTTTCGTTGCTGCGCATGCCCGCTGTATGCTATATGTAGTCGCTGCGCGCAGCAATAAACGTTGTTGAAGTCGGCTCTTTGTGGTGTCTCCCCTCACTCAAGTCCGTGTTTGTCTTTGCGCTGTGAATGTAAGCATGAAGTACCAACTCGCCCAGCAACTGATTTTAAGCATATCCACATGCGAAAGACAAATACAACTAACAATAAACAAACTGGCCACATGGGCAGACAGGAATGCTTTCCAGTTCTGTGCATAGAAAACAGTGGCCTTACTTTTTCATTCAAATGGGGCCTACAGACAGAACCCGCACCTAAACGAAACCCAGTTACCATTAGAAACAGAACAAAAATTTTTAGGCATAACATTTGACCGAAAACTAGCCTTCCTGCCGCACACAAATGCGTTGAAAAAGAAATCTTCTCGATCACTGAATATATTCAAAGTTCTTTGACACAAACTCTGGCGTTCTGACAGGGCAAGTCTTCTACAGATTTATGGCTCAGTGGTACGATCCTTCTTAGACTTTGGTTGCATAGTGTATGGTTCAGCAATGCTATCTTACTTGAAACGACTAGGTCCAGTGCATAATTTGGGTTTGCGTCTTTCCACTGGCACATACAGGACGTCCACCATAAACAGTCTTTATATTAAAACAAACGAACCATCTCTTACAGAAGAAGAACCATTATTACAAATTCATACGTTCTAAAAATCCGTTCCCTACAAAAACATATCTGTTACGAAATAGTTACAAAGTGTCCATCTAGAACACTATTTAACAACAAACCGCAAACCATCAGGCCACTGCTCTTGCGTTTTTAAGAGATTTTCCAGAATCTCGGCGTACTGAACACATTACCCAGAATTGCGCTAAGACGAGATCTACTGCCTACATGGTATGATTTTCCTGCATTTTGCGATTTTACTCTTACACAGTCCCACAAAAAGCAAACTCCGCAACAACATGTAGTTCAAGAATTTCTTTAAGCGCAGGAAAATATAATGCTTTCACGAAATTTTATACTGAGGGCTTAAAAAAGGATATCTGCGCATGAAGCGCAGTAGTACGAAAAAATGAAAAGAAAATAATTTGACTTCCACAGTGCGCATCAATCTTCTCAGCAGAATGTCACGCCGTGTTCGTAGCGGTAAGGCATAAGAAACCTCAAAATGAGAACCTCAAAAAATAATATTATTTACACAGACTCCTTCTGTGTACTTACAGCTCTCCGCTCGAGAAATGCAACCACTCTGATGCTTGGCGACATCATAGGCAACATAAAAAAAGCCATAGCTTAAGGACAAAATGTAAAATATTGCTGCGTACCGAGTCATGTCGGCATTAAAGGCAACGAAAGAGCCGACCCCTGCGCTAGTCAGACTCAAGGCAAGCAAAAAAAAAAGAAAAGATTTCCTTTAAAGACTGCATGAACTTAGCACACTGTAAATTAAGAAAAAAATGGAAGTCCGCGTGGAACAGTGAAGAAAATAACAAATTACAGTTTTTAAAACCAGTCATTGGTGAATGGAAATCCTGAACCCACCAAGAACGTTTCAAGGAATTGGTCATCTGCCGTCTTCGTATAGGACACACACACCGCACACATAATTTCCCGCTAACAAAAGACAAGTTACAATGTGAGATATGCGATGACGATCTATCCGTAAACCATGTTCTATTTTCGTGCAAAAAACTCGAAACACTGAGGAAAAAGCATTTTTTTCATTTTTTTTTACAATTAACATATACTGTTTCATCCAGCATTGGTGTTAGCTGAAAATGCACTTGTTGACTTTTCACATATTTTAAGTTCTTAAACACAGCGGAGGTTTTAAACAAATTGTAGATTGTAAAATATATAGTAATTCATGACAAACAGACCCTTTTAACCACACCTCAGCCAATTTCTCATTACTGAGAAGAATACTGAGGTCTTTTTTTCGATCGGTCGGGAGCCTCGACATCCTTGCGCTGGGAAGGATGATTGCAGAGGATACCCGACTTTATTTAAATCCTTTATTAGAACCCATCTCTGAAATGCCTTTCTTTGGCATCACTAGAAATAAAAATTAGCATTTTAGGCCCTCTACACAACCGATCACTTTTCACATTGTTATAATTTTAAGAGAAATCTTTTTCTATACCTTTTGGTTGGCGCATGATGGCCTTAGCTGCCTATGTGCCATTAAACCCAACACAAACACGAACGCTGAAACCTATACTGAAACCATCCTAAACAGATGAAAATTTTCAGAGCAAATTTCATCAAGCCCAGACAACCTTTCCAATCCTAGCGGCTTGAGGTGGATTTGAGACAATGCCTGATTGAATAGCGTGAGACCACTCGGCCACCGCCTGGCTGAATTGGGATAGGTGTTGCAACTGGTATATAGCACTTCCTTAGCACTACGTTCTTATCGACATCGCCTTTCATTCCAACCGTTTGCGGTTCGAAATGGTCGGCACCGGATGTGCTGCAGCTGTATACGTGCACGGTAGCCAGATGAACCGATATATAATAATGCACGCTCATTGAAAAAATTTAAAATATTTGTTAAATAAACATATTTCTCATATCTTAGATTTATTGAAAGCAGTTAAGTATTTAAATGAATTTTGAGTGCAAAAGCACAATGGGCCTCCTAACCTGGAAACTGCTGGTGTGTAGGGAAGCCACTGAAGCCACGTAACGCGGGAAAGGGCGGGAAATATACGGACCTGCGGTATCAAACCTGCGGCGGAACGAGCAGATCACCATTGTTTGCAACTGCAGACGAGCACTATTCTAACGCCGCAGCCAGACACTCCTGGAGTTAAACTGCAACACACTCTCACGCTGTGCATTGGTCGCTGTTGTCTTCATGAACTGCCATCTGTGCGCAAGTCACGACAGGAAAAGAAACGCGTTTTCAATCGCGCTTTCAGTAGCGTGGTGTTCGTGTCAACCTTCCAAAACCTTCTTTCGCACAATATCGTAGCGATGAGAAAGTTGAAGCGCGATTGCCGCGTGCCGACGACGACGCTGCTGCTGGCGGACCTGCCTGATCCCGTGTTCTTGTGCTCTTGCTATCACCACCTGTGCTCGCCGCCGGCCTCTACGTCAAGGAAGCCGTGACAATGTTTTGTGGTTTGCTAAACCGCCAGCAATTTTTCGCCTTGTAATTGTGCATTTATTTGTACTGACATGCCGCAACATGTACCTGCTGGATGTTTAACTGTTTCGGGAGCATTGTGCACTGGGTATCTTTTATACTTGAAAAAAGAACCTCATTCAGGATATGAGCTGTTGGCTTCTGCTTAAGTTTGCATGTGAAGGGAGAAGAAAAAAGAAGGAAAGAAAGGTTGAAAGAAAGAAGGAAAGAACGAAAGAAAGAAAGGAAGGAAGAGGGAAACAAATAAAAAAAACAGAAAGAAATAAACGAAGAAAGAAAGAAAGAAGGAAAGGAAGAGAGAAATAAAGAAAGACAGAGAAAGAAAGAGATGAAGAAAGAAAGCAAGAAAGTAGGGAAGGAAGACAGAAAATCAGAAAGAGAACTGAAAGAAAGAAAGAAAGCTGGAAGGACAGAAAGAAGGGAGAAGAAAAAAGAATAGAAAAAAGGTTGAAAGAAAGAAGGAAAGAACGAAAGAAAGAAAGGAAGAAAGAGGGAAACAAATAAAAGAAACACAGCGAAATAAACGAAGAAAGAAAGAAAGAAGGAAAGGAAGAGAGAAATAAAGAAAGACAGAGAAAGAAAGAGAGAAAGAAAGCAAGAAAGTAGGGAAGGAAGACAGGAAAACAGAAAGGGAACTGAAAGAAAGGGAGAAAGCTGGAAGGAAATAATAATAATAATAATAATAAACACCTTTATTTTCAGACAAAAAGAAGAAAAAAGAAGGAAAGAAAGGCTGAAAGAAAGAAGGAAAGAAAAAAAGAAAGAAAGGAAGGAACAGGGACACAAATAAAGAAACAGAACGAAATAAACGAAGAAAGAAAGAAAGAAGGAAAGGAAGAGAGAAATAAAGAAAGACAGAGGAAGAAAGATAGGAAGAAAGCAAGCAAGAAAGTAGGGAAGGAAGACAGAAAAACAGAAAGAGAACTGAAAAAAAGGAAGAAAGCTGGAAGGAAAGAAAGAAGGGAGAAGAAAAAAGAAGGAAAGAAAGGTTGAAAGAAAGAAGGAAAGAACGAAAGAAAGAAAGGAAGAAAAAGGGAACAAATAAAGAAACAGAACGAAATAAATGAAGAAAGAAAGAAAGAAAGAAGGTAAGCAAGAGAGAAATAAAGAAAGAGAAAGAAAGATAGGAAGAAGAAAGCAAGAAAGTAGGGAAGGAAGACAGAAAAACAGAAAGAGAACTGAGAGAAAGGAAGAAAGCTGGAAGGAAAGAAAGAAGGGAGAAGAAAAAAGAAGGAAAGAAAGGTTGAAAGAAAGAAGGAAAGAACGAAAGAAAGAAAGGAAGAAAGAGGGAAACAAATAAAAAAACAGAACGAAATAAACGAAGAAAGAAAGAAAGAAGGAAAGGAAGAGAGAAATAAAGAAAGACAGAGAAAGATAGGAAGAAAGCAAGAAAGTAGGGAAGGAAGACAGAAAAACAGAAAGAGAACTGAAAGAAAGGAAGACAGCTGGAAGGAAAGAAATAAATGAAAGAAAGGAATGAACAAAGAGAGAAAGGAAGCAACAAAGAGAGAGAGACAGAAAGGAAGAAAGACAGAAAGAAAGAAAGAAAGAAAGAGGAGAAAGGAAGCAAGAGAGGAGAAAGAAAGAAAGAAAAAATAAAGAGAGAAAGAGAGAAAGGAATATTGTTCTGTTGTTTTTATTCATTAATTTTTCAAAATTCACGATTGGTGCTACAATTTTGTCGTCATCTTCCATGGAAACTTCTTTGTTTATTCTACTACACCTTGGCCAATCCCCCCGCGTGGGTATGTGCCATATACCTGGGGTGAAGAAGAAGAAGAAGAAGAAGAAGAAGAAGAAGAAGAAGAAGAAGAAGAAGAAGAAGAAGAAGAAGAAGAAGAAGAAGAAGAAGAAGAAGAAGAAGAAGAAAAAGAAGAAGAAGAAGAAAGTAATAAGGAACGTTGCAAGCTGCTTCAAGTAACCGCACATGATTAGAAGACGGCCGATGCGGCCTAACGTGGCGCTTAAGGCGGAAAAAAAAGCAGAGGAAGGTTACGGCGCGTCAAGCAGCTAAAATAGCGAGGTATTCTCAGCGAGCTGACGAGCACAAAAACCGAGAGTGGCTGAAGGTGATAGCGCGTAAACAACAAAATTGTCGACGAAGACAGGACACTCGGTTCGTGTGGAAGAGAAGTGGTCGATAGCAGCGGCTCCCCTAGCAGCGAAAGCGGCTAGGCTGATCAAGCGTGTGCTGCACAGTTTCAGCAACCAACGAAGTCAGCATGGACAAGCGTGACTTGGGAGATTAACCGTATTACAAATGGCATATTATGCACCCATCGCAATATCATGCAGGATGCGCATATTCTAGGAAAATCGGGAGTATAGCGACCACAGGATGGTAAAATCTAGTAAACAACATGTACCTAAACAAGCCAGCGGTAGGACGAAAATATAGAAGTGTGGGCTCTCGCTCAACAGGAATTATTCGGCTTTAATCGAGAGAAATATTTGGTGTTTACTGTGTCAGTAACATTGTTATATATATATATATATAATCACACGTTCTCAGAAATAGGAGGTAGGGTACCGAGGCCTAATGCTGACAAGCGTTCACAGTCCGCTAAGGATCTAATTAAGAAAAGTGGAAACATGTCAGTCTCGAAGTTCCACAGACTGGAAAGAGCTAACATACACATCAAAGCTGATGATCGAGTTATCGTAAAAAAGGTAACGTAAGAAAGTACACTATGGATACGATAAAGCAAACTCTAAAGCAGGATAGTCGCCTCAAAGCAGAAAAAGAAACTTCGGAATGCGGAGAATGACGTCATTATCCTATAATTACCGCGCGCGCAGCAGCAGTGGGGGGTAGGGTATTGAGACAGGATACTGAAAGCAAACGAACTCGGGAGAGAAATGCTACGATTAAGAGGCGTCAACACATGATAGTCCCGAAGCTCCTGCGATAAAAAAGTACTAGCACAACTCTCAAAACTAATCAACGAGTTCAAGATAACCGCCACGAGGAAGCTTTATATGGAAACGATTGAGCAAACCACAACGTACGCATATTGCCTCAGAAGTGATGAGGCCAATCCCGTCAGGAATTTAGATATGGTCGTTAAAGCAAGAAGAGATTCTCAGCGGCTCTGCACCGTCCCCGATATAAACAATCATCTCACTAATGCCGGAGGAAGTGCTGCAGAGAAAACGATTATTGACAGTTAAGCAAGAGGTAAAGAAAGGCTTCCAAGCAACGTAAAGAAGGAAAGTCCCATGGAGGGATTAGATAACTGTACAGGGTTTTGTAGGCTAACAGAGAGCTTATGCTAGAGAAATTTATCAACCTCTCTACGCAAAATGTGGTAATTTCACGTTCCTTAGAAGCATCTGAAATGTTAGCATCAGATCCTTTCACGTTAAAAGAAATGTAAAAAATTTCAAAAACTATTTTCCGAGCCATACGCTTCATGGTCGTTTTCAAGATATCAGCTGGATTAATCACTAACAGAATCTCATGTACGTTAGATGTGTAACACTAATGGGAACAGTTTGGTTTTTGAAAAGACTACTTGCTGATAGGTGACATTCCATGAAAATGTACCTCACCTCATTCGCCTTGCAAGCGGGAGGTGCTGGATTGGGTTCAATCCATATTCCCACCGTGTACACACCAATGCAAAGGGTACAAGCTTTCCTTTAGCCTGGTTTTCGGCTTATTTAGGGTGAAATGCTAGGGAAACGGCTCTTTGACACAATCTTGACTAGACCGAAATACCTTGTGCCACGGGGCTCTTTGGCTACAGATGCCTTTTGCACCAGAAGACGTGACAACAAAAAAAGGAGACACAAGCGCTCGTGTCTCCTCTCTTCGCTGTCTTCTTCTTGTGATCTGCTAAATATTTTCAACATCACGTCATACCAACGACATCAAACTACCTGGTTAGACGAAATTCACCCGGACGTGCTATGTAGCCACGTGCAGACTAAATCCGCCTTCTACATACAGCGTATATCGATCCATATTCATGCCGCACTGCGTAAGCGGGGCGGGAAAGAGCAGCATATAAAGGAGCTTGAAAATATATACGGGACTGCGCAGTGATCATAGCAGGCGATTGTGGTCCCTGAATGATACAATTCCACAAGGCGGACGAAGGGACGGACGGACGGACGGACGGACGGACGGACGGACGGATGGATGGATGGATGGGTGGATGGATGGATGGATGGATGGATGGATGGATGGATGGATGGATGGATGGATGGATGGATGGATGGATGGATGGATGGATGGATGGATGGATGGATGGATGGATGGATGGATGGATGGATGGATGGATGGATGGATGGATGGATGGATGGATGGATGGATGGATGGATGGATGGATGGATGGATGGATGGATGGATGGATGGATGGATGGATGGATGGATGGATGGATGGATGGATGGATGGATGGATGGATGGAAGCAGCGTCCATTTGAAACGCATTGGCGGCAGTTGCCACCATCCTGAACTAGTCGCATTACAAAACCGCTCTGCTTCTGAGCGACAAATCTCTCGGTCGCTTTTTGGTAACTTCTACCCCAGAATCATTCATATGTCCTCAGGAAGAGTGGATTTGCCTGTATGAATACGTATGAATTCGTATGAATACTGCCACATTCCAGTATAACATGATGCAGCATCCGGTGGTGCAGCGCCAAATAGCGTCAACTAGGACATATTTTTTTAGTGCGCCTAAGTGCACCAAATCTCTGTGGCGCGCTTGATCTCCGCTGTTCGTCTGAACCCGTGAGAGAGTGGCTCGAATCCCCTTGCACAAAATTGTCTTTACTTCTTTTCTCCTCAAAACTAATTAATAGCATACAAATGATTGAACACTTCTACTGGGGTGTGTGTTACGTTTTAGGTTGCATTCCGTTATGCTTTTGAAGTGAAATCGCCGTTTAAAAAGCTTTGAGACGAGACGGGAAATGAAACTCAGAGTTCGTATGATGTACAACTGAGGGAACGGAATTACACTCCGCAGCTCTCCACGGGAAAGCACATACAATAGCAGAATAACCGTGCCTTTGTCTGCTCAATGCCTCGGTTCTGGCAGTATTGATGCGATGTATGACCAGAGCGTTCTCGCACAGCTTCCATCCTGCCTTCTCGATCACCATCCACCTGAAACTTGCCATACAACAGGACGTACTACCTGCGCCCCTATGTATGGAGGTCATAAACACCCCCAAAAGCAAAAGATTGAACAGTGGCCAACCTTCTCGGTCGGTAGAGCACCGTACTCCACATTCAGAGCTCGTGGGTTCGGATTCAGCCAGCGGCACGTGATTGTGTTTTCTTCTGCTTTTTAATAAATTATCTTTCAGCCAAAAAATAACGCATTTGTGAATTTCTCGTTGACAAACGCTACACATTTAGGAAAAAATTTCTCTACGGATCCATTTGTTTTGATGGCTGTTGGCTTCATTTGCATGTAGATAAGGTGGATGTGTGGCGAGGAGGTAGTATCTCTCTGCTACTTTTCACCGTGAGTTGACAAGTGCTATTCAGCGGGCGCGATTGCCAAGAACTGCGGTTCTAGTCAGTGGAAAAAACCTTAGCAGCCACTGATTTGTTGCTAACATTGATTTGCTAAATAACATAGAAAAGAAAATGGAAACTACTTGCGACGATGGGGTCCTCTGCCAGATGGATTTTTGCAGCCGTGAACGTTTTCTGTAAATTCTAAGGGCAGGTGAATATAAATTCTGCTAAATACCAAAGCACACGTTTTGTAATGAGGGTGCGATCGCACTCTGTGTGCATGGAATTAAGGCAAGGTTCACCGGTACAGTGAGAAAAAAATTTAGTAGGCTCTGTGCTCGCGTTTTATAGGCTGCGATTCGAAATTGTGGCTGCATTTTCACTAGTTTGGACCGTTTAACTTTGAATATTCTCAGAACGCCCTTCACACCCCCTGATCATCCGCGATGAGGCACGACAGCCGAACACGAGATGAAAAATGCATTAAGTAAGCCTTTGTTGACCTAGGAAATAACTATGTACGCAAAATTCAGTTAGCCCAGAGCCGAAATCTTTTCTTGCTCACAGAATCGTACCACACCCGCTGACAGGCAAACAACATAGAAACAGACCTGAACAAAACAACTGAGCGCGTTTTCACTTCGCACCGAAGCATGACGCATTAAGTGAAAATTAAAGAGCGCACCTAAAGAAGTCTGCAAAAGGTTACCGGCCCATTTAGGCAATTTCGAAGGGGATTGTTGGGCGCTAAATTGGGTGAGCTGGGAAGCACTAGTGCTGTTTCAAAGAAACGTAGTCAAGGCTGTGTCAAATGTAACCTCACGCACGGAAAAGTGGATCAGTTTTCAGCGTGCAGATTATTTGAAACCAGGAAGCTCTAAGCGAATTACGTAGCCAAGAATGGTCAAAATTGGACAAGTTTCTTATGACTAATCATATCAATTCCAATGAAACGCGCCCTTGTATGGCTGATAATAAGAGGAGCGTCTATTAATATCTTGACGCTGGTACTTACATGTCCAAACACCATTGATCATTCAGGCGGTCACCATCGACGAAGCTGCTCCGGTCTTTGGCCATCAGTCGGGCGGAAGTATTGCTCGGGAAGGTTCAGAAATGGAATAATTGTTGACCTGTGTAGGTTTTATTTACCTATTTATCTTCTTGCTTAGACGTCGCGCTTATGTCCGTCATTTAGTATTGTTCTTTTGGTGTCCGTAGGCATGCTGCCTGCGCACGATTCTTTGTGATCATTCGTGCGACATCGAGGCATGATGCGATGGTTATCACATTTTATTGCTCTAGCAGTAAGACCCCGCGTCGCCGATTTCGCCACTGTCTGTCGGGTGACGCGGGTTCATAATTTTTCCACTGTCTGTCTGTCTGATCTCTGTATAGGGGCCCTTTAAGGCGACAGGTGACGTGACCTTGTGAAATAATCGCAGCCTTTCTACCGAGCTGACCAAACTGCCCACCGTAGATGGCAGTTCAATTACTAATTGCGCGCGAGAGCTTGCTTGGGAAGACCTTGTTCTCAGAATCCGCATTGATGGCAGCACATGCCATCGTAGGGCACTGACCCATCGCTTAACCGCTCAGGTGGTGGTGGTGCTGAAAACCGTTTATCGAAGTGAAGGCCTAAAATAGATATTTACGCATCAGCATTGGGGCGGTCTTCAGGATGTTGGTTGTGGCGTCCAGGCGGTGCCTAGCCACGACGCCCTCTGCCCGGGTCACTAGCCGAAGCTGGAGATCCGGCTCAGTGTTGAACAAAGCAGCCTCCCACTGCTGTGGACTGGTTAGGTGCCAAGAGGCAGGGGCAAGTTTGCTGGGCAGGAGAATTAGATATGAGCGTAGTCGGCCGTTCGGATGTCACATAAGCGGCCGGCCAGCGGGTACGTTCCGAGGTGGAGGAGGACAAGACGTGCGGTACTAAGAAATGTGTGGTCCCGAAGGTGGCGCCACAAGCGTTGGTAGTGCTGGGAAAGGGATTTGTGCGGAGAGAGGAAAGTGAGCTGACAGAGGCGGTAGTGCAAGGTAATATCATGGTACGTGAGGATAGCGTCGTGCGTATACATTGCCGGCGGGGACGGGCTTGCTCGGTCAGTCGATTCGCGAGCGATGGAATTAGACGCCTCGTTGCCAGCATGGGGCGCGTGAGCGGGCACCCAGAATATTTTGATGGGGCGAGAGGGAACGGCGTCAGAATGTAAGATGCTGATGGCCGGGGCTGCCACCTGCCCAACCGCGTATTTGTAGACCGCACTCTTAGAGTCAGTGAAATAGTATTCCGCGTAGTTTTTCGTGATGACAAGGGCAATAACCACCTCCTCGGCCTCTACAGAGGTCGAAGTATAGTATGAGGCAGTAAGAGTGGGTCGGAGAGAGTTGTCAGTCACTGCAAGAGTGTGGTCTGTGCAGCGGTGGTACGGGGCGGCATTCGCTTAAGCAACGGCAGGTTTCTGTACGTAATAAAGCCAGAGCGCAGAGGCTCGCCCTGCACGGGATGCACGGTTAGGAGGAAGGAGACATGGGAAGAGATGGGCAGTGAGGTGGGAAGGGGGATAAGAGGGGAGAGCTTAGGGGTCAAGAGAAGCGCCCGACACGGGTGGGTGCAGGAGAGACAGAGGAGCTGGGCCGTGCATTGGGCCTCCGTCAGCTCCGTAAGGGAGTTGCGGATGCCCATGGACAGTAGCCGAGCCGTCAAGGTACATCTGGGAAGCGATAGGCCGGCTTATACACCTGGCGATTGAGGCTGTTGACTTTGTCCTCCTCGGTGCGAGAAAAGGAAGGGATACGAAAGAGAATAGATGAAGCGGCATAGAACAAAGGACGGGACCAGGCGGCGGAGGTCGTGTTCTAGCATACCGTGATGGCGATCGGCAATGTGCCGTATAAGGCAAATGGTCTGGAGTACAGTGCTTGTGAGTCGAGTGAGTTGTGAGTTGAGTGAATTCCATTAACGAGCTAGCGGTAAGAGGAAAAATAGAGGAATTAAGGATATCGCTGCAGAACAGATATTCAGCTTTAACTGACGAAGACGATCTTAATGTTGATGCAATTAATGGTAACCTGACATCTATCATTACGGAGTGCGCTCTACAAGTAGGCGGTCGGACGGTTCGACAGGACACCGGCAAGCAATATCAGGAGACGAAAGATCTCATTAAAAAACGTCAGAGCAGGAGAGCGTCTAACCCTACAGACAGAATAGAACTAGCAGATCTATCGAAGTTAATAAAGAAGCGCAAGGTAGTCGACGTAAACAAGTTTAATATGGAGAGAATCGAGCATTTGATAATGAATGGAGGTAGCATAAAAGCGGTGAAGAGGAAACTGGGCACAGGTAAAAACAAGATGTATGCGTTAACAGACAAGGAGGGCAATGTCATTAGCAATATGGATAAGATAGCTAAAGTAGCCGAAGAGTTATATAAAAATCGATACAGTAGCCAATGCAATCAGAACGTTAATGCTGGAGACAGTAGAGCACTGCAATGCGTCATGCTGCCAGTAACGAAAGAGGAAATAAAGAAAGCCTTAGGAGCAATGCAGAGAGAAAAAGCAGCTGGTGATGATCAGGTAACAGCAGATATGTTGAAGGGTGGAGGGGAGATTCTGCAAGAAAAAAGAAACTAACCACCCTTTATAAGCCACGCCTTAAGAGCTCGACCGTACCAGAAGCTTGGATGAACTGAAATATAATCTTAATTCATAAGAAAGGAGAGGCCGAAGACCTGAAAAGTTACAGACTGATCAGCTTACGGTCCGTTGCCTACAAAGTACTTACTAAGGTAATCGCTATTACAGTCCAGGCAACCGTAGCATTTAATCGGCAAAATGATCAGGCAGGCTTTCGTAAAGGATATTACACAATGGATCATACTAACAGTATCAATCAGATGATAGAGAAATGCGCAGAATATAACCAAGCCCTATATATAGCCTTCATTGATTATGAGAAAGCATTTGACTCAGTGGAAACGCCAGCAGTCATACAGGCATTGCGTAATCAGGGTATAGATGAGCCTTATGTAAAAATCCTGGAAGATATATACAGGAACTGTACAGCTACCATAGTCAGCCATAAAGCCAGCGAGAAAATTCCAGTAAGGAAAGGCGTCAGGCAAGGGGACATGATCTCGCCAATACTGTTCACCGCCTGTTTACAAGAGGTATTCCGAGGCCTGAATTGGGAACAATTGGGGATGAGAGTCAATGGAGAATACCTAAACAATCTGCGATTCGCTGATGACATTGCCTTGCTGAGTCACTTAGGAGATGAACTGCAAATAATGATCAATGAGTTAGACAGACAGAGCAGTACGGTGGGGTTAAAATTAACATGCAAAAGGCCAAAGGAATGTTCAACAGCCTAAGAAAGGAACAGCAGTTCAAATTTGGCAATGAGGAGCTGGAAGTGGTAGAGGAATTCGTCTACTTAGGGCAGGTAGTGACAGTTGATCCTGATCATGACATGGAAATGGCTAGGATGATAAGTATTGGGTGGAGCGCATATGGCAGGTTCTCTCAGATCATGAATAGCAGGTTACCAATATCCCTCCAGAGAAAAGTGTATAAAAGCTGTCTTACCGGTACTCACCTACGGGGCAGAAACGTGGAGGCTAACAAAAAGGGTTAAGCTTAAGTTGAGGACAACACAGCGAGCCTTGGAAAGAAAAATGATAGGTGTAACGTTCAGAGACCGGAAGCGGGCAGAGTGGGTAAGGGAACAAACGCGTGTAAATGACATCCTAGTCGAAATCAAAAGGAAGAAATGGGCTTGGGTGGGGCATGTACTGTGAAGGCAAGATAACCGCTGGTTCTTAAGGGTAACAGAGTGGATTCCGAGAGAACGCAAGCGTAGGAGGGGGCGGCAGAGGGTAAGGTGGGCGGATGAGGTTAGGAAGTTTGCAGGCATAGGGTGGACGCAGCAGGCAAAGAACAGGGTTAATTGGAGAGACATGGGAGAGGCCTTTGTCCTGCAGAGGCTGTAGTCAGGCTGATGATGATGATGATGACTCGAGTGATGAGGGTTGTGTGCTTGTCATTGGACTGAAGAAATATTCCAAGGATACCGAGGGTAGAGACATGAGGAATGGGTGTGCCGTCCAGGCAGACGGCGAGGGAAGAGGGCGACAAAGGGTCACATCCTGAGGCAGAAAGAGCAAAAGCTTCGATTTGGTCGGGTCGAACATCAACCCTATAGCACGGGCGTGAGCCCACACCCGCCTGGAGCGTGGCCTCTATATCGCCGGTGGTCACCCAGAGTTTGATGTCATCGATGTAAAAACTATTGGCTATGCGCCAGGAATTGTATAAACACTCCCAGCGATCTAGGATTGTAGAGAACAACCAATTTTTCATATATGGGCAGTATCCATTAACGCTATCGCTTCATACCTTTAAGGTGGTGGTAGTGGCTGTTTTTTAAAATAATAGTAAAAAGGAAGGAAAAGATTTTTGCTAGCCCCGGCATCTGCCATCGATTCTGAAGCACCTGAGCTGGGGCAGCGGAAATAAAGGATAGCAGGCAGAATGGAGAAATGAAATAAAAGAGGTGAGAGGACAGGAAGACAGGATAGGGGGAGAAGTAATATGTACAAACTATTTACACAATAACAAATGTGTCCAGGTTGTGCGCGTGATTAGTTCATTTTAGAGGAATTAAATCACACACGCGCACAGCTCTGTGTTGGCTACAACTGGAGTGGGGCGTCCAGTTATTAATCGTTCAAGGTAGAACTCGCGGAGCGTTCGGTCACTGCGTGTAACTACCTGACGAAGAACAGACGGGACGCCAAGCCCGTGTGTTCGAGGAATGCACAGAGGCTCACCAATGTTCGCTCACGAATGCGCGCACTGCCCCGCGACCACAATAGCGTCTTCATGGAGTCTGGTAGTATGCCCTGCGCCCTATAGGCCGCGAGCATATCGCGACGAGCATCGTCGAACGCGGCACAGTGAAAGAGCAGGTGTTCTAGTGTTTCCACTGCACCGCATCTGTCACACACATCACTCGTCGCGATTCTGTGACGCACCCGTCGTTCTCCGGGCCACACGCAGCCAATGCGCACGCGGAGGATCATTGCACGTTTTTACCGTGTAAGTCCGCGACAGCCGGTGATACTGTCGATGCGCTCACCGCCTGCGATGCGTGGGTCGGGGTGCTGATTTCGGAGATGGTCGTGGATGGCCGCACGCACGTCCTCCAGCGCAAGGGGCAGATCGCTGGCAGGTAGTTGGTGTGCAGCGGTCGCGTGGTCGTCAGCTTCTTCGTTGCCAGAGATGCCGCAGTGACCGGGCACCTATTGTGAACGCACGGCACATCCTCTCTACGCGAGGCGCTCGATGCGCGAGCGAATTTTCCTCACTAGTGGAGTACCGCGGCTATTAGATAGCAGGTGGCTGAGGGCGGCGCGGGAGTCGTACAGCAGAGCACTCCTGGGCGGCGGAGGGCCGAGGGTGTGCAGCAGGTCCAGCCCGAGCCGGATGCCTATCAACTCCGCCGTGGTGGAGGAGCCCAGGAAGGTTGCGTGTTACTGGCTGTGCAGTCGCGGGGTGGGGATGGTAGCCGCCGCAGCAAGGGAGCAGCTGTCGCGGGCCACTGAGCCGTCGGTGTACACGAGGAGATGGTCCTGGAGCTCCTCGTGTATGACGGCTCTGGCCAGCTGCTGCACAGCACAGAGGGGTGTGCTCCGCTTTCCCGCAATGCCGACGATCTCTCGCTGTACCTCCGAGGCAGCAGGCCAGGGCGCGCAGGACCCGTAGGGGTGTGGGCCTTGTGTCAATTGCTCATACTCGAGCAGCACCGCACCCATTCGTGAGCGCGGGTGCGAGCGCATACGCTGCAGCAGCGAGCCGCCGTCAGGTGCCCGGTGAAGTCGGTCGATGTTATGCAGTGCCCTGCGCGCCGCTTGGAGCTGAAGTGGCCACGCTCCTGCCTCGGCCAACGTTGCGGCGCACTGCGAGTTTTTGGGCAGGCCTAGGCACAAGCGCAGGGACTTGCGGTGCTAGAGCTCGAGTTTCTTCTAGCACGGCTTGCGCATCGTGACGAGCGGCAGCGCATAGAGCACCGCCCCCAAAGTGTCGGCATTGTATAGCCGCAGCGCGGCTTGCTGGGAGATGCCGTGGCCTCGAGCGGCGAGCTTGTGCACGGCGGCGGTGAATATCTTCATCTGCAGACAGGCCCTGGTCGCCGCGGGGCGGAAGGAAAGGCGCCAGTCGATGTCTGGACCAAGGTACTACACCGATTTACGCCAAGGAATCGGAGTCCCGTACAGTGACAGTGGCGCAAAGTGCGCGCGGAAGCGCGAAACGCAGGCCATGGCCACCGATTTGCCCGCGCTCAGCGAAAGAGCAAGGCCGCGCAAGCTGGACGCGATTGCGGTCAGGGCTCCCTGAAGGCACCCCCGCGCGCGGAACGCCTCGCCCGGTGGTCCCCGGCACCACAGAGCTATGTCGTCTGCATATATGGACATGTACATATGGCGTCGGCCGCGTGTAGGGAGGGAGGCCGGCACCATCAACATGGCCACATTAAACAGAAATGGTGATAAGACAGAACCCTGCGGCACGCCCATGTCCACCGGGCGAGGCTTGGAGAGCTTGCGCCCTACTCGTACGCGCATGGTGCGCCCGCTCAGGAAGCCATGAACGTATCGCAAAAGGCGCCCGCTCACACCTGCCCCCTCAAGCACCACGAGAATTGGTACGCGGTGAACGTTGTGAAAAGCGCCCGAGACATCCAGTAGTAGCAGCAGCGCAACCTGGCCTGCCACCCTGGCATGCTCCAGCGCTGTAACAACGTCCGATATAGAATCAGCCGTGCACCGCATCCCACGGAAACCGTCTGCCGCTCGTCAAACAAATCAGCCTCCGCAGCCCTTTCGTTCAGACGCTGCAACGCCATATGCTCGATGAGCTTACCTGCCGCCGAAGTTAATGCCACTGGCCGGTATCCGCTCAGCTCCGTAGGTGGGCACCCTGCCTTTCGGATGGGACAAATGACCGCGGTTCGCCAATCCTCCGGTAGCTCCCCGCGTTCCCACACTAGGTTGATCTTCTGCAGGAGGATCTGTCGTTGCTGCGCATCCAGGTTTCGCAGCATCTGGTATGTCACCCCATCCGGTCCGGGCGCTGCAGCGCATTGTTCAGTTCCGCCGCAGTGAACGGCGCATCACATGGACCTTCCGAGGTGACAGGCGAGGGACTGGCGTCGCTTCTGGGGCTCTCAGGTGCAGCTATGTTAGCTACGTTTGCGGGGCTGGGCGGCGCGAATCTATCGGCAAACCGCTCTGCCAACTCTTCAAAGCTGAGCCCGCTGAAAATTGCGAGGGCGGCCAGAGGTTGACGGTTTGCCTGTGGTTCGGTGATGCGCCGCAGGGTGTCAAACAGCCTCTGCGAGCTGACATCTTCCTCCATCCTTTGGAATCGTGGAGCCCACTGCCGGCGGTATAGCTTGTTGGCGTGGCGGCGCGCTGCCGCGTCCAAGCGGTTGTAGACTGTCCAGTCGGTAGCTCTGTCAGTACGTCGCACCCGTCGCTCTGCGCGATCTCTCTTCTCGAGCAGATTGAGCAGCTTCATATCAAGTGTGGGCTGCCCTGCCCTTACCTGCGCTAATTGGGTGGCTGCGAGAGAGCTTCGGACTAGACTTGAAAAGAAATCTGCGCCAGTGACCGCCGCCTCGTCGACCGCCCGCCAACGCAGTGGGTTCGATTAGGATGGAGTAATGATCCGAGCCCCAGAGAGATGGTGATCGGCGCCATGTCGCCTCGATGCCTCTGGATGCGAAGGCAACGTCGATGCAGAAGCCGGTTGTTCCGCGTCGCCGAAAGGTCGGCTCGCCGGTGTTCAAGGGAGTGAGTCCCAGCTGCGTTGCTGCGTCGTGCAGGTCGTCTCCACCCGCGGAGTGATGCGCACTGCCCCACACACTATGGGGGGCGTTAAAGTCACCACAGATGATTTGGCGCGGGGCACAGCACGAAGACACAACACGAAAACACAGGGCCTTCCACGCGTCAGTTGGACGCACATGAACACTGGCCACCGACGTATCAACACCACCGACGCGCACTGTCACCACCACGCACTCCTGGGCGTCAGATGTTGCCGCCTCCGAGTCGACGAGGGTGTGCTGAACGTTCGGCCGCATGTATATCGCGCACCTTGATTTCCCGGGGCGATGAGATGTGTCACAACCGGGCAATCCGGCACAGGTGGTTTCCTCGCATGTGGTGGCTGAGTGGTAGCCAATGTAGCCAGGTAGCCGCATCTGGAGCTCCACGTCATGTGAACGTACATACGTCTCCTGCAGCGCGATAACTTCCGTTGATGCGAACTCGCAATTCGGCGTACCGCGCCGCAAGTCAGCGCACGTTCCACTGCAGGATAGATGGAATGCGGGAGGGGGTCCGGCGGCTGGCCACCATGCTGGCTTATCTGTGCGGGAGCACCCGCTGCTTCTAGGCAAGCCTGGTGTCCATCGGTGCCCTCCGGGAAAAGTGCGCTGAGGGCGCGCAACGCATCTTTAGGCGCACGATCTCCGCGTCCCGTGCGTCAGGGGGCTGGCCACGAGAAGCGGCCGCAGGCTCTGGCCGCGCTGTACGGGACGCCGGGCAACCGGATCGCCGCTGCCGCTGCCGGCGCTGCCGTTGCTTCGGTGGCTGCTGCTGCTGGGGTGTTCCCCTAACGGCCTGCGCATAAGAAAGCGCGCGCGACGTCTGCTGATGTTGCTGGACTTGGGCCGCTATTTCTTCCTGGACGCGGCTCGGACAACCCGCCTGGACATCGGTGCCATGGATGTGGCCATTAAAGTGGCCACGTGACGTTCTCGCTGCCAGTGCGGGCACGCTGGGTCAATGGCTGCGTGCCGTCCCCCGCAGTTAATGCAGCGGGGCTTTCTCAGGCAGGTACCAGGCTCGTGCGGCCTTCCGCAGCGCGTGCATCGGGCAGGAGCACGACACACTTCAGTGGCATGCCCCAGGCTGGCGCACTTGGCACACTGGAGCGGCCGGGGATGGCAGGGGCGGACCGCTAGCCTGCGCTTGAATATGATGATGAACGCCGGTGGTGTGGGCGCCGCAAAACGGAGAGCGAGTGTGCTACCCTCAGTACGCCGACATCATCGGCACCGTTGACTCCGCCGCCACTAGCAGCTCCTCCGCCGTCCTGCGCCCGTCCACACCGAAGACCAGGCCGGAGGTTTGGTTCCGACGAGGAGACTCCTTGGCGCAGACCGGCACGCCGCGGATGACGGCTGTGGCCAGCAGGGCCTGGAGAGCATCGCTGCTCCCGCGTCCACTGCCACCACATTCCGCCGCATGTTTACCCGGACGGCGAGGACGCCGGGCGGGATCCGATCTCTTCGGCCAACTCCCAGCCCTGTTTCCTGGTGAAGGCGGTGCCCCGGTTCGCCGGCCGAAACAGCACCGTCTCCACCAGGCTGGACGAGACCTCCACGGCAGCCGCGGCTCGCTCCAGGGCAGCTATCCGACGTCGCTGCGCCTTGGTAGTGATGGTGCGCCACGGGACAAGGCTGGACCCAGCATCATCGTCGCCGCTGTCTGCGGCGCATTGCTGCGGCGCGCCGCGGAATTGGGCGCGCTCGCTGCTAGCAGACGAAGCCCCAGCCACCGCCTGGTCTCATGCGGCGGGATGTGGTGAGGTCGCACCCGGTTTTCTTCCGGACGCCGTCACCCCAGCAGCAACAGCAGCAGCATCAGCAGCAGGCTGGAGGTGGGCTCCATGGGGCTCGTGCTGGGCAGGCCCTGCTCCTTCGAGTGTGGAGGGAGAGGGAGCAGTGACGGTGGGGGAGCTTCGAGCTTACCGCTTGGCCACCGCGATGTCCCTGTTGATTTCCGCGTCCCTCTCCTCCTCAGGCCCCGTTGAGCGTCGCCATTTCCTGAGAACAGACTCGTCCATCGGGTTGCACATGCTCTCCTCGGCTGCAGGTGTCCGCGGTGAGCACACAGCAGCAACATCAGGGGGAGAGGGCATCACAGCCGGTTCCCCAGGTGTAGCAATGGCGGCAGGAAGCGCAGGGGTGGCCAGAGGCGGGGAGGGAGCCGCCATGGAGTTCTGCGACTGGTGAGCGAGCGCCATGGCGTCCCTCAAGGCTAGAACGCGTGTGTCCGCCGGCGACACGTCCAAGGTCCCGATGACGGACTCGAGATTCTCCGAGGTGGTGATGAGTGCCGCCGTCAGGCACCTCACCGTGTCCCGCAGATCAGCGATCTCGGCCTGCATTCGCCGAATGGTGCTTGACGACCTTGCTCTGGTTGGCGTTCCTCTCCGTGATCGTGAGCGTGAGCGGCCTGCCCTGCGTTGCTCATTGTCACCGTCGAACACAGGCCTTCGCACGTTCAAGGTGTCTGTGGCCTCCATGGGGAGACCCCCAGCGCCGCGAAGCCTTAGGCCCAGTGTCCGAAGGAGCAGAGAGCTAAAAACACGTCCGCTCGCTTCTAGCGCCCGCCGAAGAATCCTCATACCTTTAAAGGGGAACTTATGTGTCGGCTTTAGTTTCAGTGCCTAGCCTGGGTGGGATGTTTGCAAATTATGAGGAGTTCCGATTTTTCCGTCGAGCATCGTAGGCCCCGTTCTTTGGTGTAGATTTCCACGCGGGTGGCAGCCTCTTGCAGCCTCTCTTGCGTTTCACCGAGTGATCCCTGAGTGGTCCAGATTGTGACGTCGTCGGCGTACATCGCGTGCTGGATACCTTGGATCTTCTTTAGTCTGTTTGCTAAGCCGATCATTGCCACGTTGAAAGAACGGGCGATATGACGGATCCTTGGGGTGTGCCTTTGCAAGGGTGTGAAAGACGTCGCTTCTCAGCACTAGAACACTAGAAGTCACCCTCGAGGGACAACACATCCCTGAGAAGAACATGATTAGAATTTTGGGAATGTGGCGGCAAAGCAGCCGCAAGTGCAGCCACACCATCAGCCTGCTAAGCAATGCAGCGGAACAGGTGAGCCGCATGATCAACCGAGTCTCCCAGAAAAGACACGGAATGAGAGAGGAAGACACCCTCAAACTCGTCAACAGCCTCATCGTCAGCCGAGTCACGTATTCCCTGCCGTACCACGCAACCACCAAGGCGGAAAGAGAGCAAGCCGACACCATCCTCAGAAAGGCTTAGAAGACAGCCCTCTACCTACCCAGAAACGCGTCCAACGAGAAACTCCTGCAGTTGGGCGTCAGCAACACCTTCAGCGAACTCGCGGAAGCGCTGCTGGGTGCACAGACCATCAGACTCGGAGGCAACCCCGCAGGACGGGCGCTCCTGAAAAGGCTGGGTCGGGACACGCGCGGACTAGTCGATAGATACGCGGAGGTTCCGGACCACCTCAGAAAATCCTTTAACTTAGGGCCTATGCCAAAGAACATGGACCCTAATCTCCACGCAAACCGACGCAAGGCTAGGGCAGAATACGTCGAACGAACGCTAGCCCCAAAAGACAACACTGTCTACACAGACGCTGCCGTCTAACCATGCGGAGCAGAACATGCAGCCGCAATGGTAGTAGTAGACAACGAAGGAAACCTAGTGACGAGCGCCACGGCGAAAGTCGCTGGAGCAGCGGAGGCCGAGGAAATTGCCGTCGCGCTGGCGGCAGCAGAAGGCTATAGGACCGGCCGCCCCCTAAATATTCTAACGGATTCTAAAGAAACGTGCAAAAACTACACGAAGGGCAGAATTAGCAAAACGGCCCTCAAGATACTCAGCGAGGTAGCCCCTACCGAGTTAAACAAACCCAGACACAATCTGATTTGGATCCCAGGCCACGCGGGGGTAGAGGGAAACGAAAGGGCAGACAGCCTAGCTCGAGGCGAAGCAATCCGAGCAGGACAGTCTAACGCCCCGGAGTTCCATCTGCAAGCCTGCGAGGGGGGATGCGCAGAACTTTTAAACTTACACAGGGGGATCAGAATCAAATATCCACCACCACACAAAGCTCTGACAAAGGTGGAGGCCACCATCTGGCGTAGACTACAGTCAAACACCTTCTCCAACCTACACATACTCAACAAAATGTTCCCATCACAATACAGGGCCACCTGCCCGTGGTGCGGAGCCACACCCACACTTTATCACATTACTTGGGAGTGCGAACGCAACAAAGCATTCCACAAACACGAACACCCGAGTGCGGAGCAATAGGATAGCCGTCTCACAAGCAGCGAGCTCACGGCCCAACGGTCCTTAGTGAGGCACGCGGTCGATGCAGCACGGCTCAGTGGAGCCCTGGAATAGGGGCCCACCCATGCTGAAGAGAAGACTCCGATCGCCAGCGCCAAGAACGAAGACGACGGAGCTTTCGAATCCGCGAATCTCTCGAATGGATCAATAAAAGTTTTCACTCACTCACTCAGTGCCTAGCACTAAGGAAAAATGAAAAATCAAAATTGGTTTTTGAGGAAAGGATAATGGCGCAGCATCTATTTCACATCTCGGCCGACAGCTGAACAGCGCCAAGGGGAGGGATAAAGAAGGGACTGAGAGATGAAAGGAAGACAGAGGTGCCGTAGTGGAGGGCTCCAAAATAATTTCGGCCACCTAGGGATCTACTCGCCGCGGTGGTTCAGTGCATGGTTAAGGCGCTCGGCTACTGATCCGGAGTTCCCAGGTTCAAACCCGACCGCGGTGGCTGCGTTTCGATGGAGGCGAAGCGCTAAGGCCCGTTTCACATGCATGCGATTTTCGCCTGCGACACTGCGAATTCTGTCGGTATGCGACTGGGGAGGGCCGTCGGTCTAGTCGCAGACGGCTTGCGATCGAGTTCCGTCCGGTTGGAATTCAGTGGCAGCGTCAGTGTGTTCGCTCTGCGACTGCCATTGGGGAGTGCCGAGACGGCGTGCGATGTGCGGTCACGTGGGTACTGTTACCGCGGTGGAAGCAAAAGTGTTTATTCTAATCAAAACATACGGAATAATGCCTTGCATCTAAAAATACGCTGGTCATAAAATCATCAACACATTCTGTGTGATGTTTCTGTCGCGTTTAATAATGGGTTGTCTATGCAAACATCAAGGACCCTTGCCTATTCCTCTGACCGAATTCGTTGTGTCGGTGTCGCATGTGAAAGCAGTGACCGAAAATCGCACTGCGACCTTACCGACTACACCGGATATTTTCGGTCCAGTCGCAGCATGTGAAACGGGCCTAAGGCGCCCGTGTGCTGTGCGATGTCACTGCACGTTAGCGATCCCCAGGTGATCAAAATTATTCCGGAGCCCACCGCTACAGCACTTCTTTCTTCCTTTCTTCTTTCACTCACTCTTTTATCCCTTGCCTTGCAACGCAGTTCAGGTGTCCGCTGATATGTGAGACAGATACTGCACCATTTCCATTCCCTAAAAAAGATTTCCTGGGGACCTTTAACGTGTAGTGCCATTGCACAGCACACGGCCCCTCACTCACCGATTTCGCCAGTCTTTGACTGCTTGACCTTGAAAACCAAAACCGAAGTGACAGCCGAAGTGCTAACGCACATAGTTCGCATTTGACCTAACCATGCTAAATCGTCCATAATTTTTTGTTATCGCTCTGGCCTGTATATGTGGCATACTTTTCGTTCTGTTATTTGTCTTGCAGTAATCACTTCTGCGCGCTTAAAGTAAGCAAAGTACGCCTTTCCACCTCTATGAGGCGTCTTTATGAGCGCATCCAACGGCCACCACTCGCAAGACGTTACGCTATCCTAGGACACAGCAAGTACTTTCGGGCCTTCTCTTTGAGATGGAAGCGACTGAGTGTAGTGTGCGAATAATATGCCAGCGGGTCGTTTTTTAATTGCATGCTCATGTCATGCTTAAATGTTTTGTTAAATTTAAAAAAATAACTTTTTGGCTTATTGTGGCAAAACTATCGCTGTGCGGGAAATTAAGGGCCGGCGCGATAAATTTTTGTAGCGAAAGCTACACTAGGCTAGTCAACGACGCATCGCGGGTAAGCGTCGCTAGCCACCACTGTGCATGCGCCACTAGTTGCACTGAGCCACAGGTGTTCCGCCGCCGCGCAGCGCCGCGCCTTTCCTCAAAAATGTAGTAAGTGGTTTATTAAAATAATAATAAAAACGAACGAAAAGGTTTTTGCTAGCCCTGGCATCTGCCGTCAAGTCAATACAGAAGCACCTGAGCAGGGGCAGCGGAAATAAAGGATAGCAGGAAGAATGGAGAAATGAATGAAAGAGGTGAGGAGACAGCTTGAGAGGTTAGGGGACGAGGTAATATACTCAAAAAATTTTTACGCAAATATTAATATGTACAGGTTGCGCGCGTGACTAGTTCATGATGAAGCAATTTCATCCTCAAAATCAAATTTTCAATTTTCAATTCCCTCTTTCTTCGTTTCTTCTTTTCTTCCCTCCTTTATTCCTTCCCGTACGGCGCGTTTCGGGTGTCCACCGAGATATGTGAGACAGTTACAGCGCCATTTAATTTCCTCAGATAATTGTCACTAGCCTAATTTGAATAAACCTGGAATTCATCGAAAAGCAAGGACGCTTGCTGAGCGTTTCAGGCTCGTCCATGCCAACTCCACTGCACGCTGGCGACAGCCGTTCTATATATACCCGTACGACCACGTGGCTATGGCGTGGTTTCACATGGTATTACGACACCACCATCGGGTGTCATCACGTGGCTTCACATCAGCCCATCGGGTGGTCTTAATGACAAAGGTAAACCTAAAGGTCACCTAACCTCAAAGGTCAGAGGTGAAATGTCAGAGGCCAAAAGTCAACTAAACGTCATGGGCCAAGGTCAGGGGTCGAGGGGTCGACACCATAACTGTACCACATATGGTCATACACGGCTAACGTGGTTGGGCTAAAGATCATTCAAGGCCATTCTCAAGCCTACGCGACGACTGCTTTACACGGCGTAGTGAAGCTGTTGACTTCAAAACCGAAGAAAACAAGTGAGCCGAGCCGCCGTGGTGGCTCAGTGTTCAGGGCGCTCATGTACTGACCCGGAGTACTCGGTTCGAACCCGACGGCGGCGGCAGCGTTTCAATGGAGGCGAAACGCGAAGGCAACCGTGCGCTGTGCGATGTCAGTGCACGTTAAATATCTCAGGGTGGTCGAAATTATTTGTAAGCCCTAGACAACGGCACGTTTCTTTCTTCTCTCAGTCCCTCCTTTATCCTTTTCCTTATGGCGCAATTCAAGTTTCCGGCGACATGTGAGAAAGATACTGGTATTTCCTCCTAAAAACCAAAACCAAAGTTATCCGCCGGCGTTCATTCAGTTCATTGAAGTTGACAGCGTTGTACAGGCCTTTCATATTTACGAAAGGAAAGGCTCAAAACCGGCTCCCTGGATCAGTGGAAACCTCAGTCTCGCTTTCTGGTACGTGGCATTGGTGTCCAGTGCCCCGCCGCGGTGGCTCAGTGGTTAGGGCGCTCGACTACTGATCCGGAGTTCCTGGGTTCGAACCCGACCGCGGCGGCTGCGTTTTTATGGACGAAAAACGCTAAGGCGCCCGTGTGCTGTGCGATGTCAGTGCACGTTAAATATCCCCAGGTGGTTGAATTTATTCCGGAGCACTCCACTACGGCACCTCGTACTTCCTTTATTCTTTCACTCCCTCCTTTATCCCTTCCCTTACGGCGCGGTTCAGGTGTCAAACGATATATGAGACAGATACTGCGCCATTTTCTTTCCCCAAAAACCAATTATTATTATTATTATTATGGTGTCAAACTGCAAAAAACTGCTCTTATTGCGTTCCGCATACTAAATAGGCAGCGCCCCCACCCTGCCACTATGGCAGGTGCCAGTTAATGTTGATCGCGAGAGGTTAGCTACCGAATGAACGCTACGGACTATTGCTGAAGTGCCGCGCGTCTGACACAAGTTGGCAGCGCTAATGCATGCAGCCCACATCTCTCTCTCTCTCAACACCTCCACGTACTACCTAAAAGCGAGATTGAGGCGTCCATCTGACCCAGGGAGTCCGTTATGCTCCCTTCCTTTCCTCAAAATCGTCTTCGTCCAGAACGTTGTCAACACGACAATGAGCACGATGAACGCCGGCAGCTTTCGCTTTGTATATCCTGGATTAGGTGAGGTAATCCACATTCATTTTGTAGCGAAAGCTGCACAACGCTAGCCGAAGCGATTTCGCACGCCTTTGCTATCTGCTCCTACTACGCAAGCGCGAGTTTCGCCACAGGATGGATGGATCGAAAAAAACTTTATTGGTGACAAATTTTAAATTTTCTTCACCCTTACGGGTCACTGGGCGCCGTTGCCGATCCTCGGTCCAGGATCTCGCCTTGACAGCTACCAGCGTGGCTCGGCGTACGAGATATCGTTGCGCTTCCTCGCCCTGGCTGGCCAGCAAGTGCTCCCACTGCGTAATACTCGGGTTGTCTATTATAGTCCGCCTTAGCGCAGGTCCATGTGACATGCACCAGTGTAGGTTTACCCTGACATCGCGGACATTCGTCTACATATTGTGTAGCAAAAATCTTGTGTAGTTTGTGCAGGTGCAGGTAGGTACTGGTTTGTAGTCCGCGCCAGTGTACCGCCTCCTTGGTGGAAAGCCTTTTGTGTGGGGCTTGGTAGCGTTTCCGCTGACCCCTGTAATGATCGAGTATGTCTGATGACGTGGCGGTAACGGGGTCAAAGGTGCCCGTGGTCCAAAGTGTTGAGTCTGCTAGGTTGACGTACCCTCCAGTTAACTCGTCTGCTGCCACGTTGCTCCTCATCTCCTCATGTCCCGGAACCCATACTATATTATGTTAAGTATTTATGTGTCTTCTCGTTGTGTGTTGAATATGATTGGCGATGCTGTCGATCCTGCCACTTGTGTAGTTTCTGCATGCTTGTTTAAGGTCCGTCACTATACTGAGGTTCTGTCCTGTGGCGTTGCTGGTTGATATTGCCAGAGCAATGGCGGCCTCTTCAGCTGCCTCTATGCTTGGGTTGTTTTTCGTTGCGCTGGTTATTTCTTTCCCTCCAGCGCAACGATAAACAACTCAAGCATAGAGGCAGCTGAAGAGGCCGCCATTGCTCTGGCAATATCGCACGGTTACGCAGGAGGACAGAGCCTCGCTATATTGACGGACCTTAAACAAGCATGCAGAAACTACGCAAGAGGCAGGATCGACAACACCGCCAATCATATTCTACACACGATGAGAAGACAGGTGCGCCGCGCGTGACGTCCAGCTTTGCCGCTGCCGCGACCGCCGCCAACTCCTTTGTTTGTAGGCGTCTGAGTGTCGTGGCCTGCGCCCTGTCCAGGTAGGGGTGAGGGGCGGGATTCACTGGATACTTTAATCACGCTTTTAGCGACATGGCGGTATAGTGACAGAGAGATGAGCTCTGCTTGCTTGCATTTGCGTTGACAACGTTTTGGCAGAACCGCGGAACTGGAGCACTACGCCTCCGGCTTTCATTGGGTTTGATGGCGTTGGCCCTGACAACGTTGCAGACGCCGATGGTTTAGAAGATATGTAAAGTGTATAACTGGCTGCCATAACTGACGCATAAATGGCACATAACTAACTCTATCGCCCTTTCGGATACTCAGCGTTGGCGTCCACCTACAAAAGCATTCTTTTGCGCAATATTTCGTGCTAAGCCATGTGTGGTTCCAACTTAATATACGATTAAAAATTTGCTGGGGGTTGAGCATTGCTAACCACGAAATACTGTGCAAAACCTGCTTTCGCGAAAACATGCATTTGCACAATATTTCGAGCTTAGCAATGATGAACAGTCAGCAAAGTTTGAGAAGTATGCAATGGGAACTGCACTTTATTAAGGCAGCAACATTTGACGCGGTGCGTTCGGCTTCGCTTTGAGGCTGGTGGGACATCTCGGTTAAAAGGGTAACGAAGAGGAGCAGACTAGCAGAGACAAGGATAGCTTGACAGTAACCTAGACTAAGTTTTCTCAGGTCGAACATTAATGGTTAAACGACAATAAACATGAAGAACAGGATGAAAAGAACAAAAACAAAAACATGGAATGGAAACACAAAAAGATGCCCATGTCCAAGAGCGCGCTAGCGCTAGAAAGGCAAAAAGGCTTTTAAACAACAGAAAACTCTTGAAGGAACACAAGAAAGGATACAATTGCAGCGGGACACATAATCGAAAGAAAAATGAATATAAGGAGATGGTTGCGGCGATGTAAACTTTTTACAGGCAAAACAAAACGAAGACAAATTACAAAGCGTGCAGCACGTCTTCGTTTATTTTCTCGGTATAAAATTTTGCGCGTCGCTGCCATCATGAACACCCAACTAGGCCGAATGCAAGCACTTTTGACAATAAAACACAAAAAAGAACTAGTGTACAAAAAAAAGACCAAGGGATAGCATTCGGAGAAGCCGCGCGTGTGCGGACAGGATATGAAAGCCCTCGAAAACACAGTAATCAACAAAAGAAGCTCCCGGTGCAGAAGAGGGTGACGCGAAAGGGCAGATAAAAAAAGGTGTTGTGAAGAGCCCACGGGCCGGAAGTAGGTGCTTGGGAAGCCGTGGAGCTTAAACGAGGTGGGAAAAATTGGTTCAGGGACCATAAAAGATGCGCAGGCTGTTCACATAAAAGCAAAAAGGAAAGAAATAAAATAAACGGCCTGAAATGTAAAAAAAAGTTCGCGAAAACTCAAAGAAACAGGCGGCAGGGATAGGGCACTTTAACTTCCTACCTTTTTTATATAGGCTGGGTGGAGAAAACTGCCGTTTGACGGTGCACTGTATTTGTAAAGGATCATCAAAACCTGAATACTGCACCGATTATCAACGACAGCAGTCCGCGTGCCCATGAAAATAAATCTTCGGCGGTGCAATGATATATATGTCGGAATGATATCCTGGTATCATTTACAACTGATCCACACATAATTTTGCGCTTTCGTTCTGACTGCGTGCTACATAAGAAAGGAATTAGGGATCCTAGAAAGTAATTTTGCACAGATAGAATTGGTAGAGTTTGAACATAGTTCAGCCGAGTAGACGTGCGAAACATGCCTTTAGCGTAGCTGGCTCATGGGTTTGGTTTGATGGGTCGTCGGCATGACTCTCGGCGATGTTATACTCAGTTTAAGTTTTTTTTAGGTCATGCTGATTTAATCTGTACGAGCCGCGGATGGATGAAGACGACGACATGCCGTGCCAGCGCGAGAGTGCGTTGCAGTTTTACACGAAGCTTGTTCGGCTGCGGCGATAGTCTAATGTTTTTGCCAGTGTTTTCTTAAGGGTTGTGCATAGTTCATGTACTTATTACATCGTATCACTGTATAAATACCACGGTGAAAAAAAGGAAAGCGGCGATAGCCTATATAGTGCTGTCGCACAGTGGCCTGCGGATCTGATCTGTTACCGCCGCCACGGCTTCGACTCCCAGTTGTGGATATTTATTTCATTTTGCTTGTAACTTGACACGGCGTCGCTGTTGCTAGGCAACGGCACAAGAAAGAGCGTTACAAGATTCATGGTCGGCGTCGGTGAGCGTATGAGTGCTTTAGCACTAATATTAAAGAAGCAGTAAGTTGTTGCCAGACTAGGAAAAATTCAGTGGGTCATCTTCTGGACCTGAAGTGCGGTGAGGCGAAAACCTTTTGCGCGGTGCAGCTGCTTGTGTCACCGATATGTGGTTAAGATGTTGATTAAGTGGACAATTGACTGTGACTCTTAAATTCTGGAGACACTGGAGGGCGCTTGGGAGGCATCCGTCCGATTCGACGGCTTACCCTAGACATATATTAGTCCTTACCCTAGACATATATTAGTGTGGGCAGAGAAAAAGAAAGAAAAAGACAAGGAGAAGTACATACTTATGCGTTGGAAGGAAGGAGAATAGTCGCTAGCACGCTCTGCTGCGGAACGGAAGTATTGTGGATCCCGCCGTGCAAAAAGATTTTTTTTCTCATCGAGTTCCGTCATTTGATTGACAGCTGTAGTGGCATAGATTTCGCGGAGGGACGGACGGACGGACGGACAACGATGAGCCTGTAAAGGCTTTCACCTGAAAACAGGGACGAATTCCTGCATGGCCGAAGGAACTTAGCTGTATCAATCGTGCCTCCCTTAGTGTCTGACTTTCATGAGCACTACGTGAGAATATAGCCATATATTGCACGAATTTGTATTTCTTCACAGTGCTACAGATGTATGTCGTTGCTGCTGCTAGAGATTGTGTTGTAGGTAATTTTTCCGCTTGCTAACTGCAAGAACCCTCCTGCTGTCTCATCGATGCCAGTACAAGATATAGAGATAAGGTCAATCGCATCCGTTTGTCTTACCTCGAGGATAATAGTTATGTAATGCTTCAAGAAGGCTGGACCGAGTTATGTAAAATAAAATCTAAGGGGCCACTTACCCCCGTATCCACAAACGCTCCTTTCCTTACACGTAAAGGCGGCCTTTCGTAAGGAGAACTTAAGTTAAAGTGTGAGAAAAGGTAAAGGAGCCCTTCAAAAATCCACCTTACGACATTTTAAGGGCACCTTACCAAAGGCGCCCTTATCCGAATAAGTGTGTGACATGGGAGCGAGGCTATGCACATTTTTACGCTTGAATCTTCTGTATATGTGCGTATAATTCATTCTTACAGCAAGACGTTAATAAAACTGTGCACCACCACTCCTACAAGCAAGCATCGCCAACGTTAAACAGGCAGTTAGCCGGTTGTTGACTCAACCTTACTTTCAGCTGGCCACCATGCAGCGTAGCCGTCACAATAACATGCTTGCTAAAATTTCACGTCGTGCCTTTTTTTGTGCCCGTTTGCTTTGTGACGTCCGCACGCACGTTTTGTTATTTGGACTGTTATTTGGACTTTTTCTCTTCCCTTTATTTTATTAATTCCTTGCTGTGTTGCGCACATTTATTAATATTAATTGCTAGAGAAAAAACGTCGTAATGGAAGGGAAAAAGAGGGTAAGTTTTAGTGAAGAGGAGCGAAGCGTGTTGATTGATCTTGTCAGCAAGTACCAAACGATCGTTGAAAACAAACGGACGGACGGAGTCTCCTTGGATAAAAAAAAAGAAGACGTGGAAGGAGATCACCGACGAGTACAACTGCCGGCCAAATGTCCGATTTCGAACAGAAGCCCAACTTCGGAAGTGCTGGGACAATTTAAAAGAAAAGTGGAGGAAAGGGAAGGCTGACGACATGAAGGAAGTGTTTACGAAAGGTGAGCTCCTGTTCTCTCTGCTCTGTTTTCGCTACTCGCTACTTTCGATTGATTCCTGTTTCAGTCAAGCTACATTTTGCTGATAATGACGAGGCACTTTGATGTATTCTTTTAAGGTTGCGGCTCAGCCGTGTCATTTCTGTCGCCGTGCCGTTATAAGTTGCTTCGGTGAAATATGGCATGCGATTGCTCGCACCTTACGGCGAGGCTTTTTTTTTCTGATGTAGTGTATGTCGCATTCTCGAGCCCAAGCACGCATTTCTATAGCTATCTTGCGTAGCCGTGGCTTAGCGTATGCCACATCACGGCCGGCCTAAGCGCAAGCGCGCGTTTCCTGTAAACACAAGCTCGGATCCAGACCAGCTGTCGCCAAATTTGTTGCTGCCCGTAGACGGCGATGCGTCCTCTGCCATCCACGCAAAATATCGTAAATGTAATGACTAAAGCATGTTGCGCTCTTCATGCATAGTGGGACGGTAGCCGTCTGCACGTAATTCAGGAATGATTGGGGCATAACGCAAATTCGTGCTGTCTTTTCAGGAGGCGGCAGCGCGCCAGCAACTCAACTCACAGACGAGTTGGAGCGAGTTGGCGCTGCCGCGTCGCATATGTCGACGCGGGTGGAAAACCCCTTCGACAGTGACCGTGGGAGCCACGCAGTCACCCCCCTATCAAAGAGCACCCCGAGCGTCGTCTCGTTGCTCCAGCCGATGCAAGTGGAGTCACTTGAACCGTCCAATGGTATGTACCTTGCAAGGGCAGCTTTTTTTCTTTTTCGGGGGGGGGGGGGGGGGGGGGGCATGTGGTGGATCGTAATGTGCTTGGCAAGCATAGTTGAGCAAAGTAGTTGTACCAACATCTCTCATCCAGAGAGGAAACTCTGTAAACATTAACAGCTTGCATAAGGTCTCCTCCAGATACAAGAAGATATCACCAAACAACCCAGCAACTCCCAACTTAAAGCAATCTTGGCCATAGATTTGAAGGAAGCCTTTGACAACGTGGCCCACGAGGCCATATTTGTGGCGCTTTCTTCCACCAACTGTGGCATCAAGATATACAACTACATGTGGGTCTTTTTCCATCACCGTACGTACATCCTCAAATTCGCGATATGACATGTACCCACGCCCGCAAAGGGGCATACCGCAAGGAACAGTGCTCTCAGCAACACTGTTCAACTTAGCAATGTGTCGCATACACAGAGCTTTACTCCTCATAGCAGATGTTCATTACACACTGTACGCCGACGACATAATCATACGGATCAACTAAGGCTCTCCGGGGAAAATAGAGGACACCGTGCAACGTGCACTATAGATGAAGCCCAAGCAGCAGCTGTGAGCATCGTCTTGGAGTGCTCCCAGGAAAAGTTGGAGCTGCTTGTGCACACCACGTGCTGGAGACCCCCACCCATCAACCTACAGAACAAAGGAGAATACACAATATCAAAGTACTGGGCCTACGCATGCAGCGAGATGGAGTGTTTGCGGCCACTGTTCAGCACTTGCTAAAGGTCTTGCTACAGGTCTTGAACATGGTGCGGCACATTTCTAATCGCCACTGAGGGCTTCATGAGACAGACATGCTGCGGCTGCGTGTTGCCTTACTCTTGTTGCCCCTTTGCTATCACGCACCAGACATTAACCTCTCAAAGGCACAGCACAACAAGCTCAACACCCTCATTCGCAAGACACCAAACTTTCAGTGGGAGTGCCAATCAACACAAGTACAGAGCTGCTAGACAAGGAACCATAACACTCTAGAAAAGCTTATCAGCACAAAGAAACGCACGCAGCAAATTAGACTGAACAGTACTGCACCAGGCAGAAGAATCCTGCAAACGCTGGGTTTCCAAGCCAACGACATTCCACTGCCTGCTACAAGCACGCTCCTCGCATCGCATCAAGCAGCGCATCGTTCAACATGCCAACACATGTACACTAATGCTAATACTGTACATCAGTGTACATACCTGTACACCGATGCTGCCATCAACAGCGCAGCAGCAATAGCCATTACCGATCACCACTGTACAATCACTCACACGCAAACTATGAAAAAGACGGAACCACAGTGGGTGGAGCTTGCCACCATGGTCAAGGCAATTCCCAACGCATAGCTCACACGCTCATCTCTCTGCACGAACCATGAGCACATCGATATGGACCTCGAAGACAACAAACACTTCACTGCTATATCATCAAAGAAAAAAAGTACAAGGTGGCTTCGTGCATATTTTGCACTAGTTAATGTATGCGAATGTTGATGTTTTGATTTTGTGATAATTTGATTCTCTGCTGCATAGGCTTGAACACTGGCACAACGTCGTCAATCTCGATATTTTTTTTTTGCTGCTCGAGTGCTGTAACCTTTGCCTTTCTGCTCATGCAGGGATCATATCTGCACGGTTATGCTCACGGTGTCACACATGCTTTCATCGCAGTCTGTTTATAGCAGACAAAATAAATTTGCAGGTTTACTGCTTACATTTAGCCGTACAAGTGGCTCACAACACTTGTATGCACACTGTCCAAACATTTGACGTGTTGACTATGATTGCTCCCTCCTGGTAGCTTCTGTTTCATTATTGCACTGTGAAAACCACGTGGCGTGCACTTGAAATGCACATAATCCTTCCACTAGTATAGCATATGTGTCACCTGCTCCGCACTGTGCAAGTCGCTGTGAAAAACAAAGCTTTCACTAGACAGCAGCGCTTCATACATCAGGGTACCGAGCTCAAATTGGCAAATGGGTGCACTGTTGTTGGCAGCAGTGCCCTGTGCAATGCAGTATCAATACCACCAGCCAACCTTACCTATCAGGTAACTAGCAAAGGAGCCAGCTTAAGGAAATCCCAGAAATGTACTCCCATTCCTGCTGTGTGTTTACGGATTTCAACAGGGGTAGCCAGTGAATTGCTTCAACAGGATTACCATTGTATGAGTAAAAAATACAAAAAGAGAAATAGATGGGCTGTAAAGTGAAATATTTATTGCATTTAATAAAGCATATACATATTCACCAATTCCGCACTGTCCTTGATACAGTGTACTAGACAAGGTAAAGTGTTGCAAGTGCTTGTAGTTGCCCACTGTAGTGCAAGCATAGTTTGTGCTCACGCGTCTTCATGCATATGGTGATCACGAGTTGTGTTCAAAGCTAACAATTGCAAATGTTTTTGCAGATAGCATCTTTCAGTGGGATAACCCGGCAAGTCCCAATAATGAAAGCAGCCAGGTGGCGTGCATTCAAGAACTACAAAATGAAGCCACCGCAGCTGAGGTCGAGTTATCAGCAGAAAGAGAACCAGCTGACCTGCAACCTGCTGTCCCGCAACTGGCTTCCCCATTACAGGCTGCCCCATTACAGGGTGCCCCGTTGCAGGAAACCGCACAACACCCAGCTCCTGCACAACGCAGAATGCTTACAAAGAGGGCAGCTGTTGAAGAAGAGCTTAGCGCCCGCCTTTGCAGTGTCGATGAAGACAGGAAACGAAAGAGGAGGGAGCACCTGCTCAAGATGAAGCTCATGCGAGCTGAACATGCGCTTCATATGAAGCACTCAAAACAATTGCATGAGCTTGAATGTGCAACCAAAAAGGCTAAGCTCGAGCTACTAATGCTGAAAATAGCTGCCGTGAAAAAAGCCAGTAAGTAAAATGGCACAAATTTTTTATTTTCCATATGCATGCCGTGTTTGCTCTGCCACATTTTACGAAAAATATTGCTGAATAATGCGTGAACGAGTTCTGAAGCCACTCGCCGAGTCAACGGGCTGTGGTCCTTGAGCTTGGGAAGCTGGGGAGGGCTGCTGAACATTGCATGTGCTGGGAGGCAATTCATCACTTGGACGGCTCCGGCCAAAGTTGTGCAGAGCTTCACATGCCGTAATGACAATGGCAGAAGTCGTTGTTTCAATTTGTAGTTTCATATCAAGACATGGGAATCTTCTTTTCCAGATGCCGAAAGCCCTTTCAACAGTGTTCCTGGTCCGGATTTGGGACTTGTTGTACCTGAATAAAGAAAGAGTTGTTACATATTTTCATGCATTGCTGTATATTATTGTGACCAGCCATACACACCTGTACTCCGGGCTGTCTTTGCCTCCAGGATCTTTTAGCGGCGTCATAAGGTATGGCCGGCAAGCATACCCCATGTCGCCGAGGAGTACGCCAGGCACATCCCCTTCCTCATAACGTACTCTCGCATTACTGTTGTCAAAAATCCTCCTGTCATGTGCGGAGCCCGGCCAGCTTGCAACTAAATCGAAAAATTGCAGTTCAGGTCCTGTGATCGCCTGCAAGCATGCCAAAAAAGAATGAACATGAATTTTTTGCGGCTGCTGTTACCTGCAGATTTTTCAAGCTGTTTATATGCAGTGTAGTAGCAATGTCTCTATTATAATAGCAGTCAAGTGCCTCTTAAATCTTGTATTTGAATGTTAGGGGATGAAAATAATTTTCTGTCGGAGAAAAAAAGAGAAGCAGAGATTGAGCTTAATGCAGCTCGCGACCTGATGCACCCACGAAGTCGCGCACTTTTCTTGTATTCCCTGCTGCGTATTACCATTGCAATGAGAGGCCGATGCTGGTTAAAAAGCAAGACTACGGTAACCACTCTACCGTGCAGCAAATGCAGCCCTGGCAAGCGCGCTGCAGCGGTAGCAACTGTATTGGCGATACGGCTGTCCGACAGGATCTTGTTTCTAGCGTACGTCAGGTTGAGTAAATGGGCGAAAATAGAACAGACAGAGACACGTATTTAGAGCAATTCTGAGTGAACAGGAAAAAAAAGTAAATAAAGCACGCCAGAGGCATTCTCGCCTTTGCCTCGTCGTCTTTTCTTTTTTTTTATCAACCAGGGTTACGCTGAAAACAAGACAAGATCATGCCGCAAAAACTCGCCCAACCCGCTATGCTTCTAATAACTAAGCTATTTGAAGGAGTGCATCTTTCTGTTACATAATAGTGCGCTTTCTTTCACGTCTCTACGCATTTTGACGGTTATGAACATAATTTCACTTACCTGCACATTGAATGAGAAGTATCCCTTCCTGTTGCGGAATACTTGGGCGTCGTCGCCACCTGGACTTTTGATACGCACGTGGGTGCAATCAATGCAACCAGTCACCCTGGGAAATTTTGCTTTGAGGTAAAACTGGTGCATGACCTCATGCATTTTCCCCACGTCGGGAAACTTCACAAGCGCAGGGAACAGCGTTGCGGCAATCATTTTCGACACCCGCGTGGCAACACGGGAAACAGTTGGCTGCGAAACGTTAACTAGGTCGCCTGAGACAACCTGAAAAGTTCCCGCGCCGTAGAAACGAAGCGTCACGAGCAGTTGCAGCAGCGGTGGCACAGGGCAACCACGTCCGTCCGTGTTCTGATGCAGCGGCAACATGGTCAGTAGTTCGAGCACAGCAGCTTTTGAGAAGCGGTACCTGGCTAAAAACTCCTGGTTATTGTACAGCTCCATGGGATTCTGGCGATCCCTAAGGTTCCGCTGCAATGGCTGCACAAAACTATACGCTTCGTTGTCCATTTCTTTCGCGCGGTTGATAAAATCGACGAACTCCCTGAAGCTGTCGTCGTAGCACGCCGCCATGTTGGATTGGATAAGGAGCCGTTAAGCTACCTCAGGTGCTGCCTTAAGGAGGCGCCCTTTTCGTGACCTTAAGTTGGGCTAAAGGGAGCCGCTAAGGGTTAGATTGGTTTGTGAATACGGCGGTAAGTGCAAGGTCTGTTTTTGAAACGCGGTAAGGAGCCGATAAGGTAAGGAACACTAAAGATAAGGGTTAGGTTGGTTTGTGAATACGGCGGTTAAGCTCCACCTTAAGGGTATAACGAGACAGCTTGAATATTTAATTCGTCGCTTCTTTTAAATCAGTAGAACATTCTAATCACACACGCTCGCTATCATGCGTAAACAGAGATAACCAGGGGACCTACACCACAAGGCACACAAAGTCTGCCTTTATACAAATCGAACAAACGTTTCTTAATGACCTAAGGTTAGCGTGGCTGCATCGCAACTCAAGGCTCGCGAATTCAGTTTGTGATTAATTTCCATTTTTGTTTCAGCTTAGGTAATATTCTCTACATCCTTTATGTCACAATGACATTTCGGCCATGGTGCTACCTCATAGCCACCATTTAACTCGAGTTTTAATCGCTTCCTTTCTCACCTCAAAATGTGACGCCAGAATCTTATCGACCAATTTTGAATTAGTGTGAGAACTCGCACGGCTTTTCCTCCGAACTACCGCTCCAACGCTGTCGCGTTAATAGCAGCACAAACTGTAGAATCGCGAGGGTTTTCAAACCTCTCTTTCCAGTGTCGTCCTCTGGAATGAACACCACATGTATGTCTATGTCTGTTGTTTTACACACGCTTTTAGCCGGACAGCTTTCACCGACCTCGGGCGCCCTCGAAAATCATTCACGCTTGCATTGGAGCTATCGCATTTTCCGGCATGCCATACATATCTCACTGTTGCCTTCGGCCTATTTATGCGTCTGATTAGATGACGCAGCTCTCGGCGGGCGTTGTGCACTTATCACTTCCCACCATAAGGCCCATGTCGCTCGGATGCCTCCTTATTAAGGCACACTGGAACACGTAACAAAATCCAAGACATGGCACGCTGGTAACATAAGGTAGGGTCGGGATTTGATATTATAGAGTTTTTCTGAAGGAGTTTCTCTGGACATCGACCGTCAACTTCAAGTTCCGTTTTTCTTTATTTCGGGGGCTATCTGATAAAGTGTTTACTCCTCCTACTCCTCTCCGGCAGACTGACACGGAAACGAGGAAAAATAAATGGCTCTCTCTCCCTCAAAACCCCGCCGTGTCTTACGCCAAAGTGTGCGTTGGACAGACAGGGTGACTGGTGAAAAACTGGGATTCGCAAGCATTTCTATTCTCCCTGTAAAAAGCGATTCGCGCACTAAGCCGCATGTTGCGCATCCTCTGGTGGTAGCCGAGATTTAAAGAGCATTATTTTCTTGGCAGTCTGTGATCACGCAACAAGCGAGCTCCCTGAAGCGTTTGACATCTACAGATTGCTTACGCGTGCATCAGGAAGTCTGCCCAATGTCCGCATTAAAAAGAGCTTGCTATTACCAATAATCACTGATTACCTCAGTGGCACCGTTCACCCACCTAAGAACCCGACAATACATTCGCTGCTGCTGTTGATTTATTCAAGTTTTTTTGCACAAACATTACAAACGATGGTTCAACACTATGTTTGTCTGTCTTCTGCGTCTGTCCCGCTTGTCCGCGCTGTATTTTTTCTAGGATCTCAAGTAAGCCCTTGTATTCGGAAAAGTGTGGTATCGCACTGGCATGGGGTGCTTGGTAAAGGGATCTGTGAATGGGAAGGCTTCAGAGCATATGATCAATGTAGTCACCGCACGAAGAGTTTTATTCCGGTCAGCGGTTGATGGTAAGAGCACTGCAGTGCAAAGCGTATCAGTTTTGCCTTAATCTATTAACGCACGACGTTTCATGTATGATACAGAGCACAAAAATGTGAACAATTTTAATTACTGCCCGCATATCTACTTTGATGAACAATTTTAATTACTGCCCGCATATCTACTTGAGCTGCTAGCATACTTCTTGTAAAGCTCTTCACGAGCATATTTATCAACGCAATAAGGCCAAGGTATCAGCTGCCAGAGATGCCGGAGGCCCGCGAGACGATAAATTCGTGTAAAAGCTGGCCCCAGCGTAAAACAATTCAAGGTGATAGAGCAGTTTTGGTTTTTGCACTTGAATTCCTGCATGCGCTTGTGTGTTAGCACACAGTTTTGTGGACCTTAGGCACTGAGATATTGTAAAAATTAGCTCATATCAACTAATGTGGAAGCAATTGTTCTTGCTAATCTCACAGTTTTTTTTTCCTTTTTGGAATGAAGGAGTTCTTAGTAAAGTCCTGGAAATTCAAAACTTTTATCTGACATTTTCATTGCAGTGAATAGGTTGAGGCTAAATATAGAGCATGAACTTGGGAGCAGTCGTTTTATCAGCCAAGCAGTCAATTTCGGAAGAAATTTTTATTTCCCAGCACACTGAAAACTTTCAAGAAAATCAGTTAAATAAAGCTTAAGGTATCTCTGACTTAAGTGAGTGCGTCGTGGCATATATAGCAAAAACAACAAGTATACCCATGAGATGCACTGCATGACCAAGCAAATAAACTTAACAGATGCCGTCGGGCAAGTTCGTGTAATTTTTCAGAAAACGTAAAGTTCTGCGAAAGAACACATCAGACAGGGTGTAGGACAATAACACTGTGGCACTGGTCCTGTAATCGGTCTTCTGTATTTTAGCGGCGCCACATTATCATATATGACAAAAAAGAAATTAAAATACATAAAAGATTTATTTCATTAACAGTGACATATCGATGCTATCTAAAACAAAACTCACAGGACAGTTACGACTATGTAAAGCGAGGTTCAGAGATAGCTGTTTAGGTGTTTAATCACGTGACCAGTGCTGTAATGGTCACGCGATGCACCCCTGAACTGGCAGGCGGCTGTACCAAACAGAGCCAACCTTAGGCTTTCGCGACCCAGGTTGACCAGCGCAACCAGTGGGTACCGGCACAACCACCGGTTACGCCGACGACGACGAGAAAGCAATGGACGGCCGCCTCACAGCTATCGCTGTAAAATAGCAATATGCTCCCTACAACCACCTCGCGGACACCTGTATTTTTATTTTCCCGTGACGACGACACCGCCGTGGAATGACACACGAGCACTCTAACGTAGCAGTAAAACGAACTCGTTGTTGAACTTGTTATTGGGGTCGTTATTGGGCAATACAACGAACTCGTTATTTGGCGGCGTAAGCAATTCGTCCTGACACGTGCGCTTGCTATCGTTGCAGGTTAGACAAACTTTTGCATTGTGTTCAAGTCACACTAATTGCGCTGCCCTGGCTGCTGCCCTTGTGTTTTCTGTTTTGTCTGTTCTATTTCCCAACGTGTCAAAATTTACTCGGTTCCGTGACGAACTACGAAAAGAAATGAATGAATTCAAAGGAAAGCTTGAGCGTGAGATGAGAAAGGAAATAAGAGAATTTAAAACTAGTTTGGAATTTTTCAATAATGACCTTGAATAGCTGAAGAAAAAAAACCCAACTCCTAAATGACAATAAAGCTCTCAAGGAAGCTAACGAGGCACTGCTCAAAGAATTTCAAATGTTAAAAAAGAAAACCTCGGAACATGAACAACGCATGACTGCTTCAGAGCAGTACTCTAAAAAATGCAATCTAGAGATAAAAGGCATCCCAAAAGAAACAGATGAACACCTTTCCAAGACCTTGAGTCAAATTGGCCGCCTGATAAACGAACCGATAACCAAATCAGACATTAAAGTGTGCCATCGCATCCCGTGAAAAGATGCAAATATAACTCCCAACATTATTGTGCAGTTTAGGAACCGTTCCAAGTGCGACACAGTGCTACAAAAAGCAAAGAAAATGAGAATTACAATAGAGGATTTCGGGTACTCAACAAGAACACCAATATACATAAATGAGCATCTCTTTCCTGCTCTCAAGGCCCTGTTGAGTAAGGCTGCAGCACAGAAAAATTCCGCAGGCTGGAGCTTTGTTTGGACAGTTGGCGGAAAAATCCTGGCAAAGAAAGACGAATCGTCATCTAAAGTGCGCATTCCAGATGAGCAGGATCTGGCAAAAATTGCATGAGTAAGAGACACCAGGTGCTTCTTTGTTTTTAGCATGGCAGTTTTACCCCGTGATGTAAACGCTGTAAAACGCTCTTACACCGACGTATATCTAATCTGCTTTCATCTAAACATTCGGTCTGCAAGACATAAAGAAGACGAACTATCCGTCTTTCTTGATAAATTCAGTTTTCAATTCGATGCCATATTTTGGACTGAAACTTGGTACACACGCACCACTGAAGTTTACAAACGAGACTGCTACCAAACTTTCTTCCTAAATCGGACATCTAAACATGAAGGTGGAGTGACAATACTAATGAAACGTGCTCTAAACTGTGATATTTTACCAGAATTTTCTTTCATAAGTGATCATGTAGAATGTTTGAGACTTGTGTCGCAAAGAAATGTGTTTTCAGTCATGTACAGACCACCGGATTCTTCTGCTGATGTTTTTATCGGTCATTTAGATAAAAAAAATCTTAACCTCGTTCTCGATGGAGATCTCAATATCGACTTATTGAAGCCATCTCATGCTCAAATGACGTCTGTATCAACGGTAGAGTTCAGTGGCAATCTTATTTTATCCCAAACTGCAACCCGCGTCACAATCCAAACTGCTACCCTTCTTGATATTGGTGTAACCAACATAGTGTTTTCTCCGGAGTTTTATGCTGTGATATTAGTGACCACTGCCCGATTTGTGTACTTGTACGAGGCATCAAAAGCAAAATGATTTACCCGCTGTGAAAACAACACAGTACATCACACCCGTGTCTCTTGAAGCGTTTCGTTCAAGTATTATAAACGAAAGTTGGAATGATGAATTTTGTTCCGATGCAGCCGATGATATATACGAACTATTCATTTCTCGTTTTAAGTCATTATATCATGAACATTTTAAAGATAAGGTGATCAAGAAGTCAAGTAGAAATCGTAAACCTTGGATCAACCGGGAATCTCTAAAGATGATTAAAAACAAATCCTAGTTGTTGAAGAAATTTATGAAAACAAAGTCGCTGGCTGATCGACAAATATTCAAAGAGCATCGTAATAAATTATGTACTCATTTAAGAAAGGAAAAAAGAAAATATCTGCATAAACGAGTTTATGAGCGAAAATTGCGATGGAAGCGCTCAAGTCTGAATGAAAATAAACAAAGTACTGGATTGCAAATCAAGTTCTGCCGGTGTTACTAGTCTTACTCTCGAAGATCATAAGGTAGAAGGAATTGAGCTTGCAGAAAAGTTCAATCATTTTTTGAAGGATGCTGTTTCACAAAACACACGCCTCAAAAATGTAAATCCCAATATAAAAGCCAATGACCACAGTGTCTTTTTAGATCCTACCAATGCAAATGAAGTTTGCAGTATTTTTGGCTCCTTAAACAGTAACAGAGCTTGTGTTATACTTAACATTTCAATTGCGCCGATAAAATACGTAATTGACAGCATAGCTTCTATTCTCACCCATATTTACAATCTCGCACTATCTGCTGGTTTATTCCTAAAGTTAATGCAAGTATCAAAAGTTATCATTATCTACAAAAAAGGGAGATAAAAGTGATATGTCTCATTATCGACCAATCTCAATATTATTGGCCTTTCCAAAAGGATTATAAAGAATAATCTACAAAAGAATAATTAATTTTTGCTTAAAGTTCAATCTTTTTTCCCCTTCTCAGCATGGCTTTGTTTACGGGAAATCAACCGAAACGGCGTTATTAACGCAAAAAGAAAGCATACTGGATGAAATTGAAAATCGAGAAATCTGTATCGGAGTTTTTGTAGACTTTTCAAAGGCTTTTCACCACGTCAAAAAACATGGTGTTTTACTACAGAAACCAAAATTATACGGCATACGAGGAACGCCCCTAAACCTTATAAAGTCTTACCATCAACATCGTTATCAGAAAGTGCAGATAGCGTCCTATTTGTCATAATCTCGAGCAGTTTGTACTGGTGTGCCGCAAGGCAGCATTTTAGGGCCTCTCCTGTTCATATTATATAAGAGTGATATAGTTAATATACATGATAAACCAAAATATGTCATTTACGCAGATGATACGAACTTATTTTTTAAAGGCACTTCATTTCAGCTTCTTCTCCAAACTCTAAGTGACGCAATGAATCGATTAAACACCTGGAGTGAAAGTAATGTACTAGTTTTAAATACTGAAAAAAATTAAGCCGTACATTTTCATGCAAGGCAATCAGCAATTATTCAGAACTTCGACATGAAGCTTGGGAGAACCAACATAGAATTCAAAGACACGATTAAAACACTAGGAATACTTTTCCGCAATCGCGTGAACTGGAACGCCCAAGTTGATTCTGTCGTCGCTCATCTGTCACGGTGAGTTGGTATTCTCGCTAAATTCCGATACTTCCTTCCTGTCTCAGTCAAATTAAAGTTATATAATGCCATTTTTGTCTCATTTCAACTACTGTTTTGTGGTGTGGGGCACTACAACATAAACAAATATGCATAAGATTTACATGCTGCAAAAGAAAGCTGTCCGTTGCATTGCCAATGTTGATTACCACGCCCCTACCGATCACTTAATTTCACATTACCGGATTTTATTGTGTTCATAGCTTGTACCAATATCGCTTAGCAACCAGATACAAAAAATCTCTACAATATAATAATCGAGGGTTTCGAGACAAGACTTGCCTCAATGAAACTGTACCGGCATATACCCTGCTCAATACCGAAAAATGGTTTATTCCTGGGAATCAAATGTTACATTACAATATGCGAAAATTAGTGAACCAATTGCAGTCGATGAATGCCGATAATTCTAAAAGCAGCTTGCGCGAAATTAGAGCCACCTTTACATAAGCAATAAAACGTTGTCTCAGAATATATATATATATATATATATATATATATATATATATATATATATATATATATATATATATATATATATATATATATATATATATATATTTTTGCTGTAAAATATTTTGTATGTATATCTGTGTCTGTGTCTGCGTAAAAAGTTTTGTCTATGGTGTTGGCTGATATTCCGATGTTTGCAATCTTTTACATATTACTCATAAGTCCTGCTGTACGCCATGTAAAAGGGGTCCGGGGGTTCCTCAAGTGATCTGCGATCACTTTTTACCCGGACTTACCCACATCTATGATGTAAATAAATTAAACTTGAAGCTTGAATCTGCGCCAGCGAAGAACCGAGCAGCTCGGCGGCAGCGTAGCAACAAGCGTCCTCGCCGATCCTCGAAGAAAAGAAACACCGCTCCAGCCCCGACAAACCGAAAGCTGACAAAGAACCTTTGAGATAAGGAGCTCCCGTGACCTATTACAATCTGTAAACGTAGAAGTAGTTACACGGTGCTACAGTGGTTCCTTACAGATATGTGGTTGCAACTCGCATCAGAAAAAAATTGGTGAAGCCGCGTACTATCGCCTTCGAGGGTGAACATTTCAAATCTCCGGGCCATTACCATCATCTTAAATAAGCATCGACCTGATGCCTAAAAGAAATGGTAGCCTTAATAAGCACTGTAAATGCAAACACGGTCGTAAATCTGCGCATTTAAAAAGATAACAAGAAAACACATGAAAATTCAAAACAGTTGAGTCAGTTACCGTGCGTAATAGGGTCTCATGCTGTGGCTCCATCGAGAACGACTTCATAGTCGAGTTCACATACTCACCCAAATATCTTGTGAGGTTCGAAATAACGTCGTAACACTTTTGCACTAATATGTGGACGGCGTATTGGTGTCTACATTCAAACTCTGGCAAGTGGCTGGTACTATGCTTCGCGCAGACGTAAGTTGTTGCATTGGGAATCGGTTCGCTGCTCCTCTTTGATCCGTTGCCGGGAAAGCCGTCAGGCTTCTTCTGCATGATTAAGGTTGGAGATAACGTGGAGGTTGCCTCCTTCGTAAACACCGGGCCGCATGGCACCGAGCGCTCTCGCTGCCTCCCTGCCGTGGACGAGAAGTAATCTCGGTGGCCTTCTGTACTGCGTTATGGAAAACGAGGAAGACGTACTAGAGTTGACTTGTTTTCCTCGTCAACATGCATGACAAGTATACCTGCGATAGCCTTGTTGAAGCGCTGAATGAATGGGTTGATACGCGGCTGTCCTCTGGCGGCGTGTCTGCCTACAGCGCAAGATGGCTTGCGTCACCTGTGCCGTGAACTCTGCTCCCCTTTTCGTGATGAGCATTTCAGGGGCGCGGTCTCACATCCCAATTCCATTCTCGAATAATCCTGTCTCTTCTGTCACTGTGCCGTTTGCTAGTGCTTTTACTTCTGCTTAGCGGCTCAGGAACTAAGTGGCAACTTTTATTCAGCTGTTGCCGAACATAGACGACAAGAAGGGTCCCAGGAGACCCTTACTGATCTGCTGGAACGGCCCATTTGTTGGCGGGATCGACTTGAGAAGCTTTGCCGATTGGGTCGATGGTGCCTTTCATCCCTGGCAGTCTCGGCAGGTGTTTTTGTGTACTGTGCACCGACGGTGGGTATTCGTGGCCACTAGTATTTATCTTCAATGTGCCGTAGGGTGCGGGTAAGCGCAAAGTGGCTAGCTGTCGGTTCATCGCGGAAAACTAGCTGAAGGCAAACGGTCCTTCAGCGGTTGAAGTTCTTCACGACGATGCCATTTTGTACACATAAACGTGATAACCTACGCAGGAACGCTGCTGGAGGCGAATAATCATTGAATTTCAACTAATGGTAAAGGCGCTTGCTACACATATTAGAAATGAAATTAAACGACGTCCATCCAGACTATCCGACTTGCCCTTGCCCAGTAATACACGGTGTAACATGAGACATAGCTTCTTGAAATTACCAGCCGTAAGAATGAGTTAAGGTACCCAAGCATTGATGCATTCAATGCCTAACTTGCTAAACACCCAACCATTTTCTTTGACATCTTGAAGCAGTGAAGTTTTCTAAGGAGCTTAAAAAGGCCTTCTAAACTTGCATGCTCTTTTATTACCGTGAGTATATTCAATGTATTTTTCATGACAAGAATTTATATTTGTAAGAAAACTTGGTGATTGTGTTGCTGGTGTTTTTATAAGTGTTTATTTTTATTAGCATTTGTGTAATAATGAATTCTCTCACTAGTACTTCCTGACCAGTTTATGGGCGACAGGACCATCGTCAGACGGAGAGCATTTGTGTTTTGTCCTGTTATTCAAGAGCGGAGTGTATTTCAAAAAGTGTTTCTAATAAATAAAAATAAATGAATAATTAGGCAATAAAATGAAGCATATTCTCAAAGGTATTTGTATATTGTTTATTTTTTATCATTAGACAGTAGAGAGGAAAGAATTGGAAAAGAAATCAGATTAACACGCCTGCAAATGGGTTTAGTACGAGTGTTGTAATGAACACCCTCAGCTCGTGAAGTGCTTGGAGCATATGCAGAGGTTTTACATCAGTTAAAGTAGATTTACCCCGTTACTCGGCCGAGGCTTTGACGCAGAAGCCAGGAGTTTTCATCGCTTATATCATCCGATGTGTGGCAGCACGTGTTCACTGTATCTATGATGAGGAAGAGAAGCAGTCGCTGCATTTCTGAGGAGCTTCCGTAAAGTTATTTTTGTGCTGCAGCAAAGCTGGGATAATATCCAAGGTCGGCGTGCAGACTTGTTTTGGGGTGTCTTCTGCTGATTGGTCCTTGAGAGTGAAGTGTATGAAATACAGGTTACTTCGTCTGGCAAAGCATCAGGCGTTCAGACTTTAATATTCTTTGCATACGTTTTTAAAGAGTCCTTTAGCTTGCACAATATGGGCGCGGACTATGTCCCTAGCGACGCGTAGTATTCGGTCCTTGAGAGACTGCGTGTTTCCCCTGATGATGTCTTCGACGTTATCCGTATTACTGGTGCACACTTGCAAGAAAAACCTTTACCGGGACGGGACGCTTACTTCTTCATCTAAGACAATCAGGGGCACGTGATGCAGCAGAAGCTTCATACGTGATGATCCTTGATCGAAGGTCGATGACCGCTTGATGCTCGGTCAGGAAATCGTTGCCCAAGATTACGTCCCGGGAACGCCGCTACAAAAGTCCGAAGCTGGCAGAATAAGTGCATCCGTGGACCGCAACTCTCGAGGCGCTTCGTCCCGATGGCGTAATAAGGTAGCCTCCCGCGGTGCGGATTGTGAGCAGACCCTTGCGGTTGTCACTTTATTGAGCTGGCTGGAAAAGAGCCTACTTATCAGGGAGTGGTCTGCTCCTCAGTCAACTAGAACAGTGATTTTATGGCTGTGCAAAGCCACTTCCGTGTCGTGAGCGTCAATGCGGGATCACGGGATCATCGGATGTTGGTGCTTTAGCAGGGTCATTCCCGGGATCGACGTAATAGCGTTGTCATCTCGATGTTGGGTCACTTCGCTGTCGGGTCAAGATGTGTCGGCAGCATCGTCCAAGTGAATGCGGCGTGGCCTTTCGTCATCATCTCTACAGGATCTTCGTCGTTTCGCCGTAGTCCAACCTCACATCCGGAGGTTGCTATCTTTTCAGTTTTTCTCTATGAGCTCTTGGCAATCCTTCACAGGTCCCCGCTCCGTAGCTGCGTCTTCGCGATGCGTTGCGAATTTTCCTGGAACGACCTGCCATAGTATGAAAGCAACACTTTTTCTTTTAAATTAAAAAGCAAGTAGCAAAATTTAATTTTCAATGAAAGAAAAAAGGTAACACTGCAGATAAAGACGAAGAAGTTGGCGTTATAGTTACGCGACAGAGAGCGACAAGTGACGTGCAGTCATTACCACCGTCTGTTTAATCAGATCCTTCAGAATACACGCATGTTGCCATTAAGCTGTGGTGTCCCCTATTGTGCATGCACACTCCTGCAACTATTGGCGCTTCCATGCGTTTTAGTGCACCAAGTACCCAGTGAACATTCATAGACTGGTCGCAAGTGGACCAGCGACGCCACCAAGCTGTTAAAAGTGTGAACTTCCATCACAATTAGTAGGTCAAGATAAATGCGTCCACGCTGTGCAGGTCCGCGCGTAGGTACTGATGCAGAACTTATCTTCGTGCGCTAGCAGTGATGCCCACATGCACAGAAAATTTCTTTGCTCACCTGGTCCTCCGGTTGGCAGGTGGGTGGACCACGGTTGGCAGGTGGAAGCTTCCCACCTGGCTGTGAGAGACCTATAGCTGAACAGGTCAATTGGTTGCACATTTTTACGGTCACCAGTGCGAAATACGGGGATGAAAAGTAGAGAAAAGACAAAAACATTATTGTGAAGAAATCCTGATAGTGCGGTAGAAAACCCTCCATTTTTCTACTAGATAGTGAAGAAGAAAAAATCGAGAATGTTAGTGAGCAAGCCTTCAGCTTCCACAACATAATGAACTTTTATATCTTGACTCCGCGTAGCACCACGCTTTTTTTTGCTTCTTTTCCAGCGCTTCCTTGACATTAGTATTGTTTCATGTGAATAAAGTTCAGGCATGAGTAAGCGCTTGTCCTCTGTTCTTTTCTGCCCCTGTTTTTAAGGATGTTGCTCCTAAAAAGGTTAGCAACCTGCCCAGGTGTGCGTATATATATATATATATATATATATATATATATATATATATATATATATATATATATATATATATATATATATATATATATATTGCAGTATAGAAAGATAACCGTATTTGGTTGCTAGAGGCAAAAATTCAAAGTTGAAAACGCTTCATTTAGCCATAGATTTATTTTGAGTCGACGTTTCGGACAGAGCCTGTCCTTTCTCAAGACTGAGGTTACAGGGGTCTTCTTCCTCTTCTTAAGGAGTTGGCACTGGCACACATGTACGACACATGAACAAAAGAAACAAACGGAGGCAAAGAATACTAGAAAAGATACAGATAGAAAGAGAAAAAAGGGGGAACAAATAAAAAAGAAAAACGTGTTGTACCCCGCCGCCCACCCCGAAGCCGCGGGGAGCCGACCCCGGACGAGGGAAACAAAAAAAAAGGAAAACACGGAGCGGGAGGGGATAATGGCTACCCATCAAGGCAACAGATCGGCGGCGTGTAAGGTGGACAGGAGCAGATGGTGGCGGGATCGCCCTACACACAAAAGTTAAAGACGCGTGCACTCGCGTGCCCCGACCACAAAGAGTAAACAAATAATCAGAATAAAATGCAGACAGGGCCGGAGCTTCCGTCATCTGGAACCACTTCGGCAGCCAGAGCGAAGGCCGAATCAGCGGCGCCGTGAGCTTAACTAAACACACGTGCACTGTGCATGAAAACACCCAGACACACAGTCATTTAGCCGCCACACGACAGTGGCATGAGCTCGGATGTTTTACTGCTGTGTGTCTGGGTGTTTTCATGCACAGTTCACGTGTGTTTAGTTAAGCTCAGGGCGCCGCTGATTCGGCCTTGGCTCTGGCTGCCGAAGTGGTTCAAGATGACGGAAGCTCCGGCCCTGTCTGCATTTTATTTTGTTTATTTGTTTACTCTTTGTGGTCGGGGCATGCGAGTGCACGCGTCTTTAACTTTTGTGTGTAGGGCGATCCCGCCACCGTCTGCCCCTGTCCACCTTACACGCCGCCGATCTGTTGCCTTGATGGGTAGCCAATATCCCCTCCCGCTCCGTGTTTTCCTTTTTTTTTGTTTCCCTCGTCCGGGGTCGGCTCCCCGCGGCTTCGGGGTGGGCGGCGGGGTACAACACGTTTTTATTTTTATTTGTTCCCCCTTTTTTCCCTTTCTATCTGTATCTTTTCTAGTATTCTTTGCCTCCGTTTGTTTCTTTTGTTCATGTGTCGTACATGTGTGCCAGTGCCAACTCCTTAAGAAGAGGAAGAAGACCCCTGTAACCTCAGTCTTGAGAAAGGACAGGCTCTGTCCGAAACGTAGACTCAAAATAAATCTATGGCTAAATGAAGCGTTTTCAACTTTGAATATATATATATATATATATATATATATATATATATATATATATATATATATATATATATATATATATATATGTATGTATGTATGTGTGTGTGTGTGTGTGTGTGTGTGTGTGTGTGTGTGTGTGTGTGTGTGTGTGTGTGTGTGTGTGTGTGTGTGTGTGTGTGTGTGTGTGTGTGTGTGTGTGTGTGTGTGTGTGTGTGTGTGTGTGTGTGTGTGTGTGTGTGTGTGTGTGTGTGAGTGAGTGAGTGAGTGAGTGTGTGTGTGTGTGTGTGTGTGTGTGTGTGTGTGTGTGTGTGTGTGTGTGTGTGTGTGTGTGTGTGTGTGTGTGTGTGTGTGTGTGTTCGTGTGTGTGTGTGAAGGAAGCCAACAGTCACGAAACCAAACCAAGATGCACAGGGGAATGTTTCTATATTTTTTAATGTGTAGTGCCAATGAATTAGTTAACAGAAAATTACTAATAAAGCAACAGAAAAAAACAACCATGCCGCCGGTGAGATCCGAACCCACGACCTCCGAATATCGCGTCCGGTGCTCTAACAACTGAGCTATGGCGACGGCTGTCCAATCTGCTGCTCTCGTAGGTATTTATGTTTATTGGGTGTAAGCGAACCTTGAGAGTGTTCCCCACAGCCAGCCTCGTCCATAGCGGCGAACGTAGCACGTCCTGTGTTACCGCTAGTGTGACGTGGAAAGTCGTATTACGGCGAGGGTGGAAAGTGTACGAGAGCCCTCTTATGCTACATATGGCATCAAGACTGCCAGAACCGAGACCGTCGTTAATCTATTAGCAGAAAAGGTAAAAGAAATGGGGGGCTTGTTTCGACAAAATTATGAACGAGGCCAACAGTCACCGAAACCAAGGTGCATAGGGGAATGTTTAATTTTTTTATTAATGTGTTGTTCTTATCACTGGGATAATAATACTTAGATTACTCTATCGCTTTAAAAAAATTACTTATAAAGCCATGCCGCTGTTGGGATCCGATCCCACGCCCTCCGAATTTCGCGTCCGGTGCTCTACCAACTGAGCTAGGCTGACGGCTGTCCAATTTGCTGCTCTCGTGTCTTGAGATGCGAAGTGTACCGAAACATGCTCTAAAATACATGAGAAACACAGGGCATACCTTGTCCCTTTAAATCACCCTCCGTATGTAATGTCCTTTCGGTGATGATGATGATGTCGCTTCTCATTAAAATAAACCAGCAAATATAGCTGGATTGCGCGAATCTTATCGCTACATCATCATTTTCTTAGCCCTTGCTGCTGCGGTATCCCAAGGAATCCCGGCCGACGGCTAGGGCCGACAAGGGAGATGGACTTCTCTCCTGGCGTTCATTGACTGGTGTTACAATAAAGTTGTTTCTCTCTCTTCTTCACTACCTCTTCTTCACTACGATGTTGCTGGAATGGCCTTTCTTCCCAACTTTATGCTGGAGCTTCGTCATCATCATGATCAACCCGACTACACCCACTGCAGGGCAAAGGCCTCTCCCATGTCTCTCCAACTGTCCCTGTCCATTGGAAGCTGCTCCCATCCTGTGCCTGCAAACTTCTCAATCTCATCCGCCCACTTAACCTTTGGCCGCCCTTTGCTAATCTACCCTTCTGTGGAATCCACTCCGTTACCTTTAAGGGCAAGCGGTTAACTTTCCCTCGCATTATATGCCCTGCTCAAACCCATTTCTTCATGAATTTAATTAGGATATTATTAACGCACGTTTGTTCCCGCACCAACTCTGTCCGCTTCCGGTCTCTTAACTTTACAACTATTATTTTTTTCCTTATATGGCTCGCTGCGTTGTCCTTAACTTAAGACCTTTTCGTTAGACTCCACGTTTATACCCCGTAGGTGAGTACCGGTAAGATACTGCTGTTGCACACTTTTCTTGTGAGGGATATTCGTAAACTGCCATTCATGATCTGAAAGAACCTGCCATATGCGCTCTATAATATTCTTATCCTTTTAGATATTTCCCTCTCATGATCCGGATCAGCTGTCACTACTTGGCCTAACTAGACGTTTTCTTTTACCACTTCCAGCACCTATCAGCCAATTGTGAACTGCTGTTCCTTTGCTGGACTGTTGAACATTACTTTGGTTTTCTGCATGTTAACTTTTAGACCCACCGTTCTGCTCTGCCTGTGTGGCTCATTGATCATGATTTGTAGTTTGCCTCTTGACTGACTCAGCATGGCAATGTCTTCAGCAAGCCGCAGATTATTTAGGCATTCTTCATTAACTCTTATCCCCAACTCGTCCCACTTCAGGCCTCGGAATACCTCCTGTAAAAAGGCGGCAAATAGCAGGCGGTGCTGGAGGGTGCTTTTCCTTTATCCCTAAATCGCACACGTATTGTTGTTTCCCTCATCTCTGTGGACACCTCAGTGATAGCTTCTAGCACTGGCTGGTTTAAACAACCCAAATCTGGTGCTCAGAAGCCTCTTTGCTTCGAAACCACCGTCTTCTGCTGCGCCATCAGTCGCATCGGCAGAGCGAGCAGTATTTAACTGGAGCAGCAACGCCGGCCTCCTGAAACACGACCGCGAGCCCTACCCAATTTGTAGAACTGTAGGGGCTTCTGAATTTATATTCCTAGAACTGTGCTAACGAGACGCGAAGTAGCCGTTGTCTTTTGAAAGTGTTGTGCTGCAGCGACATGAATTGACACGCTGTTTTTTTGTGTTCCAAGAAGCCCCAACCTTCGATCAACTCTTAGAATTATTGATGTTGCTCTCCGGTAATGTTAAGCGTAACCCAAGCCCGAAACATCCCGGTTTCTTCCTAAGGGCTAAAAACATTTTTATGTAGCCGAACGCACCAAACTTATTCCGCGCAGAGCAGCCAAAATTCGCCATGAAAGCCTTCTAATCACTCTGAAGCCGAGTGGCAGAACTCGAACTGGATGAAGAGGTGCCACACACGCAAAGCATCAAGGCTAGCAAGAACAAAAGAGATACAATTGAAGCTTGTCAAAAAATAGTCAAAAGCAAAAGTGCGTCTCGATTAATTCGTTATATCCGTTGCTCTATTATAACGGTACGCATCTAAGGTTGAAACTGTCGCATGCGAGCGGAGTTACCTGCCACTGTGTATGACGAAGAGAATAAGATGGCGTTCAGAGAGCCGCCGACCTGCTTTGCGGAAGGTTTCAACGCCTTCCGAGCGCATTCCACGTGACCGAGAATACGTACATCAAAGGAGCTGTTGACCACCGTACCTTGTTTACCATGGTTCATGAAAAACTGCAGTGAAGCCACAAAACGAACGACCATGTGACAGATATAAACAGGATAGCTTCCAACAGCTTTTATTTTACCACAAAAGCTATTACTGCAGCAGATATGCGCCTGCCTGCCTGCCTGCCTGCCTGCCTGCCTGCCTGCCCGCCCGCCCGCCCGCCCGCCCGCCCGCCCGCCCGCCCGCCCGCCCGCCCGCCCGCCCGTTCGCCTGCCTGCCTGCCTGCCTGCCTGCCTGCCTGCCTGCCTGCCTGCCTGCCTGCCTGCCTGCCTGCCTGCCTGCCTGCCTGCCTGCCTGCCTGCCTGCCTGCCTGCCTGCCTGCCTGCCTGCCTGCCTGCCTGCCTGCCTGCCTGCCTGCCTGCCTGCCTGCCTGCCTGCCTGCCTGCCTGCCTGCCTGCCTGCCTGCCTGCCTGCCTGCCTGCCTGCCTGCCTGCCTGCCTGCCTGCCTGCCTGCCTGCCTGCCTGCCTGCCTGCCTGCCTGCCTGCCTGCCTGCCTGCCTGCCTGCCTGCCTGCCTGCCTGCCTGCCTGCCTGCCTGCCTGCCTGCCTGCCTGCCTGCCTGCCTGCCTGCCTGCCTGCCTGCCTGCCTGCCTGCCTGCCTGCCTGCCTGCCTGCCTGCCTGCCTGCCTGCCTGCCTGCCTGCCTGCCTGCCTGCCTGCCTGCCTGCCTGCCTGCCTGCCTGCCTGCCTGCCTGCCTGCCTGCCTGCCTGCCTGCCTGCCTGCCTGCCTGCCTGCCTGCCTGCCTGCCTGCCTGCCTGCCTGCCTGCCTGCCTGCCTGCCTGCCTGCCTGCCTGCCTGCCTGCCTGCCTGCCTGCCTGCCTGCCTGCCTGCCTGCCTGCCTGCCTGCCTGCCTGCCTGCCTGCCTGCCTGCCTGCCTGCCTGCCTGCCTGCCTGCCTGCCTGCCTGCCTGCCTGCCTGCCTGCCTGCCTGCCTGCCTGCCTGCCTGCCTGCCTGCCTGCCTGCCTGCCTGCCTGCCTGCCTGCCTGCCTGCCTGCCTGCCTGCCTGCCTGCCTGCCTGCCTGCCTGCCTGCCTGCCTGCCTGCCTGCCTGCCTGCCTGCCTGCCTGCCTGCCTGCCTGCCTGCCTGCCTGCCTGCCTGCCTGCCTGCCTGCCTGCCTGCCTGCCTGCCTGCCTGCCTGCCTGCCTGCCTGCCTGCCTGCCTGCCTGCCTGCCTGCCTGCCTGCCTGCCTGCCTGCCTGCCTGCCTGCCTGCCTGCCTGCCTGCCTGCCTGCCTGCCTGCCTGCCTGCCTGCCTGCCTGCCTGCCTGCCTGCCTGCCTGCCTGCCTGCCTGCCTGCCTGCCTGCCTGCCTGCCTGCCTGCCTGCCTGCCTGCCTGCCTGCCTGCCTGCCTGCCTGCCTGCCTGCCTGCCTGCCTGCCTGCCTGCCTGCCTGCCTGCCTGCCTGCCTGCCTGCCTGCCTGCCTGCCTGCCTGCCTGCCTGCCCTGCCTGCCCTGCCTGCCCTGCCTGCCCTGCCTGCCCTGCCTGCCCTGCCTGCCCTGCCCTGCCCTGCCTGCCTGCCCTGCCTTGCCCTGCCTTGCCTTGCCTTGCCTTGCCTTGCCTTGCCTTGCCTTGCCTTGCCTTGCCTTGCCTAGCCTAGCCTAGCCTAGCCTAGCCTAGCCTAGCCTAGCCTAGCCTAGCCTAGCCTAGCCTAGCCTAGCCTAGCCTAGCCTTGCCTAGCCTAGCCTAGCCTTGCCTAGCCTAGCCTAGCCTAGCCTAGCCTAGCCTAGCCTAGCCTAGCCTAGCCTAGCCTAGCCTAGCCTAGCCTAGCCTAGCCTAGCCTAGCCTAGCCTAGCCTAGCCTGTCTTGACTGCCTAACTTGCCCTGCTCTGCCTTGCACTGCCCTGCACATGGCAGTGATAGCAATTGGAGATAATATTTTGTCTTGTGCACAAACGGACACCATAAAGGTTACCAAGTATGTGCGAATGAACACAGGTGTAAATATAGCCGTTTAATGCGTTCCTACAATAAAATCTGCCGTTGCGTGCACGATTGATGTCGAAGTTTTCTTTTAGCATACTTCGGGCACTGTGTAAAAATTGATTTGTAGCACCACATTTCTTAGTTCGACCTTATTGGCATCAAGCAGGGCAACATAGCTGTCCCATTTCCGATCACGACGGTGAGCACTTGACAAGAGTGCCATGCCTCAGGCCCCTCCCTAAGCCTGGTGAATACCGGCCACCGCAACTTATACTTTTTTTCACAGCGAACTTTTCTGCGGCCGGTGGTCGTCTTTTCAATGAAAAGAGTGTGAGCCCGGGGCTCTGTCGTACCGGAACCGCTTGCCTCGACGCGCGCAAAGCAAACATACTGGCGTGTGCTCGCGCATACAAATTTTTAGCCGCGGGCAAACCCCAAACGCCGAAAATGAATCGCGGGACGAGCCACTACACGGAGAGAATTTCGCCATGAAATTCTACCACACAACTCTCGCATGTAGCATGGTTCAGCGAACATGAGCAGATACTCGCTTCTAGTGCGCAGTTTTGAACAAATAATGCTTACGTTGACAAAATACGTGAAGTTTTTTTTTATGTCAGACGCGAAACTCGCGGCTCTGTGCTGTACCGCGGATAAAAAGGAGCGTATGCATCTTATAAAAATATTTACCTGCTTCTGTTTTCATCACGTAATAGCCGCAGGGGTTGTGATAAACTTTGTTCAAACGGCACAACCTACAGAAAGAACTTTATGCAATTCGGACAATAGAAATCTCACTGTACAATAACGTTTTGTGATACTACATTGGATACGTTTGCTTGTGAATAAATGAAACGCTCTTCCTCTGTTCAGCGAGCTGTACACTTCAAATCAATGTGTTAAAGAGGCTGTGCGCATCTCGTACAGTGGCTTTCGATCGCTGAGGCTACCCGGCTAAAGTGGCTAAAGTTGCTAAAATAGGACTGTTTTTACAGTTGCGCAGTTTTATATCAACTTGCTATCTAATACTGGAATTATTTGTGCCACATTGCTTGAAATATATTCATCTGAACCCCTACAGTGCGATAATGGTCTCCTCTCCATTATATATCAGCAGCTCTTAGCCCTGAGACCCTTCAGCTACATTTCTTGAAAATAAACAGCACTGGGATTCAGAGTTATTTCAACTGCATTAAATGCTTTGATGGACGAGTTGCTGAACATTGTGACAGAAGAGAGCGAAAGCGAACAAAATTCGTGAATATGCTTTTACAACGGCTGGTAGGAAGATCCAGAAAGGCGCGATCAGTAAGGAGTTCTGCTAGAAGAATGTACTATTGCGTGGTTTCTTCTTCAGTCCCAAAAGAGTATCATGGCATTGTTATACTACTATAAATGTGACGCGAACAGTGATTTCACCTCAAATTTGCAGTGGAAACTTTTCTCGCATGCCTGCCTCTCGAATGATGCGAATTCATTTCCTGACGAATTCAACCGCTGAGTTGAAAATAAAAACGATTTTTACTGTGCGAGTCAGCTCCAAGAAAACTGCTTAAGTTTCATTATTACAAAGTTGACTAGTTTTTCCTTCGGGCAGTTGCTTACTTTCCGTGGAGCATCTGTGCACACAAGGAGGTGTAGATCGTCCGTATGCATGCTGCCATGTGTTCATTGAAAACGTTTGTGCACGTAGCACGTTTTCTGCGCTTCTCTCATTCAATAAAGCAACGTATCCGAGAGAAAATGCACAACCAATGGTATTCTATGGACGGGCTTTAGAACACAAAAAAGAACAATTAACGCCGTGTAAAACATGGCAGATTGCATTCTGCATTGATGTACGTCCACTTCAGTCTTCAGAGACAAGGTGCTGGTTCCCTTCGGAAATCGCTTATTCTGCTGTTGTTAATAATGCGACGACGAGGAAAACATGTAATCCACATTCCTTCAATTCATAACCACGGCTGTGAATCTCCTTATTGTTCCACGGCCTATTGAACACGACGAACATCATGGAGTGACATTGAGCCTACATTTAGGATTGCTTTTCAAGTTCAGTAACCAGCGCCAATAGGAGCACTTTGTGTCCCGCTCTCATCTCGGATTAAGTGCCCAGAGTTGTGCAAGGCACTCGGACGCTGGGTACGGGGCGGCACTCACTAATGGTAAAGTAAAAGAACGACTCTAAAAAAAAATCAGCGGGCTTTCGCTCCGCTGAAGCCAACTGATGGAGAAATAGTGTTCAGTCGGCTTGCGCAACATTGCTCAGAAACACAAAGCAAAACAAAATGTATAATTCAGCACGCTTACGCTATAGAATGTCAGTGGCGTATCTCTTCCAGAGAGCGGGTAAACGATATCTGATCTTTTTTAAATATTTTCCCCTTTCAGCTTTTGCCTAATCCCGCACTCTAGGATGCGGTCCAAGTGTGCATCTACTCTAGAAAGTATTGCTATGCGCATGATCCTAATAAATACTTATTACCACTACAGATACACCAGATGCGCTCTAAGAGAGCAACCAGTCTGCTTCAAAGCTTTGGCTACTAATTGAGAGAAAGTGTCCCTGCCGCTTCACCTGTTCAGGAACGCTATGTGCGTATCGGAATACCCTTAGCTTACGCGGAGTAGAGCGTTCTTTTTAGTCTAAATGAGCACTCTAAACAGTCTCTTCATATAGCGGGCGCCTCCTACTTCTTCACCAGTCGTTGTTGCCGTGATGCTTCACGAACCACACAATTTTGAGTTTACCTGGTGGCACAGGTACATTACGGTCAGGAAAAGTCCGTTTGGCACTGGTACGGTTTCGGACACCCACAGACATGATAGTATATTATGGCGGTGATCCGCTAGCGTGAAGCATGCACGAGTTGAGTGGTATGACTACCAGCGCTACTAAATATGCATGACATTCTGCATTTTTTTGAATGACGAGCAGCTGCATACTGCTGCTTAGGCTATAGAGAAAAATGGGCGTGAAATTTAGATGATGAGAACATTTCCTGCCTGAAATTTTCACATTTGAACGGTTCATCGGTGCGTGCGATTATGTACAGAGACTTTAAACTAAGCCATGCTTTTGCATGGGCGGCGTTACTGAAATGTTCATTATTCAGCGCATTACAGGAAACAAGCCAATGGGCTGAACAAAAATAATATATTAAGAGTAAACGAGCTTGCCCACACCGAACGAGAGCGACGAAGCGTCTGTAATCAGTTCGCGGTGATTGGCCGGCGGACTCGGCAGATTGCACACCCATGTTGGCCCTTTTTTTCTTGTTCGGATACGGAACATGGCGTAATAAACTATTGATTAGGCGGAAAAAAAACGCGAACAAAAGACTATCAAACAGTCGTGTTGAGGTTATATCGCTCGGAAAGAACATAACCAAAAATGATGAACTTTCGTTGGGACACTGGCCGCCCGAGACTACAGGATCATTATTCATGCTCTACCTTCGCTGCCTTACACGTGCAGTTAACGCTACGGCTCTTTTATGCCCCTTAGGGAGAAATAAATTTATGTCCCAACTGTGTTCAGATAAGGATGGGAAACAGGGTCTCTTGGTCATTTTTTCTATGGAATTTTTATATGGTATCGGTAAATGTGTCACCACAAGAAAATAGATGTTCGTCTTGCTAGGAAAGCAACACCTTTCTGGAAAAAAAAGCTTTGTATGTAAGAAGAGGTGGCAATGGTCGCTTTTGCGAATTCGTAAAATCGTCAGTTTGGATCTCCGGAGAAAGAAAAGTACTATTTTTAGAACCTGAATTTTTCACTGTCGATATGTGCAACCTATTCTTTTGGCAGCTGTGCAAATATATTTTTGGCTCTTGAAGCTCGAGAGAAAAAAAAAATCGCAAACTTCATTTAGAAAATACAAGTGCTAAGAAGGGCACTCTTCAGGACGATAATACGATAGGAAGGAGTGAGAACTTTGGGCTGATTTTTGTTTTCTGTATCTAGCGGTCCTTCTTACTAACAGCAGAGAAAATTCGTACTCCTAGACACGTCTTTTTTGAATGTTCAAACCTTCTAGAGAAAAAAAAGCATTTGAGAAATTGCCAAATTTAATTTGAATAAAACATTAAAACCACATCCTACTATTTGCTTTAAATTTTTCTGAAAGCCTTATAACACTTCGTATAATAGTCCACGCTGGCTAGGCTTCGGGTAAGGCAATACCACAGCGAAAACAGTGCAATACTGTTGGCACGTAAGCACAACACAACATTTTTCCAAAATTGTTTAGTGTAACGGTAATGAGCGCTATAAAGAAAGACAAATTGGGAGTCACGTTGAGCGTGATAGTGGCCAGTTGCTTAGTTCAACTTCCATCAACTCTCTGAGGGTACCATGCCTCCTTCATCTGGAAAACCATATAGACTGTAGTTTTGCACTGATCCCTAGGTAGTCGAAATAAAACGGGGACCACCACTACGGCACCTCCATTTGATTTTGAGGAAAACAAAGACGCATAACTTGCTCTCTTGGTAAGCCGACACCTCAATCGCGCTTTGATGTACGCGGCGATACCGTGGACCGGAAAATTGAAAATTGGTTTTTGGGGAAAATAAATGCCGCATTATCTGTCTCACATCGCGGCGGACACATGAACCGCGCCGTATAGAAAGGAATGAAGGAGAGAGTGAGAGAAGAAGGAAGAAAGAGGTGCCGTAGTGGAGGGCTCCAGAATAATTTCGACCACCCGGGGATCTTTAACGTGCACTGACATCGCACAGCACACAAGCGCCTTTGCGTTTCGCCGCCATCGAAACGCGGCCGCCGTGGTCGCGTTCGAAGCCGGGTACTCTTTATCAGTAGCCGAGCGCTCTAACCACTGAGCCACCGCGGCGGGACGCCGTGCAGCTGCAAAAATTGTTTTCGCACAATATTTCTCGCTTAGCAATGCTAAACCACCAGGAATTTTTTTACAAATTGTACAGGCTCATTCTGGAGGTTGCCATTTCAAAATTTTATTTTCTGCAGGTATGTCTGCATGCTCTATGCAAGCCACCGCCCAAACTGCTCTCCGTGCTCAGGAATAATGAGGTGTATAGCTTTGCCCTTTAGTTCAGCTTGTTTTTATTGTTTTTAAGTGTGATCTTCTAGATCACCCCAAAGGAAGCGATCACGATCCTGTGGTAATTGACGTACTAGGGTCGCCATCAATCACCCCATGCAAACCACGCTGTTGAAAGCTCTGCACAGCTGAGAGGCTGAGCGTAAAGGAACTTAATGAAATGTTATCAACCTGGGTCATTGCAGTTGGGCTCCGAGATGCTCCTTAGTCTTCAGGAGGGCTACGACACATTCTGAAGGTTTGGTGAACAAAAAATGAAGAGTGCCGAAAAAAAAACACATTAACGCCTGCAAAACGTTTTATATATAGCGATAACCGAGAACCTTAAAATTTTTGAAATGGGAGAGCTAATGCACAGCACATCCATCGGAAAGTTGAGTAAACTACACGGCAAAGCACTCTACCCATGTCCAGCTTTCTGGGGCAAAAAGTTTGAAAATTGAAAAATTGTAAGACACTCTTATGAAAACATTGAAGGTAATGGGCTATTATTCTGATATGTGGCGAAATATTACTTCTAAAGTGTTTCCATCAATCGCATCGAAAAGTAGACTGCCATAGAAAACCAATGGGGAACGTTTATAAGACTGCCGTCGGCTCAACTACGGATTTATTGATTTTCATAGTTAAATCTCACATTATGTGAGAAAGTTGAGTTAATAAACGGTTTCCCGCTCAGAAATGCTTTTGTCGGGAATTGCTGGGTATCCCGTGAAAATATGTGTGTAGAAAGTTCCTTGAACTAATGACAACTTTCTTTCTTCAGGATTTTCTTCCAATATGTATTGACGAACACGCAAGCATACTTAGTGAACATTTATTTGGAGTTCATAGTTCCTTACGTAAAACACTCATTTTGTAAGGATAAAAACACAGTGCAACAGAGACTTCGGACAAGTGGCTGCAAAACTAACCTTAAAATAGTTTAATTCATCATTGTCTCCATTAGTCTAACTACTACCAATTCAACACACAGGCTTTTTGTCTATCTCTCTAATCAGCTCTGGCCTGAGTGAGCTGCGGCACTCTATCCGCACAGGCTTCAAGAAGTTTATATATTGCTCATCGTCCGCAAGCAGGCTCCAACCAGCTCAGAAGAAATATATTATGCAATGCTAGCCCATCTCTGTCAACCTGCTGTGGAGGATTTTTTAGGAATATTTACCAGAATATAAACATCAACAAATATATCCGCGATTTCGAACAAAGAAGTTAGTGTAGAATTCCTGAAACCTGGCAAGCTGCCTTCCTCTTTTGATAATTCTCTCCTTTCTTCCTTCCCTCCTACTCTCTCCTTCCTTCCTTCCTTCCTTCCTTCCTTCCTTCCTTCCTTCCTTCCTTCCTTCCTTCCTTCCTTCCTTCCTTCCTTCCTTCCTTCCTTCCTTCCTTCCTTCTTTCTTTCCTTCTTTTCTTCTTTCCTTCCTTCGTTCCTTCCCTACTTACTTCCTTCCTTCGTTCCTTCCTTTCTTCCTTCGTTCTTTCGTTTCTTCCTTGCTTCCTTCATTCCTTCCCTCCTGCTTTCTTTCTTTCCTTCTTTCTTTTTTCCTTCTTTTTTTTCCTTTCTTCCTTCCTTTCTTCCTTTCTTTCTTTCTTTTATTTTCCAAGCAAGCGTTACATGCTTGAGGAATGAATAGGAGTAAAAAGCCGCATTATGTGGCTTGACAAGCTCCCATCACTTGTGCGTATTCGGCAGGGCAATGCAGGTACCAGCACGGTGGTAGAAAACACAGACTAAATGTACAAAGGTTACAAATTAGGTCGACATGAAAAAGAAAATTGTAATGACGGTCAAAAGCAATAACTTTAAAGAAACACAAATAAACCCAGGAACCATTTCGGATGGTTATCATGAAACGCACGTACAGCTCAGTGAACTCGGAAGAAAATTGAAGTACACGTTTTGAAATGACGCTGTTCTTGTTAGAGGTTGAAGGAACAAGTTTTGTATATTCTTAAATGAAGATGAGTTAATTATTTGGTTTTGGGATGCAAATTTATTTAGTGTCGAAGGTAGCGCATACGATAATCCTTGGGAAACCATAGTTTGTGCGCGGACGTCCGACATGCCAGTATTCATGGTGTCGTGTCTTATGATGTGTATTTGTACCTAACTCAGCAATGTTAGAAAGAAAACAGCTGTTGCAGTGTAACTGGAACTTGTATATAGTCAAAATACGGTGCTCATATATGTCAGTAACTTTCATGATTTTATATCTGGAAAATAAACTACCCGATGGTCATCCTAAATGAACATCAGCTGTAGTTTTTAACGCGCCTTTCTGTAATGTTAGAAGCTTGTTTAAATTGGTAATTGTTGTACAGACCCAGACTACGCTGCAGTATAAGTGGTGGTTTTGATGAAAAGCATTTATTAATCTATATGTTCTGAGAGGTGCTCGGGGAGAGGCCCCTAGTGGGTCTTTCCCCTTACAATAGAAGGCGGAGTCCCTCATTCCGGGACTCCGTTGGTCCTGACTGCTGCGCACGTCCGCCGGATCAGGGCCTGTTGGGCCGATAGTTCCTGGCAGCCGAGCAGAGCCGCCTCCCAGTTCTCTCGGGTAGGGGAAGGGGTGAGGGGGAGAGAAGGATTTTGCTTGCATGCCCAAACCATGTGAAGGTGTCGGCTACCTCCCCGCAGAATGAGCAGCGGCCGTCAAAAGAAGAGTCAAAATGCTTGAGAACCGCCGGACACAGCAGGGTGTTTGCAAAGAGCCTAAGGAGAGTTCGTTCGCCAGCTTTACGGAGTCCCTTCATAGGAACCGGGTAGCGCCGGTGTTTGGCACGATAGTGCTCAGTAATGTCTTTAAAAGAAAGAAGAGGGCTGTGAACTGGGTTAAGGTCCGCGCGTGAAACGCCTGGTGCCCGGTAAGTGAGTGCCGGGGCTGCCTAATGGGCGGCTTCGTTACCTGGCATGCCTTGGTGGCCGTGGACCCATATGATTGAGTGATGGGTTCAATCGCAGTCGCGAGTACTCTGGTGAAGAATTTTGTGAGCAAGTGGTATGATCCAACCGAACTAAAAGTTACGACAGGCTCCGCGAGAGTCTGTGAGGATGAATTTAGAGTCGGGATTGGAGGTTGCGAGGGCGATCGCTACCTCCTCCGCATGAGTTGAGCTGAGAGCTCAGAACGAGAAGCCATCCACCTGTTTTCCCTCGTGTGTGACTGTAGCCGTGTACCATTCCCCCCTGGATTGGTAGGGTTCTGCAATGTCGACGTAGATGACGTGTTTCTTTGAGTCATAGTGGCGGTGCAGGGCATCCGGCCGCGCCTGGTGCCGGCCATTATGGTCCTCCTTGTTCACCTTAGTCGGAAGGGGTCGAACGCAGAGGGCGCGTCTCCACAGTTCGGGCAGGCACTCGAACCCGTTCCATCGTACGGTGGTCATGTCTGATATGTACCCGGTCCAGGAGGCGGTGACCGGACACGGTCTGAGCGAGACGCGTGAATCATTTAACAAGATGCGCCTGGCGAAGCTCCCGATAGGTGCTCACCATCCCCAGCGCGAGCAGTCGCGCGTTGGAAGTGGAAATCGGGAGGTCGAGGGCTCTCTTGATAATTTTGCAGAGTAGAACCTCCAAGCGATCTTCATCATGTTTCCGTAAGCTCACGTAAGGGATCGAGTACAGTACTCGACTTGTTACGAAGTCAAGGGCGAGCCGCACCGCATCCTTACTTCGCAACCCTCCTCGCTTGTTGCAAACGCAGCGAACCATTCGGCCCACCTGGTCACCGACTTTGCGGAGTTTGGCAAGGGTCGTGTCTGCCTTGCGATGCTGATTAATGAAGAGGCCGCGTATCCGCAGCTCCTGCGCTTCACGGATGGGGCCGCTGGCGAAAGAGAGCTGAACGGAGATTTTCCATTTCGGAGATATGTCAGACTTGGACGGGGAGCACTAGAGGCCGCTGTATGTATCATAGTGTTCTACTGTGCTCGCCGCTGCTTGCAGGCATTCCTCTATCTCTCGTAGGTTTCCCGTAATATCCCAGATGGCGATGTCAACGGCGTTAAGTGCATGCAGAACACCGCCGACACCCGCCAGCTGTGCCGGGAGGTGCATCATGGCAATATTAGAGAAGCAGGGACAACACAGCGCCTTGTGGTGTGCCCCGCGTTCCAATATCAAACGGGCCGTGTTCGGCCTCTGTATGCGTATATAGGCCAAACGGTCTGTTAAGAAATATTTGATGTAGTTGAATGTACGTGGACCGCAGTTAGTTTCGCTAAGATGTTTTAATATGGCGGTGTGTTTAACATTGTCAAACGCACCCTTCAGATAGAGTGCCAGGACTATCTTGTTATTGTGCGAGTGTTCTATGGGTTCCAGAACCTCGCGATGAAGCTGTAAAAATATGTCTTGTGTGTACTTATGAGGTTGGAAGCCAAACATGGTGTCGGCGAAGGTGCTCTTGCTCTTGAGATATTCCGAGAGGCGGTCACGGACCATCGTTTCCATCAGTTTCTCTACGCATGAAGTGAGGGAGATGGGCCGGATAATGTCTGCGTTTACGGGTTTCTCGGTCTTCGGGATAAAGGTTACCAATGATGTCTTCCAATCCGGTGGCAACGAAGTGTCCCCGGTCCAAATGGTGTTGATATATTCAAGTATAGTTTCGTATGCCCGATCGGGGAGGCTTGCCAACAGTTTGACTGTGACCTTATCCCTCCAGGGCGCCGTCCCTCTGCGCATTTTGGCAAGAGCCACGCGAAGGTCCTTAAGCTGGAAAAGCTGATCTATTTCCGGATTATCGCTGCCTGCATACGAATAATCCTGCCCGCGCGGATCCTGATTCTGACTGAGGTATTGTGTGCGTAAGACGTTCGCTAGCTGCTCTGTTTCCTCGAAACTGTGTATCGCGCGGGTGAGGTGTTTCTGGGTTTTCGAGCATATTTGTGTAGGGTCTATGAGGCTCCTAAATATCCGCCAGGTGTAGCGGTTCCACATCTGTCTTGCTGCGGTGTTGTATCTATCTACCCAGTTATTGTCAGCGAGCTGGGCAGCATACTCGGTAGCTTGCTGGGTGAGGTCAGAGATGCGAGCGCGGAGCTTACGATTGTGTTTCTGCCGCCGCCATCGTTTAGTGTGGCTGCGGCGAGCTTCCCGGAGGAGCATCAGGTGGTTAACGACGTCCGATGCACGCTCCGTAAGCTGGATCTGATTTTCGTGTGAACGGAGTATTTGCATGAGTCCGTGTGCCCAAGTTGAGTAGTCTTGCTCCAAGAGAGAAGTTACTGGGAGCATCCGGCGGAAAGCATTCCAGTCGGGAAGTTTGGCTTATGAAAGAGGGCGATGTAAGGGTCGAGTGTAAATTACAGGGTTCAGTATGCAGTGGTCGCTACCGAGGGTGTCCTAAGTGTTGGTCCACTCTGCGTGTCGGATGTGTTTCGTGAGGGTAAGGTCGGGGCAGGTGCCCCGAGTGACGGAAATCCCTATACGTGTCGGGTGGGCAGGGTCGGTTAGAACAGTGATGCCCAAATATAAGTTCCGCCAACTTAAGACCACGCGGCTCTTCCTTGCGATAGCCTCACATGTGACAGGGGGCGTTAAAATCGCCCACTATAATGTTGCGGTCGCGACCCGCGATCCTTAGCTCTGCGCTAAAGATGTTAGAAAAACAGATGTTTTTGAGTTTCGGGGGGTAGTAGATGTTAAGGATGTGTTCGGGACTTTCTGTTCGCCGTAGAGGGTGAACAGAGGCCATCACGCACGAATATTCCAGATTTAGGTTGAGATTAACCTCCTGCGCTGTGTAGGCGTTATGAACTAGGAGACAGGTGAACGGCTCTCGTTGAAATGTACTATAGCCCGAGAGCTTGACCGCATCCCCGGTTTCTTGCAACGCAAGGACTGTGGCGGGGTGTTCGAGGTTGTCAATGTACGCTATTAAGTTGGCGCATTTGGGCCTGTTTTTGAAACCCCGACAGTTTCACTGTACAAGGGAAAGATTTTGCTGTCTTTGCGGGAGGCGGCGCCCCCTAGGGGGTTAGTTGGGAGGAGACGCAGCCATGCGGATTTGAAAAGATATTGCCTTGGAGAGACGGAATAGTTTCCATCTCCTGCAGCGGAAGCGGTTGCGGCTCTTCCGAGATTTCGGTTAATTCAATGGGTCGGATGAATCATGATGAGTGGTTCGCTTCTTTGAGGGGTCCGATTCGGCGGAGAAGCCGAGGCTTTGACTTTAGCCACGTCTTAATCTTTGCTTAAACGGCGGCCCTAACTGTGGCCGTGATTGCCTTGAGCAGGTTGTCTTGAATTTGGCCCAAATTGGACACCTGATTCGTTAATTTGGCGAGGGCATTTTCGAGGGCGGTGAAACGCACGTCAGAGCTAGAGGGTGTCGGGTCCGCTGGCACTTCTTGCATCGGTTCCGGAGCTACCTGGGCAGTGGGCGGGGAGGACCGAGCCGTTTCTAGTGCATGAATTTTGGCGTGGTGTTGAGCATTTTGTGCCTGGAGAGTTTCGAGCTCGAAGCAGAGGTCTGCGACGTCAGAGTTAAGGGGGGCAGGAGGAGGAAGATTGGGTGAAGGAGAAGGTAAGGGAGAATGGGGAGGTGGAGGAGGCCAATCTCGGCTGCCTACCTTGTGCTGTGATGTCTTCTTTGGCGCGCCCGGCGGGGGGCTCACGAGAGGCGGAAAATCCCCGTATTCGAATGCGGGGGCCCCAAGGCCTTGTGACGGCTTTTGATTAGTTGACCGAGGAGGCTTCGGGGCACTCCCGGGCAAGGCGCCCGCCGGTGGCGCTTGCCGAATTGCGCCTTGCAATATGTTGTTGCAAGGGGGGGGGGGGGGGGGGCGACTTTCGGAGAGATGCCAGGACACGGGGCCACTGCAATCTGGGCTTGTTTTCTATGACCGGTCATGTTGCCCGGTTGTTGCAGCCGTCGGAACTTGGCTTTGCAGTCTTGTGCGCCAGTAAGATAGGCGCCACCGCAGACGGTGTAGGAGGGATTGCACTCGTGGGGCGCCATGTTGCCGTCTTCAAGGACTGCGACCGTTTGGCCGCAGTGTCCGCTGCGATTGTTTTGAGGATTCGGGCATAAGCCCACGCGGTGACCGATGGTGCCACAACGGAAACACGCGGGAATAGTCCGCTTATATTCGCGCGCCACAGTCACCACACTGTTTTATTGCACGTAACGCGGTACTCTACGCCCCACGAAGGTGAGCAGGGCACTCGTCGACTTCTCCAGCTTGCGGATGAAGGCTATCTCTCCTCCGCGCCACTGCACTCTAGGTTTCAGGGTGGCAGAAGTTTCCTGCTCCTGGACCGTAATAATCCCCCTGCAGACTTCACAGTCGAATTTGGCGTGGCCGACCATCGGAATGTAGCCATCGGAAGATTTAAGAATAAATTCGCGAATAAGCGCGTTCGCCGCATGGACGTCTTGAGTGATGGCGATGATGATATTCTGGTCCCAGATGGGCCAGATACTATGCGTGTCCACTGAAGAGGCATTTACATAGGTTGAGAGCAAAGCCCCAAGCTCACCGTTCTGCAGGGCCGTCTTGAGGGAGATCGTCACTCTAGGCTTGATAACGATCACGAAATCTTCTTGGCGGAGTCTAGGCATAGCAGTGGGCCGCCATTTCTTCGATTACTCTGTTTGAGAGAGCTGAGGTTTGGAGCTTGCAGTATTTGGATGCACAGAAACAGCAGCAATCGCGGAGGGTCCGTTGACGGCCGAGGTGTCCAGGCGTTGCTGGCGTTTACGAAGTGCCACCAACGAGAAGAGACCTTCGTCCTCTATATCCTATGTCGGAGTGGAAGTTTCAGGCGGAGACAATGCACCTGCGACGACTTCTGTCCATGCCATCGTCTCGGGATCGTACCCGCGGCGAACGGAGGCCGCCATGGCGTCCACGAAGAACGCTGGAAAGTGGCTACTTGGCTTTAGGCCTAGCAGGAGCACCCACAGGGTGAAGACATAAATAGGCCTAAAAGGCCCAAAAAATTGGACTACCTAGTCGAGAGCGGTATCTACGGGTGCCGAGAGATGTTATCCGTCTAGCAGAAACACAATTTCCGCGGTCGTACGGAATTTTTCGGTAATCCGGGCGAAAATTGCCGGAGCCGAATTGAGGCGCATCCACTCGAGATGCGCGGCGGCCGCGTTCGAAAAGGGAACAGCCGCACTAGGGACGTGCTGACGAAAACAAAACTTGGTAGATCAGAAGCTTGGTTCTGCTCGGTAAGGTGCATTGGAATTTCCGAAGAATGCCAAACACCCGAGGTAAATTAGTTTCGATGATATGCTACGACTGCTGCAAAAACGTGTCCTCCCCTTCGAATTATTGCGAATCACACCGGCTCTATTAGTTTTGGTCGACGCATCCACTTTTTCCCAGATTTGATATTTCACCAGCAGGTAAAGTCTATTTATGAATACTGGCACAGCGATTATATAAAAAACTCCACAGTGTTTAAACACCTGTCTTGGCTCAATACGATATCCGTAACCCCAAGCGCAGAAATAAAAAAGTCATAACAAATTATGGAAAACAAGATCTCGAATACCAGAGAATAGACATGTTAAATAACTCTGTTTCTATTTTAGATTTCTGCCTACACAGAAAAACGTTCAAACGTGAACTGTGGGCAATTTTGTTTTCCATTGAGATTGTTAAGTAACAATGAAAAACGTAAATTTTCTTTTCAATTCTTGACTTTTTTTTTACGTGTTCTAGTGATATTTGGGCGAATCTTCAATGTGATTAAAAAAAAAACTGTCCATAGTACTTAAGTACAGCCATGTTGTATAGGATGTATGTGTGTACTATCTGTAACGCAGCTTCTCTTTTTTGTACCAGCTCTCTGCTGTGCTGCGGTAGGCTGCTCCTTTTGTTACGGGGGCAGAGACCTCGTCAGGCAACCATGACTTTAGTCTCTGCCAACCGCAGGATGATGTGACTTTCATGCAAAAAAAAACAAACTGACTGACTGACTGACTGAGTGACTGACTGACTGACGGACTGACTGACTGACTGACTGACTGACTGACTGACTGACTGACTGACTGACTGACTGACTGACTGACTGACTGACTGACTGGCTATATGAGCCACATGATGATCCCAGAGCATAAATTGGTAAAAATAAACACGTAGCGTTTTTACTACATCTGTTATTACAACTTATTTTCCGCCAAGGGAAAAGCTCCTGTCAAAGGTGTAGTTTTTTCCGCATTTATCATTAGAGGATTTCTCCGGGACCATGCATGTAGTTTGGACAGCACATTGTTGCCTTAATTATGCAACTAGCGTCATTTCCCGAAAGAAATAAACTAGTGCGGTCTGCATATATGATATCTTCGACTTCGTTGTCTATTTGGATTAAGTCGTTGATGTAAACATTAAATAAAAATAGCCCTAGTATGCTTCCGTGGGGCACTCCATGTTTTAATCGTATTCTGGGTGGTAACGCTCAATATGAACAGATTGTGTACGATCCGTAAGATAACTTGTTATTAGTTTAAGTGCTGTACTGCGGACACCATATACTGATAACTTACGTGCCTCAGTGAAGTTATTCATCCTGTGAAACACTTTGGACGAATCAATAAAAATTACGAGCGTTAATTTTTTCTGTTCTAGATTATTAATTGTCAATTCTTTTTTGTTTCAATAGCGCCAACTCCGTTGAAGATTTTGTAAAGAAAACCATATTGCTTTTGGGTTATGATGTTGTTATTCTCAAAAACCTTGAATATTTTTCAAGAATTATTATTTTTAAACCCTTAGAAAAACATGGAGAATAGACACTGGCCTGTAATTAGGGAGGTTATTTCTAGGACCATTCTAGTGAATCGCGATCGCTTTCGCTTTCTTTATTGCCGTCGAGAAAATTCCTTGCCGTATCGAGAGATTGAATATATAAGATATTATAGGGTATTTAACGTACAATACGTGAAGAATAAGATTCTGTTTTAAACCAAATGTATCTTCACTCTCACTTTGTTTTAAAGATTTAAACGCCATGAATATTGCTTCTTCGTAACAAGAAGTCCGGTAAATACTATTATTAATAGAACCCTGAATCTTTTAAATTGCGGTAGGGTCATGAGCACTGCCCGCAAGTGTAGCGAAATAATTGTTAAACTTAACCTCTAGTGCTTTTCCGGCATACATGACACCATCAATTAAGAACATTTCAAGCGTCTCATTGGAGGTGCAATTTAAAAGCTTGTTCACTTTAGACCGCACATTTGTTTCATCACTGATTCCGTCGAACATACTGCTGTGATAACTATTCCTCGCCTTTCTGAGGATGGAATTTACTTTATTGCGATGTGATTTGAAGACGGCAAAACTGTCAGAATTTCTAGTCCTTAACAATTTTTTATATAACCTCTATTTCTCAGAAATCATTTTGAGTATTTCCGGCGTCACCCAAGGCTTCCGAGACTTAGATGGTTTAACGGTTTTATATGAAAAGATCTCTTTGTAAATAGATGCAGATATGTGCAGAAAGCAATTAAATGCTTCATCGGGACTTGTTCGTGCAAGGGCTTACTCCCAATCTGTAGCCAAAGTTTGCGCACGAAATGAATCCAGTCTCCACGGGGAAAGGCACTAGATATAGTGTGGTGTCTATGTTTTCTGTTCTTTGTAGCTCTAAAATTAATAATAATAATAATTGGTTTTTGAGGAAAGGATATGGCGCAGTATCAGTCTCATATATCGTTGGACACCTGAACCGCGCCGTGAGGAAAGGGATAAAGGAGGGAGTGAAAGAAGAAAGATGTGCCGTAGTGGAGGGCTCCGGAATAATTTCGACCACCTGGGGATCTTTCACGTGCACTGACATCGCACAGCACACTAAAATTCATATTGCAATTACCGTAAACCGGAAGGTGATCGCTTAGTGTGCATTTATCACTCCTGCAGAAAGAGTTTCAGAAGTAGCATTGGTGTTTTTTAGGTCCAGGACTGACGCAGAAGTGGGGGTAACGCGTTGGGGTTCAGTAATAACGTTGGCAAGCATATATGATTCAAGGGGAACCATTAAATTATTTTTAATTGTTGAAGTTTCCTGCATATCAATATTTTTGACTGTTTCAAGAAGTATAGAAATCAATTAAACTGTCACATACCAGTGGTAAAATTGAGGTATTACCAGAACTACTTTGCAGATACATCTAATAGCCCTGAAAAACTCTGGCGTCCAATCCGGTCACTTGACTCTGGCGTTTCACAGGCTGGTAATTCCGATAAAATTACTAACCATGTCATTGATTACACAGGTAACTGCCTTACAGAGGAGTTTAATAAGTATTTTACTCCTGCGTTGAACCCCTCAGCTGATATATCTCACATATCCATTGACAGGCGCCCCCCTTCTTTGTTCCTTGAACCTGTCTCTACCAGAGAAATTTTGTGAACTTTTAGTGCCCTACAGAACAGTACCTCGTGTGATGGTGATAATATCCAGATGTGTCCAGTTAAATATGTAACCGACATCATCGCTGCGCCATTGGAGCACATATACAACCTATGCATAGAAACTTCCACCTTCCCAGCAAAAATGCAGATTGCTAGAATAGCACTCAATTCAATTCAATTCAATTTTATTCAGGAATGCATGTCAAAAAGGTGAATACAATAAAGGTAGTACAGCAGGAGGTCCCATAGTACATGACGGTTGGGGGGACCTTCTAGAACAAAACAAGTGGGGTAGAATAACAAATAATGGGAAGCAGTGAAGTGCGTAATTAGTGTTAAGATACAACCTACAGAAAGCAACAGTGGCAATAAAAGTAAAAGCAACGGTAACAATAAAATCTGTAATTAAAACAAAATAAACATGAAAAATATTAACTTAGTTACATAATACAACATACAACCAAAAACTGGGATATTGCTGTCTAGATCTGTTGACTAGACAGCGAGTCAATTAAATAAGTTTTAATACGATGATGGAATGTGTGAACAGTAGTGAATGTTTTAATTTCACACGGTAAGGAATTCCAATGGGATATGCCAGCAAACACGGTAGTAAATTTTCCATAATTAGTCCTGACTTTAGGTAAAAGGAAATTATTACGCTGTTGAAACCTAGTAGGGTTAGTATTAATAAGTTGATCAATGACACCGTCAATGTGAGCGTGATGATGAATTAACTTGTACGTAATTATGGATAATTTTAGAGTAAATAATTGTTGGAGTGGAAGTATGTTCAAGCAGTGAAAGAGCGGTGCAGAGGGCGATTGCAATGAGGAGAATTTCATGAGCCTATGCCTTGATTTTGAAGGCGCTGAAGTCTTTCAGTGTGTGTGAAGTATGTGTTTCCCCAGCAAGACAAACAGTAACTATGGTGGCTATGAATATAAGCATAATATAATGAACGAATGATATGTGGTTGAAAGTATGCATGCGTTTTGATTATGATATGAATGCCGAAGGAAAGTTTTTGCAGGAGTGATTGAACATGGCGGTTAAACTTTAGGTGCTTATCTAGAGTAACGCCTAGAAAATTGGAAGTTTCAGAGAAAGACGAGGAATGGTTCTCAAGCGTTAGTGATGGCAGAGTTTTTATGGTAGTGAGAGGGGAGTGAAATAACATGAAAGTTGTTTTTTTGGGTTCATCTTTAACATGTTATTTTTACACCACTTGCTCACATTGTGTAGATCTGTGTTAAGTATGTCCTGAAGAGCGATGAGCGATGAGCGATGAAGGCGAAGAGCCTCTGAAGATTCTAAAGCCCGTGTCCAGTCTTACAGTCGATTTGTGAAAAGTGTAAATAGTTGTGTCATCCACATACAGTATGCATTTCGTGTGTTTTAGTGCAACATGTAGGTCATTGATGAACAATAAGAACAGTAAGGGGCCTAGTATAGATCCCTGCGGGACACCTGTGGTTACTTCTTGAGTGTTAGAAAAAATAATATTCAGAGAAACAACCTGCGATCGGTTACTTAAATTACTTTGAATGAACTCAAGAGTTGGACCGGAAATTCCAAATGATTCAAGTTTATGAACAAGTATTAATTAGATGGTTAATTGTATCGAAAGCTTTCGTAAGATCGATTAAGATGGCTCCAGCAATTAATCCATTGTCAGTGGCTTGTTTGACTTTTTCTATGAAAGGGATGAGTGCTAGTTCGGTAGAATGATCCGGTCGAAGGCCGAACTATTGAGGAGCTAAAAGTTTGAATTGATTCAGCTAATTCATTAGTCGCAAGCAAAAAAGTTTCTCAACTCCTTTGCTGAAAAAGAAGGGTGCAGATGGGACGGTAGTTAGTAATGCTGTTGCGATTGCCTGCCTTAAAAACGGCGATAATTTTCTCAACTTTACGGCAATCTGGAACAACACCCACCTTAAACATATTGTTAATTAAATTTGCCAGAACAGGGGATATATCTTCAGAAATCAGCTTCACTTTGGAAGGATGAATTGAATCTAGTCCTGCACCTGTTGTATTTATCGATTTAAAGACTTGATGGACTTCCCCTGCAGATGTAGGACGTAAATAAAAAGACCGAGAGCAACGTGGTAGATAATGCGAAGTGGTTACGTCGTGCGTAGCTTGATGAAGAATGAAGTGCTCGCTAAAAGCATTGGCAAATATCGCTGTGGTTACTATATGTAGCATCTTCACGTGCAATTTTTGTTATACCTGTTGCGCGTTTATCATTGTTAATAAATTCTTTAATGAGCAGCCAATTACGTCAAGTGTCATTAAAGTTTTTGAAAATTCGGTTTTGATAATAATTGCGCATTGCAAACTTCAGCACCGTCGAAAGTATGTTGGAATATTTTTTTAAACGAGCTCTCAAAGCAATGGTAAAAGGATGTGTTTTCAGTTTTTTGCGCAAATTATTTTTCTTGTTAATAGAACAGATCAGGCTGTTATTAATCCATGGATTCCTCGGTGTTCGAAACCATCGCACAGCAGTGGTATATGAGGTGCAGTTTTCAATGCATGTGGCAATTTTCGGTGAAAATCACTCAAATGCTTTGCTTGGGCATTCATCCTCCAACTCGGAATTTCAATCTATTCTGTGAATTAACTGATTTAATTGTTCAAAGTTAAACGATGTTTTGCTATAGTTATTATCAACGACAATTTTGTTTTTCGAACCAAGACAGAGAAAAATTGGACTATGATCAGTAATTGGATAGTCAATAACGCCTGCAGTGCAATCTGCATCAAATTTAGTCAATATATGATCAATTAATGTATTCGAGCCAGTAATGTCAAATCGAGTTGGAGATAGAATCAGAGAAGAAATTCAAAGTTCAGCATACATTGTACATAATCAGAGCAACATGAGCTGATAGGGTCATTAATATTAGCATTTATGTCCCCACATTTGATTATATTATTGTTTTCATTTGCCAAGGTATTAAGGGTTATTTCTAACGGCGGACAGAAGTCTTTATAAGATGATGACTGTACAAATACAAGTACATATGCGGTACACACAATACATATACTAAAACGAAACAAAATTAGCTTTGGAAACTATCGACGAACTAGTACTTTGCCCGTCTTCTCCAAAGCGTTCGAGACACTGATTCTTAAACGAGTTCAAAACTTTTTAAATGAACACGCCATAATTGGCCACTGCCACTATGGCGTCAGAAAAAACCGTCAACCGAACTTCCTCTTTTACACCAGAAGGATTATATATTGAGGAATATTCAAAAAAAGAACCGGGTCTTGGGAATTTTCATAGATTACAGCAAAGCGTTTGATTGCATAAACCATAGCATCATGTTGGCAAAACTTGGATGTTATAGAATTAGAGGCACCTCGTTTCTCTTATTTAAATCTTACTTGTCCAATAGAAAACATGTCCAAATAAATCAATACAAGTCAACTCTTCAAACAGTCACCTGCGGAGCGCCCCAAGGAAGTATCCTTGAACCATTGCTATTCAACCTCTATATTAACGACATCATTATTGTGGATAATAACGCTCGTTTTATAATTTACGCTGATGACACCAGCTTGTTTTTATCAGATGGCACTGGTAGTAAGTTACCAGAAAATGCAAACATACTCCTGGAAAAAATAAAGACATGGTCCGATAACAATCTTCTTTAAGTTAATGCAACTAAGTCTAAGGCAATCTTCTTTCATTGAAAAAAACAAAAAGTGCAGCGAATTCGGTGAGCTACGTTACAACCGAGAACAGATGGAGTTAGTAAAGCCATTCAAGTCGCTTGGCGTAATATTCACCGAAGATATGCAATGCGACGACCATATAAATCATGTAGCATTAAAGACATCTCGAGCTATAGGATTTACGACACGTTCTAAATGTTGTCTCCCACCAAAGGGAAAACTTCTGTTGTATCGTGCATTATTTCGCTCACATCTAAACTACTGTTCATTAGTATGAGGTACTGCTACAAAAACCAGTATGAAAAAAACTTGCTGTTCTTGAAAACAGGGCCCTCAGAATTGTTCATAACCTGCCAAATAGATACTCAACTAAAAACTTATTTTCCAGGCACAAGATAATTACCGTTTTCAACCTGTATGCTTATAAACTATTGCGTACCTATAAAATAGAACAAAGAAAATGCATAAAAATATGTCTGACTTAGCCCCGATTCGGTTATTTCAGTGCACATACCCACGCCGTCACAAACCACACTGTGTAGTACCAGTAGTGAGAACAAACTATAGACGCCAAATGGTAACTTTCCAACTTCTCTCACTCTTGCATAGATTAATTGCGGCAAATATTGACATAGGAAACATTAGGTGCTCTGACCTCCTCGAATACTTATTTCTGAAGCCACATTTTCCTAGTATGCATATTTTAAACATTTTTTGTTTCTTTTATTCTTATTACTTCAACCCGTATTGATTTGCTACACAGACTGGTGTAAAATAAAAAACTTCAAGCCCCGATTCGGTTATTTCAGTGCACATACCCACGCCGTCACAAACCACACTGTGTAGTACCAGTAGTGAGATCAAACTATAGACGCCAAATGGTAACTTTCCAACTTCTCTCACTCTTGCATAGATTAATTGCGGCAAATATTGACATAGGAAACATTAGGTGCT